>NC_142790.1:8290824-8625365 GCF_988280905.1 Pimephales promelas
GTTTACCAATCAGAGCCAGCCCACCTCTCAGCCCACAATGCCCAAACCTCAATCTAGATAACACTACTGCATCTCTTCTCTGACATCTATAATTACATCCGTCTTTCTCTACCATTTTTGTACTGAATAATACGCTCTCCCATTCCTTTCACAATCCCACGACCTTTGCCACATTTCTTTTACTGACCTATTTATTATTTCTGTGTAATCTGGTAACCCATGCTGCAAATCAAGTTAAACTCTTTCCTCTTGCACTGCTTTCTTCGCCACCTCATCTGCCTCCTCATTACCCTCCACACCCATGTGTGCCGGAACCCACAAAAACCCCACCTCATTCCCTGCTTTATGAATTCTATTCAACACCTGCAATATTTCCACAAGTAAGTCAGGTCTAGCCTTAGTTTTCATATTTTTAATTGTATTTAGGGTTGCAGCAGAATCACTACATATGACAGAATACTCCCTTTTGTTATCTTCTACCCACCTTACTGCCCATATGTGGCAGTACGAGTTAGTCTGATGAGCTGGTGTTCCCTTGGTCACTCCCCGTGTGAAGCTCCCTCCTATAAATAGCGCGTAATCCTTCTGACGCCCTCTCCTGCTCATCGGTGACCGGAAGTTGCGTTGTGCGTCCGGGTCCCTCTCTCCGTGTGTGCGTTGTTGCGCTAACAGGTAGGGTAGTGGCTTTGCTGTCTCCGTGCGAACATTGTTTCCTGCCGTCCTGCTTACTAGTATTATGTGGTTACTGGCGTTCGTAGATCTCCGGCCGGATGGACGAACTCTCATCTCGTCGTTCAATTCATTGAACCACTGAACACACTGCATTATCAGTGCCGTGGGCACTCGTCGAGCTTTCTCCCTCGGGTACGTCTGAACGATGGGTATGTATCTCAGATGACGTGGGATTTATATCTAGTTTCTTATTAATTGGGGGTTAATGGTAGTTTTTTTTTTGTGTAGCTAACAGGAATGAGGCCAGTTTAGCCGGAGATCATCACTAGCTGCACAGGACCGATTCGCTGGCTGCTGTTTTGCTTTTGCCTATTTGCCTGACAACTATATAGTGCCTTTTGTGCCTGTGTTTAAGGTGCTGTACATTGCCGTGTTTTATGTATGTCTCCGTTTGCCACATGTGCCACTTTGCCCGGGCCACCGCCTCATTGGTGTAAATAGCATATCAGCGACTGATCGCTGTATGCTCGTCGATCACGGCCATCGGGTAGTTACGGCTGTCTGGCCAAGAGTATGTGGCATTTGGTTCGTGAGTGCTATTGTTTTTATGATACGTGACTAGCTCAAGGGGTTTGGGGCTTTATATTATAATTTTGTCAATGTAAGGATTTTGTTTTTCTGGGTTTGCTTTCTTTTGGTTTGTTTGTTTTGATTCCAATTTAGATTAAAGTTGCATTTATACTTCAATTTGATTTATATTTTTTTTTGATTTACTGGGTTTGTGTGTATATATATATATATATATATTTATATATATATCTTTCGTTATACTGCTGTATTATAACCATTGTTGGTTTTGGCAGTCATTTTGTTTTAAGTTTATTATTTTGATTTACTGAGTTGGGAAATATTTATTTGTTTGTTTCTTGTGATATTTCTACTGCCTTTGTAGAGCCATTGTAGGTTTCGGCAGTTATTGTTTATATTTTGTGAAGGTTATTTTGATTTTGATTTTCTTTGATTATTGAATTGAGAACATTTATTTATTTGTTTATTTTCTTTTGATATTTTTACTGCCCCTTTAGAGCCTTAGTTGGTTCTGGCAGTTATTGTTTATTTTGTGATAAGAAAAATATTGATTTTCTGATTTCTGTATTTTCTTTTTGGTAAATCTTTGTTGAAAGAGTGTGTGTTTTATTTGCGTACTTCTTTGGTTTTCTTTTTTTTTCTTTCTGTTGCAGTAGCTGAGAGCCGGTGGAGGTATTGGTGTCTGGGTGGTGTTGTCCCCGTTTGGAGTGCTGTGGACTTCCCTGTTTGCATTTGCTATTATTGGGGGTGTTTGTGTGTTTACTGGGGGGGGGGTGTTCTGGGATCTTTTACCACCTTTTGAATACTTTGCCTCCATCGGTAAGCCTCAGCAATTTTGTTTTTTTTGTTTTTTTTGTTTTTGTTTGTTTTGTGTTCTCTTCCCCGAGAGACAATTGTTTTAAACTGTTAAATTATTGAAATTAATAAATGCTGTGCTTTCAAAATTGAACACTGTCTTTGGCTCTATTGTACACGAATCTGTGTGTCTTTAGCTGTTGGATTTATAGAGCTTGGGTAGAAAAATCATTCTCTGGGTGAAATTCCCAGAGTGGCGTAGTCGGTGTTTAGTCTGTCCTGGTATAGAACGCCCACATTTGGCGTAGTCGGCAGGATCACAATTTAATGCCAAGGACGTGTTCAATTTTGTTGTTTTTGTTTTGTTTGGTTTTTTTTCTCTCTCTTCTGTTTTTTTCTGTGTGTTACAGGCAAAACAGCAGCCGGCGACTTCCCCGTCTTTCTACCTTCTTACGGTCGAGTTCCCCTTTGTTGGGTAGGGTGAGTATGGAGGGAGAGTTACAGGAGTTGAGGGATCTAGTTAATCAGTTAAGAGCAGATAATGAGAAGCTGCGCCAGGAGCAGGCTGCGGCCGTGCCTGGACCTAGTTCCACACCCCCTAATGTGTTAACCACTGCTCAACCAGTGACTAGAGCTCCTATAACTGAGAGACTGGTTTTTGTGCCCCGAGATCGAAAATGTCCTATATTCAGGGGAAGGTCAGGTATAGGGTTAGCAGAATGGATTGAGGAAGTGCAATCCTGTATGAGGGCACGTCATCTGTCTACATCCGATCAGGCATTCTTTTTGTTTGACCACCTAGAGGGAGAGGCCCGTGAGGAAGTAAAATTTCGTCCTACTGCAGAACGTGAGAGCCCAGATAAGATAATTGCCATTTTGCAGGAGCTTTATGGTTGTTGCGAATCCTATGTATCATTGCAGGAAGCATTTTTCTCCCGTCGGCAGCGCGAAGGGGAAACCCTGCAAGATTTCTCCCTCGCGCTGATGAGTCTTATGACGTCGGTAAAGCAGCGTGCCCCCGGCGATATTCCAAATGCTGAAGTTTTACTACGCGATCAATTTATTGAGCATGTACTTGACGGCGCTCTCCGTCGCGAGCTGAAGCAGTACGCGCGTAGACAGCCAGCCGCTACCCTGCTTGAGGTGAGAGCAGAAGCGATCCGGTGGGAACGAGAGGGTTTGCCTGGAGGCGCTAGGGGCCGGAGTCACTCTGTCCCTTCAGCCCTTGGTTTTCAGTTTGGTGTTCAGAGTGATCCTCGGTCAGTTAGTAACTCACTACATCAATCTGAGCTTAGTGAAATGCGGGAGATGCTGAGGCTGCAGCAAGACCAGCTCAATCAGCTTACTCAAAGCATTGGCCGCCTGCAGAGCTCTAGTCAGCGCGGTCGTTCAACTTATAGTGGCCCCATAATATGTAGGCGGTGTCAGAAGCCTGGCCATTTTGCCAGGGAGTGCGAAGGAGAACGTGTCCCTGCTCGTGCACCCTTTACTTCATCTGCCCCTCCACCTTTTAATAGGTCATCTCACCCCGCTCCTGCGTCGGAAAACTAGCACCCGCCGGATTGCAGAGCCACAGTTCGGAGGGGGCAGCGATTGGTTCAGTTGCTTTTAATTGTCTGCCAGACACTGCAAAGTTGATGTCTTCTTGTCCACATTTAGACGTGCGTATGGGTGGAGTTGAGGTCCCCTGCTTGGTGGACACCAGGTCGATGGTTTCCACAGTCACTGAGAGCTTCTTTCTTCAGCAGTTCGAGCCATGGGGTCAAGAGAGGCTTCAGTCCTGTCACTGGCTGCAGCTTAGGGCAGCTAATGGGCTGGCTATTCCCTACCTTGGCTACTTGGAGCTTGATATTGAGCTTTGTGGTAAACTGATGCAGCGGTGTGGGCTGCTGGTAGTTAAGGACCCCCCGAGTGGTGCGTCTTCGCAGGTTCCTGGTATTTTGGGAATGAACGTGATTCGCAGATGCTATAGAGAGCTTTTCAGTCTGCATGGCTTGGCCATGTTTGACTTGCCTGCTGTTGCCAATAGTCCAGAATCTTTTGTGAGGGCGTTGCAGGGGTGCCAGCAGGCCAGCACCCGCCCCCTTAATGCAGCTGGTAAGGTAAGAGTGCGAGGCAGAAAGGCTTGTCGGATTCCGGCAGGGGTGATGAAAATTGTCCCTACCACATGTTCAGCGCAGTATTCTGAAGATACTGTACTGTTTGAACCTCCGAGCTCTGGATTGCCAGCTGGACTCCTGGCATCTCCTGCGTTGGTTCGGGTGGTAAGGGGTACTGCCTACATCCCAGTGGTGAATGTGGGTACCCTTGATGTGCTGCTCTACCCACGCACGGTGGTAGGTACATTGGATGGGGTTTGTGTTGTTAGTCTGCCGACAGGAGTTACGGAGGTACCTTCGGGGGCGGCTACAGTGGCTTCTCAGACTGCTGTTTCTACGATGCAGGAGCAGATAGACACCATGGACCTTTCGTGCTTGTCTGTTGAAGGGCAGGGTCAGGTGAAGTCCCTTCTGGAGAGATATGGTTCTGTCTTTTCTGCTCATGATGGAGACCTTGGTTGTACTAATCTGATCGCTCATGATATCCCTCTTTTAGACAATGTCCCGGTCAGGCAGCGTCATAGGCGAATTCCTCCGTCTGAATACGAGACGGTTAAAGAGCATATTCACCAACTTCTCGAGGCACAGGTCATCAGGGAGAGCAGTAGTCCTTATGCCAGCCCCATTGTCTTAGTCAAGAAGAAGGATGGAACTCTAAGAATGTGCGTTGACTACAGGCAGCTCAACAGTAAAACCCGAAAAGATGCTTTTCCTCTTCCTCGTATTGAGGAGTCTTTAGATGCTCTTACCGGTGCTCGCTGGTTCTCAACCCTGGACCTGGCGAGTGGGTATAACCAGGTCCCAGTTGCTGAGGCAGATCGGCCCAAGACTGCATTTTGCACCCCCTTTGGGCTTTTTGAATGGAATCGCATGCCCTTTGGGCTGTGTAACGCCCCTGGCACGTTCCAAAGATTGATGCAAAGACTGTTTGGTGATCAACAAAACCAGTCTTTGTTGCTTTATCTTGACGATATTGTGGTTTTCTCCTCCACCGTCCAGCAACACTTGGATAGGTTGGAAGTAGTGCTTTGCCGGCTTCAAAGAGAAAACCTTAAGGCAAAGTTCACCAAATGTGCCTTTTTCCAGGAGGAGGTGCGTTACTTGGGGCATGTGATTTCCAGCAAAGGGGTTGCAACCGATCCAAGCAAAGTGGAGGTTGTGGCTAACTGGCAGCCTCCTACTACAGTTTCAGAGCTGCGCTCATTCCTTGGGTTCGCCAGTTATTATCGCCGCTTTGTGGAGGGTTTCACTAAGCTTGCGGCTCCCCTACATAAGCTGGTGGCTCATCTGGGGGCCGCGAAGTCTAAGAGAGTGACAGCGCAGGCTACCATTGAGAACTGGACCGCAGAGTGCCAGAGCAGTTTTGAAGCACTGAAAGTTAGGCTCACAAGTACCCCTGTGCTCGCATACGCCGATTTTTCGCTTCCTTTTATTTTAGAGGTGGACGCAAGTCATGGCGGCCTAGGAGCTGTTTTATCACAAGAGCAGGATGGTAAAGTTAGGCCCATAGCTTATGCAAGTCGGGGTTTGAGGCCTACGGAGCGTAATATGGTGAACTACAGCTCTATGAGACTGGAGTTTGTGGCACTTAAGTGGGCTATGACGGAGAAATTTCGGGAATACCTGCTGGGCCACAAGTGTGTGGTATTTACCGATAATAATCCGCTTAGCCACTTGTCATCTGCTAAACTTGGTGCCACTGAGCAACGTTGGGCTGCTCAGCTGGCATCGTTTGATTTTGAGGTAAAATATCGTTCGGGCAGAAGTAATAAGAACGCAGATGCTTTATCTCGTCAACATCCTCCTGGCCCAGCAGATATGGAAGCTATGCTTCCTGGGACGTCATTGCCCAAGCCTTTGCAGCAGGCTCTCCAGGGCACTCAGGCTGAAGCAATTCAAACGGCCGTCATGGCTCTGCCTCACCATACCACTTCTGATATGTGTGCTCTCCAGCAGGCTGATCCATGTATTCGGGAGGTTTTGGGGTTTTGGAGACGTAAGCAACGCCCCAATGCTGAAGAGCGTCAAGGGTTGACTCAGCCTGCACTAGTGCTGCTCCGCCAGTGGGACCGGTTGGAGGGGAGAAGTGGCGTTTTGTATCGCCGTGTGTTTCGCCCTGACGGCGCGGAGGTGGTCTTGCAGGTAGTGGTGCCAGTTTCCTTAAAAGAAGAGGTGTTAACTAAGGTTCACCAGGAGCATGGCCATCAGGGTATAGAAAGGACGTTAGAGCTTTTACGTCAGCGCTGTTATTGGCCGGGTATGTCTGTGGACGTGTCAAAGTGGTGTCAGGCATGTGAGAGGTGCCAAGTTGCCAAGGACACTCGACCTCCTAATTCCAGTTTGATGGGACACTTATTGGCCTCTCGGCCTAACGAGATATTAGCCATTGATTACACCATGTTGGAGTCTACTCAGAGTGGTATAGAAAACGTATTGGTCATGACCGATGTTTTCAGTAAATACACCCTTGCTGTTCCCACTTACGATCAACGAGCTTCCACCGTGGCTCAAGCTTTGGTTATAGAGTGGTTCTCTAAGTTTGGTGTCCCCGCTCGTATCCATTCTGATCAGGGCCGTAATTTCGAGAGCTCCCTGATCCAACAGCTGTGTCGACTTTATGGCATTGAAAAATCTCGCACCACGCCATATCACCCGGCCGGTAATGGCCAATGTGAACGGTTCAATAGGACGCTCCATAATTTGTTGCGCACCTTGCCAGCGTCTCGGAAGAGGGACTGGAATTCTTGTTTGCCACAGGTCCTTTTCTCGTATAACACCACTCCCCATCAGGCCACCGGTGAGTCTCCATTCTTTTTAATGTTTGGGCAGGAGCCTAGACTACCCGTTGATTTCCTCTTGGGTCGGGTACAGGATCCTGTGGGTGGCAATGTCCATGAGTGGATTCAGGAGCACCAGACTCGTTTACAGTTGGCCTTCGAAGGTGCCACAGAGAGGTTACGGGTTGCTGCACAGCGTCGTAAACACAACCATGATCGGCGGGTGAGGGATGTGCCTTTTAAGTTGGGCCAGTTAGTGTGGCTTCGTGACTTCTCGGCACGGGGCCGTCATAAGCTCCGCGACCTTTATGGTCCAGTACAGTACAGAGTCCTTAGAGTACCTCGAGAGGAGGGCTCAGTGTATACAATTGCACCAGTGGATGAACCAACCAAAGTTAAGCAGGTTAATCGTGCATTGTTGAAGGCAGTGGTAGTAGGGTCTCCTTCAGGTGGGGCTGCTTCACCTTGTTCCCCTCCTGCGGACCAGCCGCTGCTTGAGGATGAGTCAATAGAAGAGGATCTATTGGTGTGGAGACATGATGCCCCTCTGGCAACTCCCACTCAAGTGTCTGATTCTCAACGCTCCACCCGGGCACAGTTTTTACCAGTTATTCCAGTATCTATCAGGCAAGACTTGTTAGTGCCTCCTATTAACAGTGCAGCGGAAGGATCCTCTGCCCCTCCAGTTCCTTTGCCTAGAGCTGCCCCTGCAGTCAGTGAAGTGGCTATACGTCGGACAGCACGGTCAACTGCGGGTCAACATTCTAATGTTTATCACCTTCCTCGTCCTTTAGCGTCTACGGGCAATGCGGCCGATCCTTCCGGCCCTGGGTCCAATGCGATAACGGCTCTTTTTCGACCCTGGAATTAGTATGGGATATTTTGGTTTTATTTTGTTTTTTTCCCGTCGTCGGGTCGACGATCCAAAAGGTGGGGTAGATTGTGGCAGTACGAGTTAGTCTGATGAGCTGGTGTTCCCTTGGTCACTCCCCGTGTGAAGCTCCCTCCTATAAATAGCGCGTAATCCTTCTGACGCCCTCTCCTGCTCATCGGTGACCGGAAGTTGCGTTGTGCGTCCGGGTCCCTCTCTCCGTGTGTGCGTTGTTGCGCTAACAGGTAGGGTAGTGGCTTTGCTGTCTCCGTGCGAACATTGTTTCCTGCCGTCCTGCTTACTAGTATTATGTGGTTACTGGCGTTCGTAGATCTCCGGCCGGATGGACGAACTCTCATCTCGTCGTTCAATTCATTGAACCACTGAACACACTGCATTATCAGTGCCGTGGGCACTCGTCGAGCTTTCTCCCTCGGGTACGTCTGAACGATGGGTATGTATCTCAGATGACGTGGGATTTATATCTAGTTTCTTATTAATTGGGGGTTAATGGTAGTTTTTCTTTGTGTAGCTAACAGGAATGAGGCCAGTTTAGCCGGAGATCATCACTAGCTGCACAGGACCGATTCGCTGGCTGCTGTTTTGCTTTTGCCTATTTGCCTGACAACTATATAGTGCCTTTTGTGCCTGTGTTTAAGGTGCTGTACATTGCCGTGTTTTATGTATGTCTCCGTTTGCCACATGTGCCACTTTGCCCGGGCCACCGCCTCATTGGTGTAAATAGCATATCAGCGACTGATCGCTGTATGCTCGTCGATCACGGCCATCGGGTAGTTACGGCTGTCTGGCCAAGAGTATGTGGCATTTGGTTCGTGAGTGCTATTGTTTTTATGATACGTGACTAGCTCAAGGGGTTTGGGGCTTTATATTATAATTTTGTCAATGTAAGGATTTTGTTTTTCTGGGTTTGCTTTCTTTTGGTTTGTTTGTTTTGATTCCAATTTAGATTAAAGTTGCATTTATACTTCAATTTGATTTATATTTTTTTTTGATTTACTGGGTTTGTGTGTATATATATATATATATTTATATATATATCTTTCGTTATACTGCTGTATTATAACCATTGTTGGTTTTGGCAGTCATTTTGTTTTAAGTTTATTATTTTGATTTACTGAGTTGGGAAATATTTATTTGTTTGTTTCTTGTGATATTTCTACTGCCTTTGTAGAGCCATTGTAGGTTTCGGCAGTTATTGTTTATATTTTGTGAAGGTTATTTTGATTTTGATTTTCTTTGATTATTGAATTGAGAACATTTATTTATTTGTTTATTTTCTTTTGATATTTTTACTGCCCCTTTAGAGCCTTAGTTGGTTCTGGCAGTTATTGTTTATTTTGTGATAAGAAAAATATTGATTTTCTGATTTCTGTATTTTCTTTTTGGTAAATCTTTGTTGAAAGAGTGTGTGTTTTATTTGCGTACTTCTTTGGTTTTCTTTTTTTTTCTTTCTGTTGCAGTAGCTGAGAGCCGGTGGAGGTATTGGTGTCTGGGTGGTGTTGTCCCCGTTTGGAGTGCTGTGGACTTCCCTGTTTGCATTTGCTATTATTGGGGGTGTTTGTGTGTTTACTGGGGGGGGTGTTCTGGGATCTTTTACCACCTTTTGAATACTTTGCCTCCATCGGTAAGCCTCAGCAATTTTGTTTTTTTTTGTTTTTTTTGTTTTTGTTTGTTTTGTGTTCTCTTCCCCGAGAGACAATTGTTTTAAACTGTTAAATTATTGAAATTAATAAATGCTGTGCTTTCAAAATTGAACACTGTCTTTGGCTCTATTGTACACGAATCTGTGTGTCTTTAGCTGTTGGATTTATAGAGCTTGGGTAGAAAAATCATTCTGGTGTTTAGTCTGTCCTGGTATAGAACGCCCACACATAGAACTGCCATCAACTCTGCAGTAAACACTGACAAATAATCAGGGATCCTATATCCTTTTTTATAACCTAATTTGGGTATACTTATACCAAAGGCCACTTTCCCACTCTCAGGATCCTTTGACCCATCAGTCGCACTGAGTTCATGTTAGAGTGTGGCTTATATGGAGAGTCTGATGAGGTGCAGGTGTGTGTGTGTAATCAGTCACAGGGATGAGGCATTATGGGAAACGGAGTTCTAGTGGGAGTGATCAGTTCTGATGTGGAGTGCCCTCTGGTGATTCTCTGGCGCACTCCAACTGGTGATCGTCACAGAACTAATCTTAGTGCTGGTGTCGCCATACTTTTTTCTTCATGTATCTTAAATCAACCAGTTATCTTCGAGATAATACCTGGTCGACTTTTAAGAGCAGATATTATGGTTGGACAAATAGGGTTTTCTTTTTTTAATGTATATGTTCCAAATGTTGGGCAAGAGCGTAAGCTGTTTTTTGAAAAACTATCAGATGCCTTGTCACAGTGCCCACAGGATAATGTTGTGGTAGTTGGAGGTGATTTTAACTGTACTGTAAACCCTGATTTAGATAGGAATCATGATGAGCCTCACTCAAGTTCTGCAAAAGCTTTAAAACATGTTATTGGTTATCATGATCTTGTTGATATATGGAGAGATAATTTCCCTGGGGTCAAGCAGTATACTTGGTTAAAAGTAAACTCAAATTCTTTGTCTGGAGCGAGACTTGACCGGTTTTACGTTGCCAGGAGTAGTGGTAGATTTTATAATAGCCTAATAGTACCATCTTTTCTATCTGACCACCATTATATCTCCGTCGCTGTCTCTGTCCTGTCTTCTAAAAATCACAAATCACACTGGCATTTTAACAACAGATCACTCTTTCATTCACTCTTTTGGCCTTTTTTGGCAATCTTGGAGAGAGGAGAGATGTAGTTTTCCTTTATTAAGTCAGTGGTGGGACATAGGCAAAGTGCATATTAAAGCAGAACTAAGTAACTTTTTTTACCTTAATTGAACAGCTTTGGAGTCATTGTAATGTTTATATTACTGATTTCGTGTTGAATGGTGATCGTCTCGCACCCCCCTGGTGCCTGTGAGCCGCAAAACCACCCTTGCAACTTTGGGCCGGCGGCTCGCCGGCCTCAGTGTTAGGAGGTATCGTGAGATTTCAGGTCTCGCGAGGTAACGAATTGCTTTACGGCACTATACGAGCACACGCATGCGTACACGTCCACATCCATCCAGGAGCCGGCTAGCTATAAGAAAAAAAGTAACGCTAGATATTGAGTTCTTCAAGTTTTCGTGATGGCTGATGTAAAAGAAAAAGAAGAAAGCTCGGAAGTGTTTATCAGAGGAACAAAGAAAGAGAAAACGGACCGGCTTTTTCAGAATAGAGAGAACTGAAAGAAAGCGAAGCCTGCAAAACCGATGCTGACCTGGACTTCTTGCTGTTGCACTTGTAAGTATCTTTATAATAAACTGTGTTTAATGTTTGTATTTCTTGTAATTGTGACCTCGTGAGTCGGGATGTTTGCTATTGTCTGTTTGTTTTTTGTTTTTTTATTATGCTCGCTGTCTGTTACCGGCTTACTAGTACGTTAGATACTGTAACTTAGATGTTAGCATTTTCATTAGCAAACAAACTTGCTTGTTTTCTGTAAGTTAGTGTTTTGTCCGTTCCTCTATCAGGGTTTATTTGTGTTTCTCAGATCGCCTATAAATCGATATGAAATTCTACAAATTATGCATTAGTTTAGCTTGTCGTCAGCCTCAGAATTAGTAACGTTATATACTGTGCTGACTTGATATATAATGCATAAACCGACACGAGAGCTGCTAGCTAATAATGCAACTTTTTATATTTATTTAATCACATTTACACAAACAGAACTATAAGTAAACGAGAAATTGCATTGCAACTTCACACATGCAACTCTGTGCTAGTTTGACCTTGTGTATAAATGATGTTGATAAAAGATTGATACATTTTCTTTTTCCTTTTTAGCTACAAGCGTTGGCAAGTGTCATCAACTCCGAGTAAGGGGCACTCCAGACCACCAGTACCACCGGTCTCAAGCTTCAATAATAAAATAAACAAACTTGTAATAAACAAATTAAACGTGTTTGACTTTCTTTGGTCAATCGTTACGATAGACAACTCGGATCACCAGAAAAATGATAGAAGAATGTAACGTAACATTTATTTTGATAATGCATAATCTAAGTAGCTATAGCTGTAGGCTAAACTAAAAATAAATAAATAGCGGAAATATTTCTTATAGTATTGATTTTTAACCATAATGTTACTGATTACGTTTGGTAACACAATAAAAATATACACTATCTCAACATAATAATATTGTTCTGAGAATCATACCTCAGTGGACATGGCTCGGGCGTCAGTTTGGTTTGAAATGTGCTGGGGACAGAGACGCATTCGGAAGGGCATTTTCAAAAGTGCTGGGTACAATAACGCATTCATTCTTTTTTTCTCTTTCGAGTAGGTCATGTTTTGAAAGACGATGTCCTGTAGCTTCCTGATGCACATAAATAAAAATAAGCACAATGTCCGAGTATAGTGAGTATATAGAAAATATACGCCCTTGATAGCATGTACAGTGATGGTCCGTCCAGAGGTAGAATTCTACACTCGAATAGTTTTTTTTTCCCCTCATCAAAACCAATCATTTTTATCAGTGGTTGAATTGATATAATGTTTATCAGTGGTTTTATATGTTTTGATGAGGGGGAAAAAATATACGAGAGCGGAATTAGAACCCATGAGAAAAAGGGACACGTTTGTGTGCATTTTGATTTCTGATTTCACCGGAAAGAATCTCCGCCACGGATTGAAGCGCGTTTCTGAGAGAAGGTAACACATTTCAGTGCTAGATTGCCTGTTATTTAACAAACAAATGAAACGAATGCTGTTAACTGGAGATGATCTATTTGCATTGGTACATCTGTGCCGCGAGATGTTTCAAAAGTGGTGGGGACAAAAATAGACCCTGTCATTCGCCTATGACGCCTATGTTCGCTGGCTTCTCTGAAAACAAATGCACATGGCCTGAACGAGATGGGAGGGGGGGAGGGGGGGAGTTGACAACGAGTTTGCGACAGTTTTCTCATATATATATATATATACTCCGAAACTGTAGGGGGAGCTCGAGAGAGAAACCTGCGAGAAAACAGCAAAGAAGTTCCCAGTCTTACTGAGCGCTGCTTTAAGTTGTTTTGCCAACAATATACTGCTCATAACACCAGAACTCTCAAAGAAAAAATGAGATCTCTTGAAGAGGACATTCTGAGACAAAGTAACCATGGTGACTCTGCTGATTCTATTGAGAGGAATAAGTTTCTTATAAAGACTTTGTTGGAGGAGCAAGGAAGAGCAGCCCTCTTAAGGACCAGATATTCTCAATTAAATGAAATGGACACTCCCTCTGCATTCTTCTTTGGTCTGGAAAAAAAACCAAGAGAACATAAGTACTTCCATAAACTGAATTTACCACAAGGAGGTGTGACAACTGACCAACAGGACATCCGCACTCATGCACTTTCCTTTTATGAGGACCTATACTCTGCTGAACCATGTGATAGATCAGCAGCAGAACAACTTTTATGTGATCTACCACAGTTATCAGAGGAAGATCAACTTATCCTTGAGAGCCCTATATCTTTTGCTGAACTTTCTCTTGCCGTCCAGGAGCTGAGCCCTGGGAAGTCGCCTGGTCTGGACGGTCTTTCATCTGAATTCTATCGTGGCTGCTGGAATTTGATTGGAGAGGACTTGTATGCAGTCTTCCTGGAAAGTTTTAATCGTGGGAAACTTCCATTAAGTTGTTGGAGGGCGCAATCATAACATTGATCCCAAAAAAAGGAGATCTTGGGTTCCTTAAAAACTGGAGACCAGTGTCACTGATCTGTGTTGATTTTAAAACTTTATCTAAAACACTAACTAATAGGCTTAAAAAAAATATGTCTGAGGTAATCCATGAAGATCAGTCATTTTGTGTCCCTAAACGCACAATTTTTGATAATCTTTTTCTCGTAAGAGATATTATTTCAGTTGCACAAAGGCACAAACTGGACATTGGATTCCTTTCCTTGGATCAGGAAAAAGCTTTCGACAGGGTGGACCATCTAGAGCCCTGCACGGGCCTCAAATCTAGGCCCTAGCCCGGCCCTGGCCCGAGACGTCCAGGCCCTAGCCCGGCCCGTGTCCGACAGCTCATCAGAATGATCAGCCCGAGTCCGACCCGAGCCCGTTATTTAAAAAAAAAAAAAAAAAAAAAAAAACACCTTACTCAGCCTGCCCTGTTGCAGCAGTCATTTAAACAGATATGTTTTGTCCTCAATGGCAAAGTAGTTACCGTTTAGATTATTTTCATTTCTTTATAAAGTTAATTAAGACAAATGTTTCTTTTTATTTATTTTTTTATGACGACCAAGCACCCGACAGCGAGTTAAACATGTTTGATCCATTTATAGCCTCTCAAATCAACACTTGGCTACAATAAAATCCATAGATATAAAACAACTTAAACATATTCACACAGACAGTTAACGTTAGTTTAAACGTTTGTTAAACGTTTATTGTCATTTTTGAAAAGCTGAGGCAAACTGCTCTGCTGCTCGCAACAGCGCTCGTACAATACAATTTACAATACAATACAATACAGAGAATGCAATCTAAACAAATCAGATAAATTACATTAAAAACAAACATGCAGGTTATCTTACCTCAAAAATCAAGTCTTTACTACAGAACATGGCCATTCGTGTTTCCGATAGACTCATGAAACTAAAGTCCAATCAAACAAAAAACAACAAGACAACCTCCTAAACTGTCTCTTACAGAGCATCGTGCAGAAAAAGCACCATCCACCGAGGAAAGTTTTAATCCAGTCGTACTTTTTCCAGCTGCGCTGAATTCACGCTCACTACTTCTGCTGCTGGCGGGACACTAAACAGAGAACGAGCCGGTCGCGCGGATCGCGTTGCCGGGAAACCTGTGTGCGCGTGTGCGTGCCGTGAGCAGACTGTCAGTCATATATGTCAGTATGATAGGTTATAAATCGTCTTTCTATGTTTGCTTTTCAATAGTTATCTTCTCATATTTTATTTTAAGTAATATCTAAAATAGGCTATAAAAAAGATAAACCTAAAACAGGCCCGAGGCCCGGCCCGCGTGTGAACTATGACGTTAAAATTGGCCCGAAGCCCGGCCCGAGGAGTGTAAATAAGTCGGGGCCCGTCGGGCTCGGGCTGAAATGCAGGGCTCTAGGACCATCATTATTTGTTCAAGACCCTTGAAGCTTTTGGTTTTGGTGCAAATTTTATTTCTCTTGTCAAGCTCCTGTACAGTGACATTTACAGTATGTTGCGTATTAATGGGTCTTTAACTAGACCTTTCTCTGTGACTAGGGGAATAAGACAAGGATGCCCTTTGTCTGGTCTTCTGTACTCTATTTCCATTGAACCTCTGCTAGTTATGCTGAGGAAGCAGCTGTGTGGTATCGGTGTCCCATGTTTTCCCAGAAGAGGCCCCAGTGGCACTTACAGCTTACGCGGACAATGTTACAGTAATAATCAAGAGCACTAATGATGTTACTAATCTTTTTGCTTGTTTGAATAAGTTCCAGAAAGCCACATCTGCTCGTATTAATTGGGATAAATGTACATCCTTCTTGTTGGGAGACTGGGTGGATATAGGACCACCTCAATTGCCACAACAGTGTAAATGGGTTCAAGATGGATTTAAAGTACTTGGTGTTTTTTTTTTGGGATGGCCCAATATACTGAAAAGAATTGGGAGGGATTAGCAAATCGGGTGATCGGCAGATTGCAGAAGTGGCGTTGGCTTCTACCACAGCTTTCTTTTAGGGGGAGGTGCTTAATTATCAATAATCTGGCTGCCTCAATGCTGTGGCACAGAGTAACTGTTTTAAATCCTCCTAAAGAGTTGCTTATTACCATTCAAAAAGCTTTTGTGGATATTTTTTGGAACAGTTATCATTGGCTTATTCCTGGTATACTTTATCTTCCGGTGGCTGAGGGAGGTCAAGGACTAATACACATAGAGTTAAAAATACTAGCAATGAGATTACAAACATTACAGAGGCTTTTGTATTGTTCTACTCCTTTACGATGGGTTACATTTGGGCTATCTATACTAGGCATGGGCGGTATCCAAATTTTCATACCGATAAACCTCCTCCCTATTTTACCGCGGTATACGGTATTACCGCGTGACTAATTAAAAATTACGAGATAAGGCTCAGATTGGCATCACACATGATGACACGTTCAACCAGAGTGTCGGTTCCAATAATGCATCTAAAAGCTGTCAATCAACTATTAGAAAACAGGAGATGCACATTGTCTCACACCAGAGAATGTGAGCAGAGTGGTGATATTTCCTCTAGAGAGGGGAGCGCATTTATGGAGATCATGCGCCACGAGCTCTGTCCACTCGGCGACGTGAGCCGAGTGGAGCCGAGATAAAATTATTTATTAATAAACTAGTGTTTTCTATGTCAGTTGCTGCAAAGATAAAGATTGCATTGACGATGCAAACTGGCATCTTCACGGTAGTGAACACGAATAAAGAGTAGCCTAATGCACACTTCTTGCGCAATCTTTGCCCTCTCTCCCCCACTCTCTCATCACCACTGTCACGTCATGAGAACCAGATATAAGCATTTTAGCCATTAAATAAATTGTATTTAAAACATTGCATTTATATAGGAGACAAAGATTCCTTTTCTCCTATTTAAGTGCATTGTTTTTTTTTTTTCTGGCGGTATGACGATATTGAAACTGATACCGTTGCTATTTTTAGATCCCGCGGTATACGATATTACCGTAATACCGCCCAAGCCTAATCTATACTATCAGATTTAGGTGGGATAGGCCTAGATAAACAGTTGTTCTTAATGGAAAAGCCTTTTGAGGAAAAAACACACGGTTTCTTCCCTAATTTTTACATGTCAGTAATTAAATCATGGAAGTATTTCAACTTTTCAAGAACAGAAGAGGTGCATTATGGGATTTCAGAGCCCTTGTTTTTTAATCCTCTTATAAAGCTACCATCTAATGTGTCTTGTTTTGTTCCACTTTTTTTAAATGCTGGAATTAGTAAAGTTATGGATTTAATTGATTTGACACAATGTCAGTGGCAAACTGTTTTGTCACTTGCTGCACAGGTTAAATTAAAATCTCTAAGAACTGTGGATAGGATAATTAAGTGTATTAGAGATGCTTTGCCCCCTACATTAATGTCCTGTGTAAACTCAACCCTGGTAGATGGTTTTACACCTCAGAACTTCCCTGAGCTGAAGGTGACCCTCAAAGATGGAGGAGTTGGGGGTAATTTAAACCAGACTACATTGTTGAAGGGATATGGGGATTCTTTTTTTCATAATGTGGCAAAGAAAAATCTTTATTATATTTGTGTTAAATCTGTGCATGTTGGACATTTGCAAGGAAAAACAGATACCAAATGGAGGGATAAGATCTCTATTTGTGACGAAGTACATCCATCATGGAGAGTATTGTATAAACCTCCTATCTCCAAGAGATGCGGAGATCTTCAGTGGAGAGTACTCCATTGTGCTATAGCCTCAAATAGTTTGGTATCAAAGTTCAATAAGATTGTTCTGTCATGTCCCTTCTGTAATGCTCATGATACTGTCTTTCATATGTTTTTTGAATGTCCAAGGCTTGGTCCTTTATTTGCAGTACTCGAAAAATTGATTACAAAATTAGGGTTTTTATATAATAAAACCTTGTTTATATTAGGGTCAATATAGAAAGTCATGGCAACAACAATGTGTTCTTGCCAATTTTTTAATTGGCCAAGCTAAGTTAGCCATTTTGAAATCCCACCAGTGTAAAAATACAGGAAAAGAAGTTGATATGAAAGCTATGTTCAAGTCTTTAATAGAATCTCGTGTGACCATTGAGTATACATATTATAAATACACTGATAATGTTGCTATGTTTGAATGGAGATGGGGTGTGAGAGAGGCATTGGTGAATGTGAGTGAGTATGGAAGTTTAGTTTTTAATTGGTAAAATGGCTGTTGTTTTATAATGTAATTTGTGTAAAAAAAAAAAAATGGTTTCACTTTATTTGGATGGTCCCTTTAACACATTCAGTTTACTATAAGTCACGTTGTACCTACATCTCTACTAACTCTCACTAGAGTGTTAGTAGAGTATTAGTAGACTGGTAGGGTTAGGGTTAGAATAAGTTGGCATGTAGTTGCAAAGTTACTTATAGTCAGTAGATTGTCTGTTGGAGGAGCATCACAATAAAGATTTGGCAAATATTAAGCTGACCGTCTACTAATACTCTAATGAGAGTTAGTTGACATGTAGTTGAAAAGTTACTTATAGTCAACAGAATGTTCAAAAGGGACCATCAAAATAAAGTGTTACCAAAAAAATAAAATAAAATGTTTTTCTTAAAACCCTAAATTGTTTTAAATAAAAGGGGTTTAAAAGTCAAAGTCTCTTTCTCTTTCTCTCTCTCTCTCTCTCTCTCTCTCTCTCTCTCTCTCTCTATATATATATATATATATATATATGTATGTATGTATTTTTTTTGTATCTAACCTGTACCCTTGGCAGGTGAGTGTGTGCGTGTGTGTGTGTGTGTGTACATACTCACTCACTCACTCACTCGCTCACTTAAACACTCACTCAAACACTCATTTACTGACTCAATTCAATTTTCAATTCAAAGGGGCTTTATTGGCATGAAAGTTTTCAAACAATGTTGCCAAAGCATATACAACATATACAAATACATATATACTGTATATACATATACACACACACATATATACATACATATACATACACACACACATATACGTATATATACACACATACACATATATATATATATATATATATATATATATATATATATATATACATTAGGGCTGTGAATATTTGGGTAGACAGCGAATCGATTCGATTCACGATTCATAGGTTTTCGATTCGATTCATGAACGATTTGTGCAAATTCAGAACGATTCGATGCGATTCACATCCAAATTCGATGCGATTCGATTAATTCGATTCGATTCATAATTTTTTATATGCATTATAGTATTATTTCAATGCTTCACCCATCTTTGTCTGGGTTTGAATTAGCCTACAGCGGCCTTCGGGGATCAGATAGTGGGGATTTTTTGTCCATTGTTAATGTTAGTTCATGTTTGTTTTTAATTACGTTATAAAAAAAATTCAATGGCCTACAAATTAGCATTTGCAAGTAGCAAATATTTTGAAAAAGGCTCTTAAAGTATTGCATTAAATGACTACATGCACACATTAATGGAGACGTTTTCATTAGTTTCATTTTACGTCTTCTCGGTGCACTCGTTATCATCTTTTCACTGGATTTTGCTCGCGCTCGGTCCCATAGCTCTCATGCTTTCATAATGTTAACTACAGATTTTTGAGCAGTCCATGTTTGAGCTCTCCAACTGAGCTCTCTGTCGAGAAAGCAATATAGTTTTGAGGCAAACCGCTCAAGCCATTGATAAAGCTGCCAAGCCATTGCGTGGGCACTATGAAATAAAGCACTTTCATTCATTTATTACATGGATTCTCTGTACACGCAAGGTGGTCTCTCGCTCGCTTTCCCTCTCTGCCGAGTGCGTGCAGCCGTGTGTGAACGCGCGATACGCGGTTTGGAGCACAACCTCTGTCTCGTATGCACGCTCGCTCTAGATTCCGGGAGATTTTAACTAATTTGCGGTAATACAAGCTGATCACCACATGAGTAGCTCAACAGGTAGAAAGATAAACTCATCTTTCAGGCATTTGACCGACCGGTGTTCTGTCGATTTTTGCTGCCTTGTAGAAAAATGCTACCGTAGCGCGAATTGATCACAGAATGCCGATTAAAGTCGTATGAAATACAATTCTAATATATGAGTAGCTACTGTATACTGTAGACTACTGTTTTTATTTTTAAAACGGTGTGAAAAGTAAAAATTATCATAAAATATTCATCTTTGACTTGTAAGTACACCTTTTCTTATAGTAGCCTAACTGAAACTTTCAGTTATTCCTTTTCAGCTGGCTGACCGTACAAATATTCATATGGTAGTAAGCATTTTTTAAAGGGAAATTATACATTATAACAGGAAAATGTACCTTTTGTAAAAAAAAAAAAAAAACTGTGAGTCTGCACATGCGCATAACCGGTAAGTAGGAAATCTCGATGGGTAGCATGAATTGTCAGAACACCGGGCTTCAGCGTGCGAAATCAGGGGTGTGTGAGCGCCAGAAACCAATCAAATGCGGATGTCGTATGACGCCCAATGCGTGAGGCAGCTTGTACCAGGAACACTTTAAGGTTGTGTTTATATATTTTAAACCACTGAATCGCTATAAAATCGTGATTAATTCGATTCTTAGCCTTTTAAATCGATTATTCACGTAAATAAACGATTCACGATTCAAAATACATGTTTCAGGATCGATGCATATGCATCGCCAGGATTTATAATCGATGCATCGAGAAAACGAGTGAATCGTTACACCCCTAATATACATATATACACATACATACACATACATGTACATATACATACATAAACACTTAACACAATATTTAGATATATTTGTGTGTGTGTGTGTGTGTCGATCACTCATTCACTGCCCCTCAGGTTGTGGCATGTTTGAATATATTGGGCAGCAAGATAAGTTTTGTCTCCTTATCCCAGGAGAAAGTTTAATTTAGAAATGTCATCCAGGTCTATGAAATTTGGGATTATATAGTTAAATTTGTTAAAGTAAAGGTTCCTTGTGTCTTTGAACGCTTCACATTTTAGGAGAAAGTGCATCTCCGTCTCAACCTCACCTGTCAAACAGTGATCACACGTTCTGTTTTCTTTTGGTTGCCACCATTTTTTATGTCTTCCTGTTTCAATTGCCAGTTTGTGATCACTGAGCCTGTACCTGGTTAGGATCTGTCTCTGCTTTCTATCTCTGACAGTAGAGAGATATTCTGCTAATTTATACAAGAGGTCCTCGCTGCAGTCTGTAGCACGATGACGTAGCTGGACGGTCCAATACGTGTTGGACCCTGTAACGCGCGCATGCGCACTAGTCAAGTCAAGTCATCTTGATTTATATATCGCTTTTAACAATTTAGATTGTTTCAAAGCAGCTTTAATTTAATGTAACAGATTGTTTTTGCTTTATAGCGGTTCATGAATAATGTTATTTTACAGCTAGTTAGTTTTGATTCTGTCGAAATGATAATTTGTTATTAAATTGGATGACACCGTTCTCTCTAAACAGACTTTAAACGCGATCCTGTGATAAACGCTGATGGCACATGCACATTAAGAATTCATAGGCCTAGTTAGTGTAGAGAGTTGGTGAACAATCGTTGATCTTCCAAGAATTTAAATATGGTAACGAGCGAAGCTCTTATTTTCAGAGCTTTCAGAATAAAACTTTTTTTTAAAATAATTGCGACTTTTTCCTTACAATTGCGAGTATACTTTTCGCAGACTTTATTTCTCAGAATTGTGAGATATAAAGTCAGAATTGCGTGAAATAAAGCCAATCGCATGTTATAAAGACATAATTGCTTGAAATAAAGCCTCAATCGCATGTCATAAAGACATAATTGCTTGAAATAAAGCCTCAATCGCATGTTATAAAGACAGAATTAGGTGAAATAAAGCCTCAATCGCATGCTAAAGACAGAATTGGGTGAAATAAAGCCTCAATCGCATGTTATAAAAGACATAATTGCTTGAAATAGCCTAAGCCATCGCATGTTATAAAGACATAATTGCGTGAAATAAAGCCTCAATCGCATGTTATAAAGACAGAATTAGGTGAAATAAAGCCTCAATCGCATCTTATAAAGACAGAATTAGGTTAAATAAAGCCTCAATCGCATGTTATAAGGACAGAATTAGGTCAAATAAAACCTTAATCGCATGTTATAGAGAAATAATTAGCCTAGGTGAAATAAAGCCTCAATCGCTTGTTATAAAGACAGAATTGCGTGAAATAAAGTCGCAATTGTGTGCTATAAAGTCAGAATTCTGACCTTTTTTCTCGCAATTCTGAATGTATAACATAAATGCGAGTTTATTATTACAAGATTTATTTTCCCCATGCTGTTATTATTTTAGCATTTTCCTTACTTATTCATCAATAATTACTTATAATTATTTAACAGAATTATACTACACAGTTTGAACATCATCTCAGTACAATATTGAGCTTACATATCACTTAAAACCAATGCATTCGAATTATAATCAGAGATCGGCACTGCGCATGCGTAAATGACGTCACCAAAACACACATCCATCCACTACGTATTGGACCATCCAGCTACGTCATCGTGCTACAGGCTGCAGCGAGGGGTGTCTCAATTTATATTCTCTTTTTAGGGTCCGATAACATTCTAGTCTACTTTGGCTTTTTGTTTCTTCTTTCCAATGTTCCAGATAGGTTTCTTTGCATTGTGCTATGATTTGCTTCACTCTGATTGGTGTTTGGACAGCAGTGTTGTTCTGAGGCTGCTCAGACTGTCTCTGATGTGGGCCAGTTTGTCTTAGTACCAGTTGACATAGGGGACTCTTTTCTGGGCTCAGCTCCTGGGTTCGGAGGGCCTTGGAGTGAAGTGTGTTTTGGGGGCTGGATTTCAGGTGACTCTCTCTCTCACATTCACACACACACACACACACACACACACACACACACACACACACACACACACACACACACACTCCCTCACTCAAACAAACACTCAATCACTCAATCACTCACCCATTCAAACATTTATTCACTAACTCAATCACTCACTTAATCACTCAAACACTCACCCACTAAATCACTCTCACTCAAACACTCACCCATTCAATCAAACTCACTCACTCATTCACTGACTCAATCACTCTCACTCACTCATTCAAACACTCATTCACTCAAACTCACTCACTCAGTCATCCAAACACTCACTCATTCACTCACTCAAACTCACTCACTCAAAAACTCACTTATTCACAATCACTCACTCTCTTTTATGTCTTGTTTCTTTTTACACAGCTGACCCAGACCTGTTAGGCCACAGAAGGCACATTCTAAAGTACCATAACGTTTTCGTGCACTCTATTATAAGTGTTCTGAAGCCATTTTGTGAGATTAATATTTAAGTCATTAAATTCAAGATCACATAAACTTTTCCCTCGCGCGGCTGTCAGTCATTCTCCATTCAGCACTCAAACAGCGCGTCGCATTCGGTTACAGTCAATGATGAAACTATCTTCAAGATGATTCAATGTTAATACTATTATACTTCATCTGTAGATAAAGGTCTATGTTTTCGCATAAAACAACATTATCTTGCTGGACTTTATTGCTGTAACTTAATCGTGTTACTACCAGGTGTCGGACGCTGTCGGTTGGATCACAACACTAGAGTCACTCAGCACTATTGTTCTTCACGCGCACAGTAACTGAAATTTAAAACTGTTTAAAGAAAAGGTCCAATAAACTATTTTATAGATACATACTGTTTAATACACTGTCCATCAATATATATTTCCTTTGTGCTTTGAACTTTTCAAAGCGGACTCGACGCGCAGCATGCATAGGGTGCATACTCGGCTGCGTGCTGCTGTAACTCCACGTGGTTTCAAGCGCATCATTCTGCGCTCGGAATGCGCATAAGCGCTTTGTGCCGCACTGTGTTGGAGTCATTCATATCATAATGCAGTAACGCAATTAAAGCTTATTAAGATTAATAATTATCAATGTTGCTGCCTCATTAAATAGCTGTGCTATACAATTAAAATGTGTCTCAATTTTTTAGTAGCCGTATATCTAAAATAATTATCTTTTTCATTTTTGTTATATTGTTTTTCATGAATGTATTTTACAACAATACAAAGAGCAATATGTATTATTCACTAATCTAGTTTATAATAGCATTTTTTGTCATAGATTATGATCATATATTTTGGGGATTTGTTGTTTATCTTTATAATGAAGCTGTCTGTATTAAGTAGATTGTATTTAACACACACATTACAATCTAGAATACTGCTTTTTAACTGTTTTAACTTTAAACCTGTTGGTAGCTAGCTAGCTTTAAGTACTGAAGTACCTGTATTTTCTTTTATATATTTATATATATATATATATATATATATATATATATATATACACACTGTATATAGTAGTGTTTGAATAAAGGGTGGCAATCTTTCATAATCAACTGTTGTTGTGGAGTATATACTGGAGGTATATTTTAAGGAGCTAATTGAGGAAATTGCTATATTTTTTATTAGTTTAAAAATAAAATAAAAATATCGGATCGGTATCGGTATCGGCCGATACTCAGAATTTTGGTATCGGATCGGTTTCGAAAAAACAGTATCGTTGTATCCCTAATTTCCAAACCTACATAATTCCAGAGGGAAAAAAAAATCTATTAAGCAGTAAATATGAATGATTTTAAAGTTTGAACATGCAATACAGATACAGATAAAGATACAAATAAAGAGAACAGTTTTTGAAAGTCTAACACTATATTCATAGACAGAAACTGAATAAAGTAATCAAATGGAAAATAACACTGGATATTATTTTAGTCCAGAATAAATTAAATAGGCCTGCATAGGCTATCTGTCACGGGCTGGTCAAGGAGGACGACGAGGAGGGTAGAATAACACTGGTATTTTAATAAATGAAACTCGGAAACAGGCAGACAGGATGACAGCAGGTAACACACAAACAATACCGGACCAGGGAGTGAAGACAGGCAGGAACTTAAATACACAGTGAAGATGATTAACAAATGACAGTCAGCTGTGCGGGAGGTGATTAGTGTCCATGGAAACAGATGAGGGCGGAGAACTCAGACGAGGGGAACACGTGGTGAATCAAAACACAGACAGTCCAAGGGTGGTGACAGATCGCCCCCCTCCGGCAAGGCGCGACCTCGCGCCGTGGCAAAATGACGGAGGGGGAACCGGGGGAGGTTCAGGTGGAGGACGAGACGATGGTGAATCACAGACGAGAGGCTGGAGTGACGGAACGGTGAGGGGACGATGACGATTCCCTGGCGGCCTTGATGGGGATGGCGCGGTGGCGCAGACCCAGAGCCTCCCAGTACCGACAGCCGATGGCAGAGAAGACTGAGGGAAGAAACCAGATGGCGAGGGGACTGACGGTAGCTGGGGGATGACCGACGGAGACTCGGTGGCAGGATCTCTCGGCGCAGACGGAGAGCCGGTGGACTCAAGCGACGTCACCGGTATGGGAGACCCCGGTGACGTAGCGGCGACGAGCGCTGGAGCCGTAGCCAGAGTGCCCGAGAGCTGAGGTGGAGGTGGAGTGAGGGAGGACAGAGGGGACGCCACAGGGAAGGAGGAGCCCGCTGAAGCCAAAGGGGTGGAGGGATCAAGCGTAGCAGACTGACCGCAAGTCCGTGGCGCAGGCAGAGTGACGACTGACCAAGGGGGAGCCGGCAGGACGAGGGAACCCGCTGCAGCCGATGTCTTGAGGGTCTCAGGCGGAGGCGCAGATGGGAGGAACCAAGACGGAGCCGGCAGGTCGACTGGCCGAGATGGAGTGCCGAGGACCGAGGCTGGAGGCGAAGCCGTGGGATCCTCGAACACAGGCGCTGCGGATGGTGGGCTGACCTGCCGCTCGACGTCGGGGACTCCCCACGGAGATGGTGCAGGTCTGCGCACATCCAGCAGCGGCGAGGCTGGAGGACTGACTGGGAACGGAGATGGAACAGCGTGAACCAGACAGACAGCAGGACAGAAGTCATCACAGGATGATTCAAAATATGAAAGAGATGCAGATGACGGGTGGGATAGGGCGGGAACGATATCCAGAATCCTGGGTTTCATCAGCCAGTCCTCCAGTTCCAGGAAATTAGTCCCCTCGTCCGCAGATGTCGTGGGCTCACACCCCTGGTCAGACTCCTGTTGGAGCTCCTCCTCCGGGGCGAGGGTCAACTCTGTCCTCTTCGTCTCGGGCACTGGTTGACGCGTCGCGGCGGGTGGTAGCTCTCCGTCTGCGGGGGGCACGCACGAGATCTCCGCGGTCGAGGGTGGTAATTCCGGCTCTGGGTCTGGCAGTGTTCTGGATCGGGCTTCGACGCTCTCCAGACACCGGGAAACGGCCTCCTTCCAGTCCAGGTCAGAGGTGTCTGGGAGGTCGAAGTGCTGGTGGTAGGTGGCCCCGATCCAGAACAGGGTCTTCAGGGTTTCGTCATCTAGGGGGCTGGAGAGTGCAAGTGAAACAAAGTCTCTTGAAAATGTAACAAAGTCCAGTGATACTTCCGCTAGGGAGATGAAATCAATGTTCATCTTGAAGTTGGGTCCGGTATTCTGTCACGAGGGAGTCCAAGGAAGACGAGGATAAAGGTAGAATTAACATATAACTTTAATGGATGAATCTCAGGAACAGGCAGACAGGATGACAGCGTGTCAAACACAAACAATACCGGACCAGGGAGTGAAGACAGGCAGGAACTTAAATACACAGTGAAGATGATTAACAAATGACAGTCAGCTGTGCGGGAGGTGATTAGTGTCCATGGAAACAGATGAGGGCGGAGAACTCAGACGAGGGGAACACGTGGTGAATCAAAACACAGACAGTCCAAGGGTGGTGACACTATCAATCCTGATCTCTTTAACTTTAATTCCTAAAACTTGTTGTTTTGACGACAAAATTTGACCGACAGATATATGGTTGCTGTCTCTTTAAGAGCTAGGGCACGGATTCTGTGTTCATTATACTGGCGTGCGTTTTATGCTTATTAAAGACAAAACCAACTATATTTAGACTATTGTACTCACGAAGACCGAAATTGACACAGTTTTGAGTGTTAAATGCAATATAATCCGTGAAAAATAACTTTACTGGCCAGCTGTTCTTGAGGCGGATTTTCTATGAATGCACGCATAGTCATCCCAGAGAGCGCGCGAGCACTGATTAGTTTAAAATCGCCTGAATGTTTGAACTGGTAAGACTTAAAAAGACGTGCAAATGGTAAACTTCATTCACGATGCACTGCTTGCCCGATTGTGCAAGTGAATATTCCGTCATGTCCCACTCCTGAACGCGAGTGTGTATTCTCGCAGCAGTGACTGATGCTTGCCTTCCACAACATTTTGAGAGAAGAGAAGACGCGGCACCGTTGAACACTCACGCTGTTTGTGAAATTGCGTCTGGCATTTTATAATCTTTGTGGATTACGATTGCGGGAATATCCCGCATTATAAATAGGAGACCTGCAGGAATGATTAGAATTATGCGCAATACCCGCACCGAAATTCGAGCCCTGTGAACTCGCATACAAAATGTCTTTTGTCCTGTAGGCGTCCTGGAGAATATTTCTGTTCGTCCTAAACACATTTTCTATCGTCCCCAGGACGATAGGACGCCGTTATCTCGAGCCCTGTATAAGAAACAACTATTGTTTACTTGCTCTGCCCTGGGACATAGAAATAACAAACATGTCAACTCTTATAAAGGAGTGACATTCCTCTTCAATTAATAGAAAGGTTTAGCTAGTAATTAGATTTTTGTAGAATGTCCCACATTGTAAACCTGTGATGTTGACATGAATTCTGACATATTTTTTGAACAGAAGAGACCGTTATGTCCATGTTGGAGGCCATAGGAAAGCCTATGGCCATATCCAGTGAGGAAGAAATGGAGGAGGACAAGGAGGAAGGGCAAGAAAATGAAGAAAGATATAGGGATGATGAGGGAGTGGAGGAGGACCAGGAGGAAGAGCAAGACCATGAAGAAAGGCGTAGGGAAGATGAGGGAGTGGACGAAAAAGAAAGGAAAGTTTACAAAGTATTAGGAAGGCTAACAGCGCAAGGAAAGAGCTACCTGGTAGATGAAGATGAGTTGAGGAGGAGGGTCAAAGGAGAAAACATGTCCACAAACATGTTCCGAATGTTGATAAGGGTTTGTATTCCTATTATATGCATACATTTAAGTATAAAAGAAGATCGAAAGTCAGATGTAGTTTGCCACTCAGCCCCTCATGGCTATTGATAGGCATGGTACGGTGTTTAGAAAGCCCTGCTCTCATGCTTTGCATCTGTGACACTATTTGTTCATACATAGGTTGGCAAAAAAGATGTTCCACCCAATGTGCTGCAGCAGCCTAGAAAGGCAAAGACAAAGCTGACAATATTCAGCACTTTAACAGAGGGAGAAGCAGAAGACCTAGCCAAGGGGTTTGGCATGGCACTGGCCAAACATGTCCCGAAAGAGAAACTACTTGCAGGTATACCTGAAGAGGACATCCCAGCAACACTGTAAGTACCTGTATCTTGATGTCTACACCCTCATTTTATTTATACACCCTGAATCACTACTTTCTGGTCTCTGACTGTATATGTAATTATATGCTATACTGACTCCATATCACATAAGCCCCTTTCACACAGAACGTTGATCCCGGGAAATTGCCAGAGTGCCTCCTGTGTGAATGTAAACACGACCCGGGATTGATCCCAGGTTGGGGACCTAGTAACATTGCCGGTATCAGCCCCGGAATGCACTCTGTGTGAACAAAAGCCGTAATGCCGTAATGTGCGTGTCGTAGTGATGACGCTGAAGCTGGGATTCTTCTTCAGCTAGTGAAAAAGTACTTAATGCGCTAGTTTATGATCAAATCAAATTAAAAAATGCTCTAGCAAGAGAGAAATCACAGCTCATAAGCACACGCTGGAGACATTACACATCTTTAAGGGTTGTGTGAACGCACGCACAGATTCCGGAAAAAAACTGGCAGTGTAAATGAACCAAAATAAAACAATCCCGTGTCACATTATCCGTGTATTTTTCGGAATCTATGTGTGAAAGGGGCTATAGACTATATACATTTAGACTCTTCCGGGTCCAATAACAATAGCGAAACCTGTTAATTTATTTACGATCAAGTCATTTAGTGAGGCACCCTTGCCGGGAAAGGGTTTTTCCCTTTGTTAAATTTAATTGGCCTAATATGCATTTTATTCTAACGTTACCATTGTACAAAGTCTCTGTATCAAGAGGTCAATTAATCAAGTGATAATGTCATGCATATTGTAATTCCATATGATCCTCAAGTCTTGGTCACCTTCCTTCATTTATATAGCGCTTTTAACAATATGGGGCTATGGCTATGATGCAACAGAGTAACAATTCCAGGTAGTAACATGAATATTTTAATTTATTTACAGGAGGAGCATTGAAAAAAAGAAAAGTAATGTGGAAAACGTCTCGGGTTATGACTATAACCCTTGTTCCCTGAGAAGGGAACGAGACACTGCGTCGATAAAATCGACTCTTTGGGGACGCTCCCTAAGCGTGCGCCTCTGAAGTATGAATGAAACTAATCCAATCCTGATTGGTGTTGCGTCGTGACGTAACATGTGACGGCATACCCGGAAGTATAAAAGTGACGCTGTCACAACACACACTAGCCTCGCGATGAAGCAAGACGCTCAAGGGTCTGAAAAGGGGGCGTGGCAACACGACGCAGTGTCTCGTTCCCTTCTCAGGGAACAAGGGTTATAGTCATAACCCGAGACGTTCCCTATCGAGGGAACTCAACACTGCGTCGATAAAATCGACTCTTTGGGGAACGAGTACCCACTAGGCCACGCACCGAACAGACCCGCCCCAGAGTGAAACTGATTAGGCACTCAGCAAGGGCCGAGTACGTGTGCACCGGGCGTACTGGGAAGGCTGAGACTGTAAAACCTGATGAAAGTATGCGGGGTAGCCCAGCCGGCTGCCTCACAAATCTCCTGCAGAGGTACTCCCGACAGAAGGGCCCTAGAGGAAGCCATGCCTGTAGTCGAGTGAGCCCTTAAGGCCAAAGGTGAAGGAACCCCACGCACCTTGTAAGCCTCAGTAATAGCCTGGACAATCCAGTTACTTATAGTTTGTTTGGTCGCCGGGAGCCCCCTCTTAGGTGACCCAAAGCATACTAACAACTGGTCAGATCTTCTCCAAGAAGCAGACTTTTCCAAGTATACACTCAAAGCTCTGACGGGGCAGAGCAAGTGAAGCCTCTCTTCTCCCGCCGACACATGAGGTGGAGGATGGAATGCCTGAAGGACTACAGAGCGAGCCGTACTCGAAGGAACTTTAGGCACGTAGCCCGGACTCGGGTGCAAAAAGGCCTTTACTTTGCCAGGGGCAAACTCCAAGCAAGCTGGCGTTACCGCCAGGGCCTGGAGATCTCCCACCCTCTTAAGAGAGGTAATCGCTAAGAGAAAGACCATTTTCAACGTTAAGTCCTTAGGCGAAGCCGACTCTAAAGGTTCGAAGGGAGCGAGGGACAACCCTTCCAGAACTATTGCCAGATCCCAGGCAGGCACCCTGGACCTGATCGCCGGCCTCATCCTCCAAGCACCACGGAGAAACCTAATGACCAACTGGTGCCTCCCCAGAGGTCCACCATCTACTGGCGCGTGGAAAGCCGAAACGGCAGCCACGTACACCTTAAGAGTGGACGGGGAGAGACCCGCAGAGAAACGATCCTGAAGGAATTCCAGAACTGAAGCCACTGGGCAGTTTACTGGATCCAACCTTCGTTCTCCACACCAAGTGTGAAACACCTTCCACTTGAGGCCATATAATCTCCTGGTAGATGGGGCCCTAGAGCTAAGTATGGTTTCAACCACCTCAGCTGATAAGCCAGCATTTAGGTGCTGAACCCCCTCAGAGGCCAGACCCACAGCTTCCACAACTCTGGGCGAGGGTGGAAGATTGTGCCCTCCGCCTGAGACAATAGATAGTCGTGTCGGCCATCTCGGGGCAACCAGAAGTAGACTGATGCCCTCTTGACGGACCCTCTCCAGGACCCCTGGGAGCAGAGCGATCGGGGGGAAAGCATACAGGCGAAGCCTCGGCCAAGCCTGTACCATGGCATCCAACCCCAGCGGGGCTGGATGTGAGAGGGAGAACCAAAGTGGACAGTGGGACGTCTCTCGAGACGCAAACAGATCCACTTCCATCGGTCCGAACCTCTCCCATATCGACTTCACCACATCCGGATGAAGTCTCCATTCCCCGGGCCTCAGCCCCTGCCTCGACAGGATGTCTGCTCCCCGATTCTGAACCCCTGGGATATACATTGCCCTTATTGACAATATCTTTCCCTGGGACCAAAGGATAATCTGATGCGCCAGTTTGCACAGAGGGCGCGATCTGAGTCCCCCCTGTCGGTTCAGATAGGCCACCACTGACGTATTGTCTGTCCGTATAAGGACGTGGCGACCCTCGATGTCTGGGAGGAAGCTCCTCAAAGCCTTGAATACCGCCATCATCTCCAGGCAATTTATATGCCAAGTGCGATGATGGTCCTTCCACAGACCCCTGGTAAAGCGGCCGTCCATGACCGCGCCCCAGCCCGTAAGGGAGGCGTCTGTCGAAACGGTTTCCCGGCGACATGACACCCCCAACACTGGCCCTTGGGATAGGAACCAAGGCTTCTTCCATATTTGCAGAGACTGAAGGCACTTGCGCGTTACTCTGATCATACGGAACGGATTTCCTTTGGGTGAGAACCCCTTGGTCTTCAACCACCACTGGAGGGGCCTCATGTGAAGGAGGCCCAGAGGAATAATGTTGGATGCCGCTGCCATGAGGCCCAGCATCCTTTGAAAGTGTTTCACAGTGACGGCCTGACCTAGCCTCACCCTGGACACCATCGCCAGAATTGACTCGATACGTGCGGGAGACATACGTGCCTGCATTGTAATCGAGTTCCACACGACTCCCAAAAAGGTCGTGCCCTGGGACGGTTCTAGCACACTCTTCTTCAAATTGAGTCTTAACCCCAATTTTTGAATATGGCCAAGAACAACATCTCGATGCCGAACTGCCATCTCCCGAGACTGGGCCAAAATAAGCCAGTCGTCGAGATAATTCAATACGCGAATCCCCTGAAGTCTCAGTGGAGCAAGGGCCACGTCCATACACTTGGTAAATGTGCGGGGAGAGAGTGCTAGGCCGAACGGAAGAACCCGATATTGGTATGCTTCGCCCCCGAAAGCGAACCTCAGGTACCTCCTGTGACAAGGAAGGATGGAGATGTGAAAATAGGCGTCTTTCAGATCTATCATGACAAACCAGTCCTCGGATCTGATTTGACTCACGATTGTTGGAATGGTCAACATTCTGAATTTGAACCTTCTCAGAGACCGGTTCAACACCCTGAGATCCAAAATTGGCCTTAACCCCCCATCCTTCTTTGGAACTATAAAGTACCGGCTGTAAAACCCGGACTCCCTGTCTACCGGAAGAACACGTTCTATGGCTCCTTTCGACAGCAGAGTCTGTACTTCTTGTTCCAACACCTGAGCCTGCTCTGGGACCACCGCAGTGAGCACCACCCCAGAGAACTTGGGGGGGCGGTGCGCGAACTGCAGTCTGTACCCAACTCGTATTATCTGCAGGACCCATGGAGATATGTTGGGAAGATGATACCATCCCTCTACAAAATCTGCTAAGGGTACCAGCCTCTCGAGGCTGGCCTCTGGTGTCTTTTCGCTGGAAATTGATGCGGCCCGAAGCGCTGTTAACGGCGGACCTGCATCTTTTCCTAGAGGGCCCCGTTGTGAGAACAACCTCGGTTGTCTCACTGCGGAGGGGGCAGCCCTCTGAAGTCCTGCCTTGGCTAGGACCTCTTTTCCGAAGTCCTCTTAGCCTGAATGACGTCCCTCAGGTCGCCCCTCTGGCTGGAGGACTTCGGTTTTTGGGAGCGTTTCCTCTGTTGCCAAGACCCCGGAGGGGGGGCTCTAGAGGAAACGCTCTCCTTCTGCTCTGCCCTGTGGGAGGAGCTGGCTGATGGCTGGGGCTGATTGCTTTGCCCCCCCCTACTAGATTTGGCCTTCGCTTTCCGGGGGAGGTACTGCTGGAACGCCGCAGATTGTTTTCTCGACTCCTGAAACCTGTCGACAACCGAATTAACGGCGTCGCCGAACAGGCCAGAAGCCGAAAGCGGCGCATCCAGCAGGAAGGACCTATCCTTTTCTTTAATACCAGATAAGTTCAGCCACAGATGCCTCTCCGTGGCCACCATGGCCGCCATAGAGCGGCCAATAGCGCTGGCCGCTTCCCTAGTGGCCCGGAGAGACAAATCTGCGGCCTTCCTCAACTCCGCGACATCTTCAGGAGTAGGCCCCTCCCCCTCATCCAAATCTTTCAGGAGGTCGGCCTGGTATGCCTGCAAAATCGCCATTGAGTGCAGACACGAACCAGCCCGACCCGCCGCCATGTAAGCCCTGCCCACCAATGCAGATGTCTCTCTGCAGGGCTTACTAGGCAACACCGGGGTCTTTAGGGAAGACGCCGATTCGGGAGAGAGATAGCTCGCTAAAGCCTCCTCCACCTTCGGCATCTTCCCATATCCCATATCTCGAGCCCCCATAACATTGCTGTAATCTATTACATTGGGACTCGAAATACGGGACGAATGCGGTCTTTCCCACGTTCTCGAGATCTCTTTATGGAGATCAGGGAAAAACGGCAGACCCCGGCGGTGAGGCTGTGACCTGCGCTGCAGGTAACGCTCGTCCATTTTACTGGTGACTTGCGTTTCCTGCTCATGTTGTGGCCAGCTGATGTTTAGTCTGGCCACAGCGCGTGTCACAACCTCCACCAGCTCCTCATAACCCAGGCCGCGTGATGGCGTGCTGAGATCACGGTCGTCCGCATCGATGCTGAGCACGTCCCCTTCCTCAGAAGTAGACAGCTCAAGCACCGGGACCTGATCGCGGGTAGGAGAAACCGCAGCGCGGGCTCCCACACCACTCTCAGAGGCTGCGGGACCAGCCGATGGCGAGCGAGAAAATGCCTCAGCATTCTCACTCTCCTCCGCCAGATCCCGCTGCGAACCCCAGGATCTCAGTCGCCGCATCGCCTCGACATATGCGGGACCGGAACCCTGGGGAACGCGAGCCTGACCGTGCTCGTCAAAGCACGCCAGCCGGGAGCGCAGCACTCTAATAGGCAAAGCCTCACACATTTCACAAGCAGCCCCTCTCGAGAGCTGCCCGTGCGTGCTGCACTCCCAAACAATACACACAGAGAGAGTGTGCGTCCCCACCCGTGATGAAACGAGGGCAGGGATGCACACACCTCTTGAATTGTTCACTGGCCATACTTTCTTTCAATAATAAGACAAACAACACCAAATAAGACAGACAGTTTCAACATAAAGCGCTTGCTGAAGAGCGAAAAGCTAGTGTGTGTTGTGACAGCGTCACTTTTATACTTCCGGGTATGCCGTCACATGTTACGTCACGATGCAACACCAATCAGGATTGGATTAGTTTCATTCATACTTCAGAGGCACACGCTTAGGGAGCGTCCCCAAAGAGTCGATTTGATCGACGCAGTGTTGAGTTCCCTCGATAGGGAACCTTGGTCCTGAATCTGAGCTGGATTTGGCCACCCACCGCTTCGGGCCTACAGCGGCTGAGGTTTTCTTTTCCTTTTTAGAGGACTCTTTGAAATAAACAGTACCCATGTTTCTGCACACATGTACTAATTGTTGCTGTTATCAGCTTATTTCTAAATAAAAAAATAAAAGCTCATTACTTTATTTGATATTTGAGAAGGCTTTTATTTTCGTTGTCAATTGTTTTATAGTACTTCACGAGTTCACACTCACTAATGATCAGAGAATAAAAATAGTTATGCGTATTTGGCGTGCTGTCCGGGGGGAGGGCTCCGAGCTCGGAAATTGGGCCCGAACCCAGAGTACTCCCCCCGTATCTCTGTTTAGGAAGATAATTAGGCAAGTGTGAGGAGATGGGGTGGTGGAGGGATGCTGAGAACAGTCGAGGAATAAGGGTGAGTCAACTGTGTGTTTTTATAGGCTTTACTTGTGCTGATTGAGTGAACCAGTTGATTACTGATTGCTGACAGCTGGCTGACTTGATTGTTTGATCATTAGAACGTGATCCTCCCGAAACTTGTTAATAAAACATCGATTCACGAGTTCACACTCACTAATGATCAGAGAATAAAAATAGTTATGCGTATTTGGCGTGCTGTCCGGGGGGAGGGCTCCGAGCTCGGAAATTGGGCCCGAACCCAGAGTACTCCCCAAAAAGCAAAGTAAGTAAAGGACAGCCGCCTGCTTAAAGACCCCCCGAAAAGAGCGCAGAGATTGGCGGGCTGGCATTTCAAGGAGAGCCTGGTAGTTTTGGCTGGGAGAGCTCGCGGTGTCCGAACGGGAGGGTTCTTGTGGCAAAGGTCCCGGCATCGGTAAGCCTCACCAGTCCTGAAAGAAAAACATAGATGCTTTACTGGGAGGGTAAGGCTATATCCACTGGGAGGTCAATACTCGCTGGATGGAGGAGGAGATGAAGATGCTCGACCAAGGGAGCTCTTGCTGAGTCCGCTGGGAGATCAATACTCGCTGGATGGAGGAGGAGATGAAGATGCTCGACCAAGGGAGCTCTCGCTGAGTCCGCTGGGAGATCAATACTCGCTGGATGGAGGAGGAGATGAAGATGCTCGACCAAGGGAGCTCTCGCTGAGTCCGCTGGGAGATCAATACTCGCTGGACGGAGAAAGGGGAGATATGCGTACCTGACCAGGAAGGCTATCTCTGGGTCCGCTGGGAGATCAATACTCGCTGGATGGAGAAGGAGGAGATACACGTACTCGATCGGGAAGGCTGTCTCTGGGTCCGCTGGGAGATCAATACTCGCTGGACGGAGAAAGAATAGATATAAATAATTGACCGGGAAAGCTCTCGCTGTGTCCGCTGGGAGATCAATACTCGCTGGACGGAGAAAGAGGAGGTATAAATACTCGAACGGGAAGGCTATCACTGGGTCCGCTGGGAGATCAATACTCGCTGGACGGAGAAATAATAGACATAAATAATCGACCAGGAAAGCTCTTGCTGTGTCCGCTAGATCAATACTCGATGGACGGAGAAAGAGGAGATATAATTACTCGACTGGGAAGGCTGTCTCTGGGTCCGCTGGGAGATCAATACTTGCTGGACGGAGACAGAGAAGACATAGAAGCTCGACCAGGAAGGCTCTCGCTATGGCTCTCGCTGGGAGATCAATATTTGCCGGATGAAGAACGAGAAGGCATGGAATGGATACTCGAAAAAGTTTTTTTTTTTTTCCTGAAAGTTGGAGAACAGATTTTAGGTGTTTTTGGAACCAAAAGCGTGTCACGGGTTTGTTAGAATCGTCGATGAACAAGGGTTCGAGAGGGGATTTTGCATGAGAGTTTCTCAGTTGGAGGTAGGCTAATATAGTTTGGAACGGTTGAATTGGTGACGAGAGGTTGAAAATATATATGAAGTGGCCTTTTTTTTGGTTTGGTCTGTTTTGCTCTGTTTAATCAGAAACGAGATTGTTTCGTTGTCGAGCACTGAGAGATCTGAGATGTTTGGGTGGATTTTTGGGTCAAATCTGGAAGTGATAGCCAGTTCAGAGCATCTTAGGAAACCAAAAAGGCTAGAATGAACATGGCGTCGAGTGTGCGGGAGGTATTGAGGGATCGGTAGCCTGTGCGGAGGGTCTGAATGCATTTAGTGAGAATATCTAAAGTAATGGGTTGTCTGGTATCCGGGCGGGTGGGCTGGGATCGTTGGATGCCTTTAATCAAGAGGGAGGTTTGTGAATTATTTATTTCCGGAGAGGGGCGCCGTGGATAAATTTGTGAAAAAATTGGATGCCGCTTAAATAACTTTTGATGGACCCGACTTGGAGGTTTTTGACACTGTCGAGGTAAGAGATAAAGGAGGTTATTGTAAGGAGGGAAAAATCAGGGAATGGCGTGTTATAAGAAAGGTGGAAGGCTTTAAAACATCTCCATGCGGTCACATAGGATTGGAGAGTTCTGGGGGAAACAGCTTGGAGAATGGTGTCGAGCGATCTGTTGAGGAGGGATTTTTGCGGGTGAGTTATGGGAATATTAATTCCGAATAATGAGGTACTGGAGTTGGGAGCTCGTCCGCCTCTGGAGCCAGCATCCTGAATTTCTGAAACATAAAGCGAGACAGAGAGTCAGCAATTTGGTTTTTTGAGCCGAGGATGTGTTTTGCGATTAAGATAAATTGGTCACATGCGGAAATCCAGGTTAGACGTCTTAAAAGTGGCATTAGAGCGGGTGCATGGGAACGGCCTTTATTAATGCACTGGACTGTAGCTTCGTTGTCACAATGCACTACAATGCTGCTAGCAGTCCATTCTTTCCCCCACAGGAAGGCTGCTACTACGAGAGGGTAGAGCTCGAATAATGCAGAGGACTGAAGCGTGTCCTGTATTTGGGGGGGCCACGTAGACGCGAACCAGCGACCTTGGTAGAACCCTCCAAAGCCAACAGAGGGGGCTGCATCTGTGAACAGCTGGATGTCGAGGGGGGAGGAAATTAGATCCTTATAGAAAAAGGATAGGCCGTTCCACTGTTTAAGGAAAGTTATCCATAGCCCGAGTTCGTCGCGGCATGCCGGAGTTATGGAAATTAGATCCTCTAGTGCGTGGACTGAAGACGCGAGAAAGAGGAGATGAGAAATAAAAGGGCGGCCTTGTGGAATAATGCGCATGGCTAAGTTTAAGTGGCCGAGCATGGATAGGAGTTCGCGTTTGGAACACTCTGGACTGTCCGCGAGGGTAGATGAGATGAGGATTATCCTATCAATTTTCTCCTTGGGCAGGGAGGCCTGGAATCGAACTGAATCTAGATTAATGCCAAGGAACTCGATGGATGTAGCGGGACCCATGGTTTTTTCCTGGGCGATGGGGATTCCGAGCTCGGAAAAGACTTTTTGAACTGTGAGGATCTGGGCTGCTGGAATGGCGCCAGGAGGCGAAATTATTAGAAAATCGTCCAGCAGGTGAATGAGGTGAGGAATTGTGTAATTGTTTGACAAGATCCAGCAAACGGCTTCAGATAGCATGTCGAAAATTTTGGGGCTGCTTTTGCATCCAAAAGTTAAGCGTACGGCGAAATAAAATTTCTCATGCCAGCGCACGCCGAATAAGTGCCATGAATCCGGGTGGATGGGCATCACTTTAAAAGCTGAAGTGATGTCAATTTTTTGCGAGCCAGGCACCCCGACCCACGATTTTAATCAGGTCGATTGCGTGATCTACGTCGTGGTATTTGAGAGAAAATTCGTTGAGTGGGATCAGGCTGTTAATGCTTGGGAACATGGACTTATGTGGAGCTGACAGATCGACTATGAGGCGTTTCTTACCTGAAAACTTTCTCGTAGCCACTCCAATGGGGCTAATGCGAAAATTTTCGAAAGGAGGCTCGTCAAAAGGGCCGATCATAAAGCCTGACTCGACTTCTTTTTTTTTTTTTTTTTTTTTTTTTTTTTTAATCAGTTTGTCTACCACATCGGGCTCGGCGAGAGCCGATTGGAGATTATCGCAGATGATGTTTTGGGAGAGCGGACAAACCACTCCAGGTTTAAAGCCGTGTAGTAGGCCAGACAGCAGATATTCGGTGAATTCGGAGTCCGGGTGGTGAGCTAGTTCGATGGAAAGGCGAGAAATATTCACAGGAGTCGATAAATAATTTCTAGATTTTTTATTGGCATCTTTATATACAGGGCATACGGGACGGGCATGAGCACCGCCGCAAAAGCTGCATATGTGCAAGTACCAACAACGCTGCCTGGTGCATTTGCCAATGTTAAAATTGTTGCAAGGCTGTTTGTTGTCTGTGAGTGCTCTGGAGCTGAATTTAGCCTCGTGAAGGTTGCTAGTCGCCGGTCTTGGTGTGTAGCTAGTGGATTTGACTGGAGCTGTTTCAGGGCGTGGAGAAACGAAGGGGTTAACTTGAGGACACGATGTCGTGGGATGCGACACTGACCTACAGACCGCGCAGGAAATATTCCTGCAGCCGAGGAAGACTCTACTGTGTAAGTCAGTGTCTAGTGCTCCCCAGTAAGGGCATTGGTTCCACTGAGAAACCCTAACGGCGCATTTTGCTGAAAAGAGTTTGTGGTAAGTGTAAAAGTGCCCTCCCCCGTAGGACAACGCGAGCTCGGCTATCAGTGCTAAATAGTCGTTCAGTTCGCGTCGCCTATGGGGGAAGGCTGAGCAAATGATGTCTGTGTAGTGGCTGAAAGCAATTGAAAACTCTGGAAAAGAAAGTAAACGTGACGAATGTGTATTTTGATTTTTTAAAGTGACTGAAAAATCCCCGCAGTCTAACTGACGGTTGGAATCGGATACGGGAAAAAGAGAAAGTAAATGTGAGAGATCTACATCCGCACCTGCCATAATCTGTGCTCGGATGTTTTGAGTCACCGGGGGAGGCTCCAGAGCGACGGCGTTTGGTGGAACTGGCATCGGGGAAGCTGTGAAAAGAGAATATTGTGATTTGGCATTTAGAAGAGAGCTGTAAGGGAGAGAAGCCTGGGCTGCGACTGTCGGCGGAGGCAGCCTCACGCTTAGGTCGGCCTGTGGGGCTTGAGAAGGAAGATTGAAATAAGCACCAGAGGGAAAAGGAGAAAATGGATGAGATGCCTGAGCCTGTGTTGCAAGCGGAGGTGGTCTTGCGCTTGCTTGGGCTGCAGGCCACTGAAAAGGGGAGGGGTTAGTCGCAGGAAACTGGTGGAAAGTTTGAGCCTCTGCCGCTAGCGGAGGCAACCTCACGCTAGCGTTTGCTACGGGAGCCGGAGGCCACTGCAGAGGAAAGGGGTTAGAAACAGCAGGAGGAAAAAACTGGGAAGCGGAATGTGAGCCGGCGGGCCCAGCTGTGAATGGCGCTGCGGCGGGAAGCGCCGTGCTGAAAAGCTGAGATGAAGCGAGAGGCGAGTGATGTCTCGTGGCGGTGGAATCTGGAGCGCGACCCAGGCTCGCAGAAATCCTGGCGCTCCGGGCCGAAGCGCGCGGAAAACCAGACCTTGTACGGGAAGGTTGCAGAGTCGGGCGAGGCGAGTTCAGGGCCTCGCGAGAATTTCCCGGCCTGCTGGCCGCCTTGGAACCTGGGGTGGATCTAGGAGAGATGTTTGATGATTGCAAGGTAACGTACATGTTGTAGAGTTGCACTTTAGTCATCCTGCGCGAGGGCTGAAAATCCGAGTTTATCAGCGCTTGTCTTAGACTCAAGACTGTCCACTTTTCAATAGGCGGAATCGTTGGCACGGCCGAACGATAGGAGGACGCTGGGGAGGAAGCTGGAGTCCTCGCCGGTGGAGGTGAGGGTAAGCCCCGGCGTCTTGGCATGCAAGGAGTTGTTTGTACCGACCGGCGCCCACGAGATGAAACGTGGGGCTCGGAGGCGGTATCAGGTGGAGAAGTTGTCCTGGGGCCAGCTGATGGCGGCGGAGCATGGTTGAGGTCGTCATCGGATGTTGAAAGTTGCATTTGGGACATCTTTTTGCAAAGCAGTACACCAAATGCTGAGAACAGTCGAGGAATAAGGGTGAGTCAACTGTGTGTTTTTATAGGCTTTACTTGTGCTGATTGAGTGAACCAGTTGATTACTGATTGCTGACAGCTGGCTGACTTGATTGTTTGATCATTAGAACGTGATCCTCCCGAAACTTGTTAATAAAACATCGAAATGTGAACAATCAAGTCAATTGTTTTATAGTAACTTTTCTGGAGGACTCATAGTGGAGAACAAGTAAAATGTTTAATAAAATGGCAAAACTCCATTTGAATAAAAAGTTCTTGTCAAACCTTATTTGTATCTTTTTGGACCACTGATTGCTTTGTGTTTTCTTCTTGATTTAATAGGAAAACTTGATGTGACATCTGTCCTAGTCTCTGAGGCAGTGTTTCTGTCAGTCTTTCTTTTTCTGTTTGCAAATAGTGGGCGTATTTTACGCGAATTGTCCTCATCACAAGGTCGCACAAATCTTTTAAAGTTTATATTTTCTTTCTTTGTTTGCTCTTCAAGTTCATTGACTTTATGGGCAATGTCCTCAGGAATTCTCTCCCAGGTCTGTAGAGTCTTCAATATGCTTTCCAGTTTCCTGATAGTTGTACTATGCCTATCTTCACCTGCAATTTCATCATGTATAGGCCCCACTGAAATGTTAATTGCATGTTTTGATGTCATCTCACTCATCTCATTTAAAAGTCCCTTTGCAAGTAGTAGACAAGCACATTTTTTATGATGTGAGAAAGTACAGCAGTCACATACATTTGTCACTATACATGGTTTTGATACTGCTCTTCCAAATAAGATTTCAACCTCAAGTGTTTTGTGAGGCTTTGTAGAAATGATATACTTATTCTTTTGAATCAAGTTGTTGTCATGGGCTTGCAGTTGTGTGTCCATATCTGGAAAGGTCTCACCATTACCACAAGTGAGAAGACTTAATAAAATGAGATGCTTACATGTACGCCCCCTTGTACCAGCGAGACAATTGCAGAACTGCTCTGCAGGGCATACATGGTAAACTACATGTGGATTATTTTCTGATGGAACATTGTATACGTATGTTTCTGTTGAAGCTGCAGTAACTGCTGTGTCCCAACCATTGTCTAGCATCCTCTGAGCAGACTTCTTTATTTCTTCCATTTTACATTCCAGAGGGTTATAGATCCTCCCAGCAGACTGCAAATCCTGTATTATGTTGAAATACCAGCCAGTCTTGTTCAGTAGCACATCAATCAAATGATCCAATCTACGATTCCGGACGCCACAGAGGAATTGGTATTTTAAACGGTGGAAGAAGCTATAACGTAAATGAAAGCAGAGAGATCAGTATGTTGAATGAGCAGCAGCAACAGGTTTGAAAAAATACAATGTACTCTTAAACAAATTAAAAAATATGCAAAACACCATGCTAGCTTTCAGTTATCCCACTAATAAATGAGGTGAACATGCATAAAAACATATACCGTTCTATTAGATTGTTTGTTTCTGAGTCTCCATGCTTATAACATCTTCCGAAGTTAGACCACAGAAGTCCAATTGGCTCCCAGTGGTTCCTAAAGTACTTGCAGACATCTTTTAAGTTCTTAAACTGGCAGTGAAACGTCTCAGCTTTTTTCTTGAATTCATGTTCCTGTAAAAATGGACAAGGAAAATTATGTTGTTTTGTGTTATTAGTGTAAGAATAGTTACACTAGAATAGTTATAAAGGTAATCCTTAACATAGACCTTAATCCTAGTGTGTGCAGTTAGTGTACTGAGAATGTCATGTTCTTGATACATTTTTCTAAAGCTATTTAGGCCTATATGAATGATAATAGCATAAACAAACATACTGATTCTATTTGCAGTAACTAAAACAATGATCCACCTCAAAGTATAGGCTGAAATAATTCTTACTTTTGTAAACTTTTGAACGGGGTCATTATCATAAATTTAGCAATTATTTTTTGTTGATGACTATATATAAATATCTGTTAAGTGAAATATCTCATTCAGGACAGAACTAAAATAAAAAAAATGTATGATCCCTCTTATTCTGTTATATAAGATACCCCATTCAATCTCGTAATTAAACTTCGAAGGCGGTAATATCGTCCACCTTGCACGAAAACTGGCCAAAAAGCTCACAGGATTTTATGGTCCAGAGGTCACAAATAAAGTTGCAAATCTTTTATCCTATTTTTTTTTTTTTTTTTTTTTTTTTTTTGGTTTTCTTGGATCTACTTTCTGCAAGATGTTTATTCATCTGTTTGCGGACTACTGCTTCCATTTTTTCTTCTCTTATTCTGTTAAAATAATAACATTTTGGAGATACTGACCACATACATTGCTTGCTACCATTGAGAAAAAAACTAAAACACTACAACCTATAATTAATCTATAAAACAAATGAAAAGTAACAACACACCGTGGAACAGGATTTCAGCTCCGACATTAACTGCATGATGTGTGCTCTTGAATCTGCATTTTCAGGTCCACTCACTCCAGATTCAGATCTTGACAGCCAGCGAGTTACTGCCTTCGTGTAATAAATAGTGGGGAAATATAAAATAATGTAAACTGGTGAGACATTCAAATAGTCTAATGCATTTGACTAGTATTATTGTGATCAATTGATGGCAACAATTGTCTACAGTTAAAGTGAACTCAAACCACATTAAAAATGTAATTATGTTATTGCTTTAGAAATCCCATATGTTTATAATTCCAACAATACATTAAAATGATATGGCAAAAAAAAAAAAATACCAGTTTACAATATCAAGTGGCATTAACAGGCTGTTTTGAAAATGTAACTGTTTTTGATTGAAATTTTAGCACAACAATAATAGATTTATAATGCAAAATAAGAAAAATCAAAGCAGCCTCCATTCAAACTTAACTTAGTACTTACTTGGGTTACATGGTACCAACAAAGGAGAACATGTGACTCGTTGAATACCTTTCGGATAGCATTGATTTCAGCCTGGTCTTTATCAACCATAAAGCACCTAATGAAAATAAGGTAACACTTTACAATAAGGTTCATTAGTTAACATGGAGATAACACCTAGGCTAATCAGAGAATGCAGTTAAGAAATCAATACAAGTTTGTTCTGGTTCTTTGAAGAAACAAAAAATGAAGTTGAATTAATAAACTGAATAATGAACCTGAAATAAAGACATGCATAAAAAGTTTAATCTTAAGGAACTGTGTACCAATACGTTATATAATAATATTCATTTATTTTGTTTACTAGTATATCTGTTTGTATTACCTTGGAGCTACAGGAAATGTTGGTTTCAGCTTTTCCAGTGCCAACTGAAGCGTGGCCTGCTTTTCATTTCCCAAGATGATATAGGCAATGGGTATGCCATGACCATGACTGTCCCTGACAACTAATGTAAATAAAGGAAAGCCATCCTGGTTGACGCCATGTGTTGCATCCATAAACACAATATCTCTTCCATATTCTTGAAGGTTGTCTCTCATGGATGGTGTTTGTAGAACTATGACAAGATCTGTTTGTGGACTGTAAGGTTGATAAAAAATAACACTGTCTCTGAAAGCACCCTCAAGAAGTTGTGTTGTACTATTGGCATCATCTTTGTGTTGCTGATTTTTTCGCATCATACATGTCTGAATGGTCAGTGCGACGCGCAAATGCTAACGTAATATTACTTAAAACCGATTTTAGGAAACCTTTCTGTCGCACCAGTCTGTTTCTATTTTTAATTTTAATTTTTGTAAAAAAAAAAAAACTGTTTTTTTTTTTTTTTTTTGTAGCTAGGTACACTATAAAAATATAAACATCTAAACAGTATTTTCATCTTTTATAGTTTTTATTTTAAGAGCCAGAATGTCAGCGATGCTGTTTAGCACATCCTGTTAATTAATTAGCGTTACATTTCTTCACTGGAGGAAAAATGCTAACCTTATTCTAAAAACAAATATGCTTAGTTGTAGTACAAGACTGCTGTTAATGAATGTAAGAAGTTGGTCTTACCTTGTAACTTGTGCGCTTGTTGGTGTGTTTCTTTTTTCTTTTTTTTAAATTTGACGGACTCGACAGGGGGCACACGGTGATGACATCATAAACGTTGATTGGCTGAGGCAGGTGTTGTCCCAGGGTCATCATAAAGATATTGGTCTCAGGACAACTCCCACTTGGCAAAATCAGGACGTGCTTTAGCTCACGCCAGCAAGCGAAACGAAAGCTGGACCAATGTTAATCCTCGTCCTGGCTTTTAATTTGTCACTCTCCCCTTTTCTTTTTTTAGTTTCCTCTGATAAAACCGTTGCCTTCTTCCATGTGTGTTTTGGTTCGGCCTTTGACGAAAACATACAGCCGGCAATCAAACGCGAGTTGAGCACTCACATCAGGATCTGAGGAAGTTGGGGTGGTGTGGGTAGTGACGTATGCCGTAAAGCGGTCGAATTTTGTAGGTATTTTTGTGCTCGGGTTCCTACCTGAAACCCGAAGTTACAAAGTGCTAGTAAAAGCGATACAGACACCTTCAGGCAGGGCCGTACTGGGACTGAAATTCAGCCCGGGACTTTAAGATGAAGAGGCCTTTTACGTGAGTACCCTTGGTGCATGAGCAGAAGGATTTTTTGCAGTTATTTTAATTCTAATAGTGTTACACAACCATTCTAATATAGTAATTCTAATAGTGTTACACAACCAGGTCAGCAAAACCTAATCTCGAACACATAAGTCACAGTATACTGCTAACTACCAGCATGTCATGTGCACAGTCAGTTGGAGTGATAAAATAGTTACAAATACTCATATACTCAAAAACTAGCTTAGCTTCCCCTGTGATGGACCCTGCCTCTGCTTACTGATGTGCAGCTATATATGCATGAGAAGAACTTCAGTTATAAATATGACTAAGAATAAAACATTTTCTAATTCAATCTGTGCTTCAGTCAGGTTATTATCTAGTATGTGGAATTATTGGCATTTTAACCTATAATGTAAATATCTGATTGATTTATTTTCCTAATATGATTGCCTACCCAGCCCTGCACACTGCCCCTGTCACTGTTTTTATACTGGTTCCATTCTTCTCCTCCTGCTCTTTTTTCTCTTGCTGCTCTCCTTCCTCCTGCTCCTCCTCCTTCTCTCCCTCATCATCAATATGACTGCAGGGGTCATCCTCAACCTGTCCCTCTCCATCACTGACCTTAACAGCTAATATACATACAGAGATTACTTGCTTATAGAAGGATGTTGTCTGTGTGTGATGACACACTGCAAACTGCTCTTTATAATATATAATATCTCTAAACATGTGAGGGATACATGGCTATATGGAAGAGAGAGGCCGCACTTTGCATATACAGTTTTATGATACATGGCTATAACATGATAACAGCACATTTTTATTACATGTCCTCCATCCTCATTACCTCCTGCCACAGCACCCTTTTCCCGGAAAAGGTCTGTTAATTTGGCGCATTTATTAGCTGCCTCTCGTGCCAACATTTTTTTCTTTTTCATTCTTATTTTGTTGGCCCCACCCATTTCTTTCTCTTCTTTCCTTCTCTTCAGCATTTTTAAATGTCCGTCTCTGTTGCAACTTGCATTCATACAAAACTCCAAACTTCTTTTTTCGGCGCCTTAAGTTTGAGCCAATCGGATGTCAGGAAAAACGAGGATCAGTCCAAGTTAGGAGGGGCCGCTCGTATCCCCCCTCAAGATTGAAGGTATTGGTTTGGCCAAGTCTGAAACACACACACACACAGTTCCGCTGCAGCTGAGCGGCCGCCGCGCCGGTCGTTTATCATAAAACGTATCATCCAAAAAAATATATATACAGTATATATCATTGACCACCGGCCGGTTCGGCCCGAAATGGACCGGTCGTTCGGGATTGTTCCCGGTATTCCCGATTGCCAATCCGCCCCTGCCTTCAGGATACAGCAGCATCATCATTCAACCTATTGTAAGTCGATGTACCATCTCAATGGGCTTTGGTAATATATTATAAAGGTTGAAAAGTTCCACAGTGTGGCTTTAATGAATTGTGACTTCCTGCTTATTATGACGCAAAATGATGATTTTTGCGTCATAATAAGCAGGAAGTAAAACACTGAAATCCTTATTTCTCCTATCTCAGGGGAAAATAAGGGAATAAAAAAAATGACTGGGTTTCTATACAAAGCTGAATGCAAATGGGTGAAGTGTCCCTTTAATTACTCGTCTCCCTCAGCTGGCTCTCGTTCTCTCTTTCCCGCACCTGCTCTCTATCTCCTGTCATTAGTCGCTCTCTCTATTTCTAGTCTCTCCTTTTCTCTCTTTCTTTGTCGGATTATTGTTGACCGTCACCTGCAAATCTTCTCTGCAAGATCTGTTACCTGTCCAGTCCTGTCCTGTCCTGTGTCTCCAAAGGCGATACCCGATCTGTGTTGTGTCCAGTGCTGAGCCTCGGAGAAGCGGAGAGAGATCCGCGCTGCACCTGCCCTCCTTTTCTCTTCATTCACCAGTCAGCTGGAGATTCTACCTGTGTTTCTCTCAGTCCTTAAAGAGATTTGTGAAGTTTATTTCTCTGTTTGACGGCCATTGACTCTGCCTAATTTCTATTAAAGACAATTATACCGGCTTTTCGCCTCCCTGACTTCGCTCTCACAGCAGAATCGTGACAGGTCGTGGACCTTTTCTGAACCTATGCCCCCTTTCTCTCTTCCACTTCGCTTCCTTCCTGTCTACTCACTTTCCTATTGTAAAGACTGTGGGTGGATCCGATCATGGGGAATTTGCATGTCATAATTAATCATTCATAATCAATAATTATTCATACAGGTTTTAATTATTTGGTTCAGATCAGTCTTACTGTTATTAAATTTCCCAATAAGGGATGATATGTTATTTTACCTGCATGCATTGCACGCATGTGTTGCATATTGTCGGTATGGTGTTAGCATATAAGCACAGGTGTAGCATTAGCATGTGTACAGAACATTGTTGATATGACTGACAGTTTCCTGTCGTGAGAAGAAAGTAAAGCGAAGAGAGTGTGAAAGTGAATGAGAGAGAAAGACAGTAGAGTGTGACAGAGAGAAAGCAGATGGATAGATGTTAGTGTTAAAGCTGTGGTCTCACCTGAAGGCTGCAGGATACAGCCTCTCTCTGAACCCTCTAAACCTCAATAACATCATACTTGTTTGTCTCTTGCTTTGGAAAAAGAATGTTATCAATACCACAAAGAAAAGCAGACAACGACATTTCTAAAAATTGCAATGAATATAGTAAATTGATAAATTGATTTTATGAATATATAAATTGTAACCACTTTAGTGAGAAATAAAATGTATAGGGCCTAAATATTTTGGTAACACTTTACAATAAGATTTTATTTTCATTACATTAACATGCATCATTAACATTAGTTTACTACATTAGTTAACATGAACTAAGAATGAACAATATTTCTACAGCATTCATTAATCTTAGTTAATGTTCATCTCAACAATTACTAATACATTTCTTAAGATCAAAAGTTGCATCAGTTAACATTTGTGAACCAACATGAATATTACAGTTTTAACTAACATTAAGAAAGGTTAATAAAAGTTTGTTTTACATATTATAATATATTGCTCATTATTAGTTTATTTTTAATTAACTAATGTTAACAAATGAGAAGTGTTTCCAGTTTGTTAAATATTAAATTAAGGTTCATGATTATTGATATAATCATGAATAATGTGTACATGTATTGTACAGTAGGTTTTGTAACACCATCATATATTTTGTTGTTAGGACAAAAACAATCAATTTGTGATTATGAAATAATTTAGTAATATTTGTCAGTGATGTTTTCATGGTGTAAACCAGATTACTAGAGCCACGCTAAAAGCTGAAAAAAGGAAACGTTATATGCTTATTTGTATGTTTGATGTCTTCCCCAATCGAAGGGAGTTTAGAATCGCCCCGAAGGTCAGCGCCATCCGCAGAAGAGAGAAGTGACGAGCCCGAATACGGGCCTTGCCACATCTTTGGACACTTCATCATGCACCTCAGGAAAGAACGGGGGGAGCCTTTGGGGGCAGGTACTCTGGCGACGAAGCAGCCTTCTTCGTTATGGCTCTATAGGAGAGAGACCTGTTCAGACCAGGCTCTTTAACTGCCTTGAAATAATGCAGAGTAGCTTTAGTATGGAGATAATTATATGCCAAAATTAAACAAACAAATCCAGCATTTTGCAAACAGACTCGATCTGCTTTGCAAAGGAGAACAAAGGAGACTCGCAAACAATTAGAAAGCAATTAGCAAAATCAAAGGTCAATTTGAGCAAAAACAAAGTGGAGTAACCAATATTGTGTTTTAGAAATATAAATAAATAATCCTTGATAATATTTCACAAATAAATGCAAACCATCCTACAAATTGCATGTAACCTTTGAACAAACACCAAATCTAGTGCATACAAATGAATATCAGTAAGGACTTTTGCCAGGCGACTCAACCTCCTCCTACACACACACACACACACATTCATCCACTTACTCCATTGAGTAAGTTACAAGATTTTATGACACATTGGAATGTTGCAGAATGTCTCTGAACAAAGAGATGGACATTTCTGTTGTTTAAAACATGAAACCATTAAGTATATCTAGTTAAATGTATGTGTGTTTTCTTTTCCCCATGTCACAGTGAAATATCTTTGTTTGGTCGCGGCATAAATAGACATTAGAAATACCTTCTTTATGCGTTTTAAATACTTCTGTATCTTTCCTTTGACTTCCATTTGATGTTTTGACACCTCTAAAATGCTCACGGAACGGGCTATCTGAATATGCACAGAGATATAAAGTAAAGTGTATTTTTAATTTGTTTTACCGCCATTGAAGTTTCAAACTGTAAACTATACACCCTCTTTGAACAAACCCCTTTACCACGAGGGGTGCGTTCTCTCAAACAAAGGACAATAAACCGCACGACTTCCCCACATGCTGATTGGCCCAGCCACAGGTAGAGGTCGGGTGTCTTCAAGCAGTATAAATGTGAGCTCCGCCCTTTGGATGCTCTCTCTTCTCCCTGGAAACCTAACGTGTCAGGAACATGTAACCCTCTCGGGAATCTGATCCGACCCTGGATCTTTTCTTTTGTTCATCTAAAGTTCGTCTCTTCTTTAAGTTTACTACCAAGTTCGCCTCCCAGGAAAGGAAGCGGACTTTGCCGTACTATTTCCTTGGGTAACGTCACCTCAAAGACTTTAAGCCTCTCAAACACTCGCGCCGAATGCCATGTGACGCCCCGCGCCCGTGGAACAAAGGAATGACCATGCAAGAACGCCTCCACGTAACCCGCGCATGCAGGAAAGCACCTCCATCCGACCGGGCCACGCAAGAAGCTCGCAGCACACACAGACCAAATATGCTTTGCAAGTATACTTTCTTTTAGCGCTTCTAAGAAGCATTAAGATGAGTTTTTTTTGTTGCTTCAGAAAGGTTGACTGTGTAAGTGAATGTAACCCTGTATCTCTCTCCCTCTCTCTCTCCCTCTCTCTCTCTCTCTCTCTCTCTCTCTCTCTCTCTGTGTGGTGTTGCATGCTGGGAGTGAGTGCGGTGTGTGAGAGACATGTGCGTGAGAGCGTGAAGTTTCTTAGTGTTTTCTTTTATGTTTTGTGGCTATTTATTTATTTTATATTTTTGCACAGGGTTTTGTCTTTTTCTTTTTTTCTCTCTCTCTTTATTTATTTAATTTCAAGATCACTGTTTATTTATTTAAGCTTGTGAGGGTCGTAAAGCGAGATGGCTGCTTTCCCTGCAGGGAATGAGCCATCTCTATCGCTCCGAAATGGTTTCAGGTGCGTCCCCGAGGCAGGTAACGCTACTGCGATTGAAGAAGTGCTGTTAGCAACAGGAGAACAGGTAGGCCATGAAAACATTGTTTCTGCATCTTGCATGAATAAAGCAGTTGTCGTCTTTTTAAAAAATGAACAACTAGTAACCAAGGTGATTGAAAGTGGCATTTGGGTGAAAGAAACATATGTACCCGTTTCACCGCTTTTTGCTCCAGCTACAAAAGTGACCATTTCCAATGTACCCGGGTCAATGACGTATAAGGATTTTCCACAGGCCAATTTTAAAATACTAAAAATAATAATATCTGTTGCAATTGTTCAAACATTAAGGATGTTGTGTACACCTAAATTCATTTTAAAAATTGAATCTAAGTGATTTTAATGTTTTTTCATCTAGATGAATTGTCCCTAGCCTTAAAAAATGTCATGTGGTGCGACCGTGATTTATCTTAAAATTTATTAATTTCTTTAACATGCTTAAACATTATTTTACAAGTTCTTAGTAAGTAAAGTGTTTAGTAACCAAGTATTTGCAATTCTTTTGAGTTTTTGTAAAAAATGATCTCATTTTTTGTTCTATAATTTCTGAGTTGCCTTCTTAATTCTAGTTAACAGACTTATTTTTCCTATAAATCACATAAAACTGATAGAAAGGTTTTAAAAATCTAATTTCCTGAAGCATACTATATCTGTGATTCATATTTCAGCCACAGAAATAAAATATATATTTTTTTAATTTAATAGAGTGATTGCTTTTATTGGTCGCACCACATGACAAGTGGTCGCTCCAAATGACATGAAGACCTTATATAGTTAAAAATCTATTTAAAGAGATCAATGAACAATACATTTTATACATAAAAATGATTTAAACCAGATTTTATACAAATTTCAAAGAATTTTCTTGAACATTAAAATTTAATAAACTTTTTTTTTATAAAAATCACATCACAAACACAAGTGCACCATTTAATTTAACTTGACTTAGAATTTCTTTCTAACAAATAATAATGTTATATATGTATTAAATAAAGATGTTTTATATTTTGTAAATGTCCTAACAGAAATGTATAAACATTTATTTTTGTGAGTGAATATAGCAATATTGCAAACATAAATGGACAACCTTTCAAAAAAAAAAAAGGCGATTTTCTCAATGTTTTGATTTTGTAGCACCCTCAGATTCTAGATTTTCAGTTGTATCGGCCAAATATTGTTCTATCTAAACAAATCATACATCAATAGACAGCTTATTTATTCAGCATTCATATGATGTATAAATCTAAATTTAAAAAAATTGTGTGATGGATGTGACCCATATGACATTGACCCATTGAGTGGTTTTATGGTCTAGGGTTACATGTTAGAATGATTTCTGAAGGATCATGTGACACTGAAGACTGGAGTAATGATGCTGAGAATTCAGCTTTGATCACAGGAATAAATTAAAAGTTTACTATATATTCACATATAAACCAGATATTTTAAACTGTAATAATATTTCACTCTTCTTCTCTACTCCGCTCTTGCTGCAGGGTAAGAATTTTTTCGCTTGGCAGGCAGTGGCATCTGGTAAAATAGATTAAAATAGTTTTATATAAATAAATAGGCAATAATAAATACACTACAAATAAATGCAGTATTACTAAACTGAAATTACATGCTCTATTTTTTTTTTTGCATTTTTCTCATATTGTACAAAGAGTGAACATAAACTGTCTGAAATATATTTAAAAAAATCCCAAATTGCATAAAAATCTTTTCCAAATGATACTAAAGTAAAGTACTTTTTTAAAATAAACCGTCGATTGAATATAAAAGCATAAAACTGCCAATCTAGGACATATATCTATCATTGAAAACAGTCTGCAGTGGTCGCACCACATGATATTTGGTCGCACCACATGACATTTTCAAAATCATTCATAATTTACAGGCACAGAAATGGCCACCAAAACAAAACAAGCTAGCTTGCCAAAAAAGGTCACTATGAAATTTATAATAAAAAATATATATTTGTAGAAATAACTTTAATATTACATTTTTTTGAGGTCACACCACATGACATCCAAATTTGGCAACTACATACCAACCATTACAAAGGTTTATTTTTTTTCCAATTTGAGAGAATTAAAAACCTGCTTGCTGCTTCCATGGGTCCTTGGTAAATTGGGTTATGATGTAACTTCCTGTGTTTGAATACTTTTCAACATATAAGTCCAAAAATGGTAGTTCTTTGATGGTCGCACCACATGATATTTCATAAAATAGACATCATCGGACAAAGTTTGTTTGTATATTATGATGCGAATATAAATGCAAATGCTTAGAATTTTTTTAAAGGATCACAAAACATTTTGGAAATCATGCCAAATAGTGCAGTATATAAATTTGAATTAATTCAGAGTAATTTCAAAGATGTTTTCAAAACAGAAGTTATGGCCGGACGGTCGCACCACATGATGTTTTGACACTTTAAATAACAAAATAATAACAAATAAGTAAAAGGTTTTTGAAAAGTTAAAGTGAGTACATACATGAGAGAGGTACTACAAATATGCAGTATCTTTATAGGCATTTAAACCCATTTTTGCCTGAAAAAATGCAGTCGGACAGAAAATTTAGGCGTCACGTCATTGAGTGAGAGTTAACTCGGTTCGGAAAGATGGCTAGCGCTGTGAAAACCATTCTTTTAGGTTGTAAATCTGCCGAACTTAAGCATGTTTTGTCTTTTAGACGACAAGCGTTTATGTTTTTGACCGCTCCTTGTAAAACACTGGATGTTTCGTTTTGAGTGACATGTGGACAGAGTTCTTATATGGTTTATGCGAGTACTGATACGTTACGTTGTTTTGAGTGTGGAGATATCGGACATAAGAGATTGTCTTGCCCTCATAAACAACTAGCCGAGGAAGAAGGGTAGTCGGGTTTGGCAGGTGCGAGTAGCGGTGCGACTACAGTGGGGAAGTCGTTAAGTGACTCAAGCGCTCGGAAAGAGGATGGAGAAACAAAAGGAGTAAGTGTAACAAGTGATAGTGGAGTAGAGGTGAGTGTAAACGCGTCTGGAAATACTGAGGGGACAAAGTAGAAGTTTCGGCTTCTGGTGGAACTGGCATTTGTGTGTTAAGTTGTAAAGACGATCGAATGAATAATGACATTGCAGATTCAAATGATGAAGCGGAAAAAGAGTCTGAGGATGAAAGTAGAGATGATGATGATTCATGCATTGATGTTGACTTGGTAGATATGGAGATTTTTATTCTGTTGAACAGATAAATAGTTTCCTGGATAAAACAAAAGGGAGAAGTGTTAATGTTGAAGAGTTTGTTCCTGATTTAGAGAAATTTATCGCATAATGAAAGCTCGTAAAGATTGCAATGTTGATGTTTTGTCGCAGCAAAAACGGTTCAGACTGAAGAAATATTTGACAGGAGTCAGACAAAAAATTAGAAAGATGAAAGGCAAACGTAGGTCTAGTAGAACTAATTCTAAATAAGCGCACATGGGGATCTGGCCTTTTCTGTGTTTTTTTCCTTTGCTTTTCCTTTACCTTTCCCCTTTTTATGGATGTTCTTAAAATAGGATCCTTAAATATAAATGGGGCAAGAGATAAAAGTAAATGGCCTTTATTAAAAGAATGGGTAAACTTGAAAGAAACTCAAGTTGTGTTTTTACAAGAAACACACAGTAATAAAGAGAATGAAACTGATCTGGGGATGTGGTGGGGAGGTGATCATGTCTTGAGTCATGGCACCAACCTTTCTGCAGGGGTGGCAATATTATTTTCACCCAGATGTAAAGTTAAAGTTTTGTATAAGAGTGAGGTAGTGAAAGGGCGCCTACTTGCTCTTAGAGTAGAAATAAAAAATCGAGTTTTTGGGTTAATAAATGTTTATGCTCCTACAACAGGTAAAGAGAGAATTGTTTTTTTTTTCTTAAACTTAAAGATGTAGTTTCCTCTTTTATGAATGATTTTTTGGTAATTGGAGGGGATTGGAATTGTACTTTGGATTTTACTTATGATAGAAATGGAGAAGAACCTCATTTGTTATCAGCAGTTTCTTTAAGTGAGATTATCACACAATTTGCACTTATTGATATTTGGAGAGAGAGAAATAAAGCAGTTAAACAATATACATGGATTAAAGTGACAGAAAATAGAATTAGTGCAGTTTAGATAGATTTTATGTTAATAAAACAATGTGCAGTAGAATAGAAGAGACATGTATAAGTCCAAGCTCTTTTTCAGATCATCACTTTGTTTCTTTAAAAATTATTGTAACACAAACAACCCCTCATTACTCTTATTGGAGATTTAATAATAGTTTACTAGAGAATTTTGATTTCCATGAAAAATTTAAATGTTTTTGGAATCACTGGACAGAACAGAAGAGTAATTATGAAAACCTTCTTCAATGGTGGGAGGTGGGGAAAGTTCAAATTAAGCTTTTCTGCCAACAATATTCATCACAAGCTTGGAATAGTTTAAAAAGGAAAATGTATAAATTAGAAGATGATATTTCTGCATTGTATGGTTTTTGATTGATGAGAATGACAGGGGAGTCCAGGAGAATTTGTTATCTAAAATATGAATTAAGAGGTATTTTACATGAAAAAGTGAAATCAGCACTTGTTAAAGCAAGGTTTATTTCCATTAATGATATAGATGCACCTACAAAATATTTCTTTAATTTGGAAAAGAAGGTTGTTAATAATAATTATATGCATTGTTTAAGAAGACCTGATGGACAAATTACTTCAGATCATTTAATGATGAGAAGAACTGCTGTTGATTTTTATTCTAATTTTATTCTAATTTGCCAAAGAAGACATCGATTTGAACACAACCTGTGAACTGTTTAAAGATTTGCCAATTTTGAAAGATGATGAAAGACTTTTTCTAGACTCCAGCATTACGTTCGAAGAAGTAACTGATGCAGTAAAACAACTCTCAACTGGTCGAGTACCAGGCCTTGATGGACTCACTGCAGAATTCCAACCCGTTCTCATCCTTTAGCGTCACATAGAACGCTATATGACAAAACGGCGCTATACTACGCACATGGCACCCTTTATCGTTAATATTCACGTGAACCCAAGGCGCCATAAATCCTTTCGCGTAATATGAGACTACCCTACCCTACCCCACACCTAAACCTAACCATCACAGCGTGTGTTATATTAATGATAACGGGTGCCATGTGTAGCGCCGTTTTGTCATATAGCGTTCTATATGACGCTAAAGGATGAGAATGCGTTGAGAATTCTACAAATCCTTTTTTGGGGAATAATTGGTCAGGACTTCTTCAATGTTCTTGAAGAGACCTATAAATTGAAAGAACTGCCTAAAAGTTGTCAAAGGGCAGTCCTTTCTCTTCTTCCAAAGAAAGGAGATTTGTGTTTACTTAAAAACTGGAGGCCTGTTGCTGTTCTAAACTCTGACTATAAGATACTGTCTAAATCAATTGCAAATCGCCTTAAGACGGTTTTAAGTTCTTTGGTTCATGAAGATCAATCGTATTGTGTTCCTAAAAGATGTATTTATGATAATTTGTTTTTAAAGATATTTTAGAATATGTAGAAATGTATAATGTCAGTACTGGAAAAAGCTTTTGATCGGGTGGATCATTTGTATTTGTTTCATGTTTTAAAGTGTTTTGGTTTTGGTAATGACTTAATAGCGTAGATAAAATTGTTGTATAAAGGTTCCGTGAGCATGATAAAAATAGGAGGTGGGTTAAGTGTACCAGTTCATATACAAAAAGGAATCAGACAAGGTTGTCCAATGTCTGGCCAACTGTACAGTCTGGCGATTGAACCCCTTTTATGCATGCTTAGACGTAAACTAAAAGGATTAGCTGTAAATGGCAGTTTAAGAAAAGAGTCTATTATATTATCTGCATACGCAGATGATATTACCGTAATTATTCAACAACAGGAGGATGTACAAAATTTAAAGGGGGCTTTAGACACGTATGAAAGAGCTTCATCTGCTAGGCTTAACTGGGATAAAACAGAAGCTGTGTGGTATGGTTCTACTGGAAACTTTAATATGACTTTTCCCAAGCTCCCTAATAATATTCAGTGGGGTACACTAGGTTTGAAATATCTAGGAGTGTATATTGGTCAAGAGGAATATAGAAAGAAAAACTGGGAGGGTTTAGTGGAGAAGGTCCGTGCGAGGTTGTCTAGCTGGAAATGGTTGCTACCCCAGCTATCTTTTAGGGGGAGAGTACTGATTGCCAACAATCGATATTCGAGCTAGAGTGACAGCTTTCCGACTGCAGGCTGTTCAGCGCCTACTATATCACCAGCATCATGGGATGGATGGAACTAACGTGTGCTGTCTTACGCAAGGCTGGACGGATGGGTCTAGATAAACAGCTATTCACCATGACATCAATTTGTTGGACTTATGGCAATTGTTTTCTGTTTCAAGAGAGTGGTCAAAACCAGGTCCGTGGCTATTTAACGAATCTCTATTCTTTAATTCTCTTTTTCCTGTCGAGATCCTGAATTCTGAGACCATAAGGTCAAATTTGATTTCTGCTGGAATATCCATGTTTCGGAATCTCAGAAACGGAAATGGGTGGATTGAAGCTGAAGAATTAGCCCAAAAAGTAGGTTTCAGGTCTGTGCGTCTTGTCAACCGACTGCTAGAAGACCTAGAAGCTGCACTTCCGGATTCAATCAAAGAATTTCTTAAAGAGACTTGTGCAGATGATACAGAGCCTTTTACTTTTCCGGAATTTGACTTTTTGATGAAAAAAGATGATCAAGTGGAAGATCCTGTTAAATTGCTACATTTGAATACTCCAGAAATGGGGTTGTTCAATGGGTTATCAAAAAGAACTTTACATACATCATGTGTCAAAACAATGAACTATAAAGACCTTAAGGATCAAATAGGAAGCAAATGGACTTTAGTGTTGGGGTCAGGCTCTTCCCCGAGTGGTAGTTGGCGGACCCTGTACAAAAAACCCTGTGAAAAAAGAGTGGGAGATTTGCAGTGGAGATTTGTACATGGAGTTTTAGCCACAAACAGACACATAGCACGACTGGATCCTTTAGTTGGGGAGGGTTGCCCTTTTTGTAATATATGAGAAACTGTGTTTCACACGTTTATGGAATGTTATCGCCTGCAAAACCTGATGCAGTTAGTGAAGGTTTGGAGTCTGAAGCTTACGGGTTTGTTTAATTTTTCATTGTTCATTTATGGGCCAAAGTACACAGTAGATAACAAGAAGAAAGTAATCATCCTTAATTTTCTTTATGGAATGGTGAAGTTGGCAATTTGGTGTTCTAGAAAAAACAAAATTGAAGGAAGTGGGTGTACTGATCCTATTTTATTGACAAAATGTTTTGTAAAAAAAAAAAGGTTAATGGTAGAGTATGCTTATTACAGCCTCACACATAATATTCAGTGGTTTTTTCATCTCTGGGGTGTTAATTTTTTGTGTGAACCTGATGGGAATGGAAGTTTTAATCTAAACATTTTCTAATGTGTACATGAAGAAAACACATGTTGAATTGTTTTAGAAACAAAACAAACAGACAAACATGTGTTTGTTTGTTGTTTTATAAATATTTATGCAGATAAATCCCAAATGTTAATTGAATTAATAAAGGGATTTTTAAATGTCAAATGTCTCTCTCTCTTTCTCTCTCTCTCCAACTCAATTTTACACGTGTTCCATTGTTTAGACTTCTAGTGTTTGTTTCGTCGTGTTTAATGTTTGTAAATAAGTGTATAATTGTAACGTAGTAAATGTTTAAGTAGTTCTGCCTTATTAAATTCATTATACTCATTTTTGACTGAATCATTGCCTTGCTCATGATACTAGTCCCTGAAATGTCGATTAAAGCTACATAATTTAAAGATGCCTTTAAAGGGTACTTGTTTATAGAACAGGAAAACTAATTCTTGTGGCCACAGAATTTGTTTTCACAAACTCTATAAATTAATTGAGCTAATTAATTTTACTTGCCTTGTAAAACGTGGTCCGTGTAATTAATTACAATTATTTTGTGGTTAATTACAGAGACACACATGCGAGGCAGAGTAGTCACTGTCTGGTTGAAGTTTGTCCCTCTGCAGCTATGGTAGCCCCCTGACGTCACACAGCTAGCTGTGAGTGGCTAAACAAATCATTTGCGAGTATACAAGGGTTTATCTTTGAACGTCTCTCATCCACGTATCTGTGAGCATATTTACATCTTTGCACATCACAAACGGCGTTAGCACTAGTCCAATCGGTATCATGTCTGTCGCGGGACTGAAGAAACAATTCCACAAAGCCACTCAGGATCTAACTAATCACTGGCCATTTGGTGAAGGATTGCTCTGCTGTGTCTGTCACTTCTGATGCGGATTCATGGACCTTTTGTTTTGATTTTACTTGTATACACTTGAAATATTCACAGCTTAAATATACAGCCACGTGTTGAATTTCAGCCCCTAAAAACACAAACAAGCAGTTTTGTTTCAAAAACATTTCTCATTATTTTACTTCCATATATGGAGCCCACAGGGATCAGTATTGTGGAAAACCATATAAAACTGTTTTGGAAAATACAAGAACAAAATTAAAAAGTTAACAGCAAACCACACAATTTGTTCCTTTGTCCACCATTGTAAAAGGTGAAATCATGACCCTAAAAGGGGGCATGACCCGGGGGCGCGGCCTGCTGCTGACCCTGTGTCTCGCTGTTGTCTTGTGGTGTTTATTTATTTAAGTTGTTATTTTATTCGTTTTATTGTTTTACTTCCTTCCTTTTTTAACTATAAGCACGCAGTATGAATGTGTTCATGATCAGCGTGACTTTGGCGCTGTTCGCTCTGGTGCTGGCGGGCGAAGCCTTTGAAGATCAATTGGCATCTATGGCATCGAGCCGGATTTATTCAAGAGATTTCTTGCTATCCTTACGATATAACAATAATATGAGGTCGATGAGGTCGATATGGCGATTCCAGCAAGGATATATCTGCACAAAGGAAGGAGATTAAGAACCAAGAAACGAGGGTCGAGAGGTGGAATCCGGAATAGACTGCGGAGGCGAGGAAGTCGTCATCCCCTTCCAGTGATCACGCTGTCTAACGTAAGATCTCTTAATAATAAGATGGACGAGGTTTCACTCCGAGTCAAACATGAGGAGGATTTTAGGACAAGTAATCTCATCTGTTTTACTGAAACATGGCTAAATGAAGATCATTGTGTGTATATCGAGGGATTTGACACAATTCGAGCCGACAGAGACAAGGTTAAATCACGGAAATCAGTTGGCGGGGGACTCTGTATGTTTGTTGATAAGAACTGGTCATCGCAGTTTACCATCATTGAGCAGACTTGTACCCCGGACTATGAGACTCTAGTTGTATCCTTTAGACCCTTTTACTTGCCGCGGGAATTTGGTCGAATAACCATATTCCTAGTTTATGTACCAGGACCTAATAATAACGAGGCAGCGGAGCATATTGCAGAGAGCTTTGCTAGGATCCTAACAAAGTCGGCAGACCAACCAGTCTTCATACTAGGGGATTTTAATACACTTTCATTAACAGAGACTCTTCCACATTTGCAGCAATATATTAACTGTCCAACCCGCTTCTCACGCACACTGGATTTGTGTTATGGGAACATTGCCGATGCATATAAGGCAGTATGTCGAGCACCGATCGGTAAATCGGATCACAATGTTATCCATCTACTGCCTACATACAGACGCGTTAGAAGGGACAAACCTGTGGAGAAGAGAATTCAAGTTTGGAATAAGGAAAAAGAAGACATGTTGAAGGACTGTTTTTGTATTACAAACTGGGATGTCTTTTTTGACTCATGCAGAGACCCTAACGAACTAACTGACTGTATTACATCCTATATTCAATTTTGCGAAGAAACAGTTGTCGATACTAAAGTGGTCAAAGTCTTCTCAAATAATAAGCCATGGCTCTCTAAAGATTTAAAGAAACTCCTCAACGAAAAAAATCGGGCCTTTCGTGAGAATGATAATGAGAGCTTTAAAATGAAAAGGAAGGAATTGAGAGCTATGGTACAAAAAGCAAAAATTGATTTCAAAAATAAGGTAGAGGATCAGTTAGCAAATCAAGATGCAAGGAGCGCTTGGCAAGGCTTGAATAAGATGATGGGGCGTGATTCGAGAAATGTAAATAATGATATTACTATAGGGACAGATGGTTTTAAATGGGTGAATGATTTGAATTTGTTTTATGGAAGATATGATGTAGCAGACAATGGTAATAAGATTAAAGAAATAAGTGATAAGATTCCAGAGGGGCAACCGATTTCGCTGACCGGTGACAAAATCAGAAGGTCCCTGAAATGCATTAAGCCATATAAAGCACCGGGTCCAGATGGCCTTAGGGGAAGGGTTTTAAAAATATGTGCAAATGAACTAACTGACCCCTTAACAAAATTATTTCAGTTTTTATTAAACTTACAGATCGTACCAAATGCATGGAAGTTATCATTTATACGACCTCTTCCGAAAAAAGTGAGAGCAAAGAATTTAGAGGACTTTCGTCCTGTGGCTCTAACATCAGTACTAGCTAAATGCATGGAAAGAGTAGTTAGTTACTACCTTAAACCACAGATATCAGAGCAATTAGATGTACTGCAATTTGCATATAAACCTCAAAGAGGGACAGAGGATGCAACGCTCACTATGGTCGATACAATTGCTAACCATTTACAACAAACGAAGGCTTATGTGCGTGTTCTTTTTATTGACTTTACATCTGCCTTCAATACTATGCAGATACATCTGCTCCTGGAACGTCTTCTGATATTTGGTGTAAATGGAGGAATTGTTCATTGGATAAAGAACTTCTTAATAAATAGACCACAGCGAGTTTGTTTTAGGGGGTTTGAATCAGATACTATGTTTTTAAATTCGGGGGCACCCCAAGGATGTGTCCTGTCACCTCTTTTATTCTCTGTTTATACAAGTGGTATTAGAGTACAGCATGATAATTATAAATTATATAAATATGCAGATGATATGGCACTTGTGGCACTTTTATGGAAAGATTGTGTACATTCTCAGTATGAGGATAAGGTTCTGGAACTAGAAAAATGGTGTGAGGCAAGTTCGTTACTGATAAATGTAAGTAAAACAAAAGAGTTGATTTTAAATTATTCAGAGCCCCTATCAGAAATAATGCTATGTGATCAAAAAGTTGAAATTGTTAAGACTTTTAAGTATCTGGGAACTATGATTGACTGTAAACTGAATTTCTCTGACAATATCATTCTGATTTGTAAGAAAGCAAATCAAAGGTTATACCTGTTAAGGAAGCTGAGAGAATTTTCTATAAGTCAGGATGTTCTGCAAAGAGTATATACAAGTTTGATCGAGAGTGTCATAGGGTATAATATAACTGTGTGGTTTGGACGAGCTACATATATGAATAAAGTAAAATTAGACAGAATTACAAGAGTTGCTGGAAAAATTGTAGGATCTAAACAAAAATCGGTCGCACAGTTATATCAAATTGCTGTTCAGAGGAAAGCTTTGACTATAGCAAGAGATACATCACACCCCTTGAATCATGCATTTGAATTATTGCCATCACGTCGTCGTTACAGAACTCCAAAAGCTATTAAAGCAATATATAAACAATCTTTCATACCAAATGCAATAAGTCTTTTTAAATAAAAGGAAGAAATTGTGATTGTGATTATTTTATATGTTTATGTACTGTGTGTTGTTAATTGTTTTTTGTGATTGTAACTGCGAGACCAAAGACCAATTTTCAGCCAAGGCTGAACAATAAAGGCTTACAAATACAAATACAAATAAAGATTAAAGCTGCAAGCAGCATTTTGCGGGGTTCAAGCAGTTTAGGCCTTTAAGGCCTTTAAGCACAAAAGCATCAAAAGACATTAAGTTTTATGTAGCAAGCATTATTTACCATGATAAACCATATTTCAATGTGATTTTTCATGATTTACCATGTTCTAGTATGATTTACCATGAATCTAACATGATTTTCCATAGTTTACCTTGATATACCATGTTATAGGATGGTTTACCACAATATAGCAAGTGAAAAGACTATTAATAAGAAAAGTGGCCAGCAGAGGGCAGTAGAAGACCACTTATTGGCACACTTCCATTTTGAAATACTTTGTTTCTCCAATATTCTGCACTAAAGCAAACCATTTTTTTCACGTTAACTTCATAAAGCATGCTTACACACAAATGCATGCACACGCACACACACACACACACACACACACACACACACACACACGACTATTAATAGTAATTGAAAAGATTTCCTTTCTAATCTCTTTCAACTCCATTTCGCTTTTTCAATGAGACTCTGCCACTTCACCATTCGACTCACCTGTTGCCTATAAATTGATTGTGAACCCTTTGGCTCATTCTTTGCACTCTTTCCTGGCACACTGTGTGTGTCTTCATGAATTACGTGAGTCCATCTATTAATTTGATTGTGTTTACATTGTTTATGCCTTTTTATGATTTAATGTCACTGTCAGCCTGTGCGCTGCTAATTGATTAATTTGTTTGCCAGACATGTGCCCTGAGCCATGTTGTAAGATTGTTTGTTTCAATGATTTTTTTTACTGCCTGTTTTATTGTGATTAGTACTCATATCTTTGTTCATTTATATCATTGTTCCTTTTGTGTTGATTGATCACTGTCACCAATTGTGTTATTTCTTTATCTCCTTATGCAACAACACACAAACAATGCATTGATCCAAAGTCAACAGGCACCTAAGACGAACTCTTTCATATTTTCGCTACATTACTGTGTTGTTGACTATTACTGACGGTAAGGTTGCACTGTTGACCCTCGCGCAGCCTCTCGAGCAGAAATCTACACAAATGAGCGCAGAACACACTCAGACCCCATTTACACCTGGTATTAAAATGCGATCTGTATCCAGATAAGTTATCCGGATAATAAAAAACGCATGTTAATGCAAGGTGTAAATGCGTTGTGATCGGATCGCGATTGGATCTGCCTGACCACATCTGGAGGTAGTCTGGCTCGCATTGTGTCCGGATCTTTACTAGGTGTAAACGCAATCTGGTTGTTGAAACCACATATGTATATTTTACTCCTCCCAAAAAGGCAAAAAAATAAACGAGTGAGCTTGTTATATAGGCTATATATGTCATGTTATAGTCAGATATGACGGCGCTACTGCGACACGGATCACCCATCACCGCAGATGAGCAGCTGAGCGTCTATTCATCGAGCCAACGTGCAAACATCGCAAATAAAAGTGAAAGTAAGTCACAGACGCTTAACACACAATCATCTTCAAGTAAAGAAACGAAATTATCTTACCAGCGGTGTTTCCACTCTTTTATTGATGTCTTTGATTTGGAAATTAGCTGATGATCAACGAAATGCAGCTCATATCTGTTGCTTTTGGTGTCGTTCAATCCATTAAATCTGCGTACGCGGGAGTTTAAGATCGGATTTATATCCGTTTTGCAAAAACACATGTATGTGGCCAGGTGTAAATGGAATCGGTACTTATTATCCGGATAACTTGTCTGGATACAGATCGCATTTTAATACCAGGTGTAAATGGGGTCTCTTATTTTTCCTGAACACCATCACGATTGAAAATGTGACATTGATTTCCTACAACAGTTCAATAAACAGTAAAAAATTAAATCACTTACATTTTAGATGCTATATTGGCTGTTTTTGTTGTGTTTCAGCAGCGAAAATAGTTCCAAACAACACAGCAGAACCACGGCACATGTCACAGGAACACTCGACGTGTTTTCATTACTGAATCATTCAGCATTTTGAACGAATCGATTGAGTCAAAGATTCAAAGACACATTCAAAAACATCGGTCTCATTCTTGAATGATCAGCCGTTTGAACGAATCGTTTGAATGAATGAGTTGAATGACTCACTCATTAAGACGGTCGCCTGCCACCACCTACTGGCGGTTTAGTGTTAAATGTTTAAAAGTAGTATCATTCTTTCCCAGTTTCTTATGTAAATTTAAATAAATGTCATAACATTATTTTATGCAATTGTGTTTTTTCAGTGTAAATGATTTAATTTGATCAGCCCCTAGAGTAACAGCCCATAGTGTCTTATTATTCGAAATAATACACCCGAATTTATAGTTTACCCACCTCTTTTTTTACCACTACACCTCTGACCATAGTGTACATTAATTTACCACGTTCTAGCATGATTTATCATTATTTACAGTGATTGGGGCTTGGATGATTGGATTTTAATGTGATTCTAGGAATATAGTATAGCTATTTACCACGTTAATAGCAATTATGTGAAGATTCAGAACAACTGAAGTGATAAACTTTGACAAAAAAAAATGATTGTGATCAATATTTGACTAAATGTGATTGCAAATGTTAAAATAGATCATTAATAAAGTCATAATATTAATTATAGTTGAGTAGTGAGACACTTACTATTTTGAACAGCAGAGGGCAGTAAAACACCACTTATTGGCTTAATAGACCATCATTTTGATATCATTTCACCTTTTTTAACTGTTATTTAGGCATATTTTGTCAGATCTGTCTGAAAATGTTCATGATTATTTAATGTCACGTGTTCTGACTTGTTTATTGAAGAGATCAACGCTTTCAGGGACACTGAAAGTGTAGTAATAGATGGCTTCAACACACTAAATGTTGAAGCCATCCTATTATAGTCATCCACATGACGTAGTTCAACTTTTTGTTATAATTATTGATCTAGAGAGTCCAGAGAATTGTACTGCACTGGTTTTAACATTATGATATGATCAGAGATGGAAAACACCATTTACAGCCAATACTGGCAATTTACCATTGGAAATACATGGTTTTAAAGCTTTTTAACAGTTATAGCGCCACCTATGGTCCGATCTCCATGAAACTGTGCATGCTTCTTCAGCATGTTATGACACATATGCTCATCAATTTTTGTAAAGTTCTGAGTTTTCCTTTAGGATTTACAGGCTTTTGGGGGCTTTTTGTCACGCCCCCTTTTGTAAATGACCCTGTTATAGCAAGACAAATGACAAAGTTGAACTTTTTTTGGATAATTATTGATCAAGAGAGTCCAAAGAATTATCCTAGACTAGTCTGGTTCCGATCGGGCAAAAAACCAGGGACTAGTTCGCAAAAGTAGGTTTTTAACATATTCGTGAATATTTAACGAACGAATTGATTGACAGCAATGGTTCTTGAGGCAAAGTTGTTCATCATGAGGAGATCTATCAATTGATATACATTTTGTGGGGGTGTGTGCAACACCACGTGATTACAGAGCAATAAAACTCGTTAGCGCCAACTAGTGGCCGATTTCTTTCAAAATTTTTAAAGACCTCTAGGGCCATGAGTCGAACATTCCCAACGAGTTTCGTTCCGATCGGCCTTCGTTAACCTTGTTTCATAGATGCTCAAACTTCATTGGCCGATGGCGGCCATGTTTTTTGAGATACACCAATGTCCTTATAGACTTACATGAGGCCTTGGACCAAGACACTGCATACCAATTTTCAAGTCAATCGGACTGACGGTCAGGTGTTTATCTGTTTTTTTCATTTTATAGCGCCACCTAGTGTTCAATCGTCGCGATTTTTTTACTGTCACCTCAAATTGAACTCTTACACATGTGTACCGAGATTGGTGAAGATATCTCATTTACTTCTCGAGCTATAGCCATTTTAGTAAAATAGGCTCCTCCCACAACGTTTATTTTGCTTCCCCTAGCGACCGGAACGAGAAATTTCAACATTTTTTTGATAATTATTAATCTTCAGACTCCAGAGAACATTTCTGCACTGGTTTGGTTCCGATCGGGCAAAAATCCAGGGACTAGTTCGCAAAAGTAGTTTTTCGACAAAATTCAAAATGGCGGAAAATCTATCATGACGGAAATGAAATCGGAGATATACGTTTTTCTCGTCAGGTGACCAGCTTTCCAACGATATAAGACACTTGAGTGTACGACTTACGGTCTAGGAGTTATGAGCAGTTTTGCGCAATTGGTCGCTATAGCGCCACCTATGGGCCAATCGGGCTCATAATTTGATAACCTCTCCTCGATTTTTGTACTACCATCTGACAAAGTTTCAGAACTGCAGCACTTACGGTTTGGTCTGCACGATGCGTTTTACGGCAGAATAATAATAATAATAATAATAATAATAATAATAATAATAATAATAATAAAAATCAATACAATTACAATAGGGTTTCAGCACTTCGTGCTTGAACCCCTAATAAGATGCACACGGAGAAATGCCCTTTGTTGTTTTTCAGTTCCTCCAGGGGGTTCTGAAGAGCTGTTTGTCAAAAAAAAAAAAGTTTTGATAATGTAAATTTACATCTGAATAATAAAATGGTTTTAGAATCAATTGTGGTGTGGAAGGGGACATTTTGTTGATGTATCAGGTTTTTTATTTCTTCAGGTTTAAGTTGAGAATATTTCATTCAACTTTGTATTAAAATGTATTGAAACATGTTCTACTGATAATCAGTACAGTATTTTAAATGTTAAATGCATTTCATTCAACTTTGAAAATGTAATAATTTAGTTTTTGAAGAAATACAGTACAGTTTTATACAGCATATTTGGGCAGACTTTTTTTCAGAAATCCATCTTGAGAACGCTTAATTGTAATTAAATAATCTGTAAATTACCAGTTCCCTTTCGTAGTCACTTCGAGTTACGTCAGAAGTGACGGAGATTGGGGGATTTCGCATAGAAAGCCAATCCTCTTCGAGTATTAAAACACGAGTCAATGGCATGCAATGCCTTGGGGCTGCGGAAATTTGCATAGCGTACTCCGCCCTACTCCGTGAGTATAAAAGGAGGAAGTGAACGCAACCGCAGTATGTTTTCGCTTCGGAGCCAAGAGAACCTCTTCACTCCTAAAAGCTGATTCAAGACTCTTCGAGAACGAGCGTCCTCTTCAGTGTTGGTGTGACGGCGGTACCCAGCGAGATTTTGCATTGCCTGCGATCTGAGCAGTGGTCTGCCAGACTTTGCACTTCTCCCTGGTAGCTTCAGCGCTGAAAGAGTGAATTTCTCCTTTCTCTAAAAGTGAAAGTGAAAGAGCTGCACGCGGCACGTCTTTTTAAAGATGGTTCGCCCGTGCCCTTCTGGATGTGGTAGATTTCTGTCATCATCTGATGGTCACGAACGCTGCTTTGTATGCCTGGGCATTCAGCATGCAGCAGCAGCGTTCGTGGATGACTCATGTTCCTTCTGTGGGAGCATGACCATCTCCACACTGAGGTCGAGGCTCAATGATCTCACTAGAGTGAGAGCCCCGGTCCCCCCTACTCGATCGGCTTCCTTCACGAAAGGGGGCCCGTCGACCCGGGGATCTAACGGTGACGGTGTGGGATAGAGCCCCGACGATTCCTCGGGCCACACCTCCCGCCTCAGTGCGTGAGCCAGCGAGCGCCAGCTCGATTCAGTCGGCTGTCTCTTCGGCGGCGCCGGCTGCTTCTAGCAGCGCTCCAGATGATGATGTGATGTCTATCACTGCATCACTAGGCGGGCTTGAGTCCTCGGGAGAGGAAGATGCGGCTGCGTTGCCCCCTTCGGGAGTGCCAGCGTTGCCCGTGTCAGATCCCGAGCTGACGGCCATGCTGTCTCGAGCCGCTGGGAGTATCGGGCTAGAATGGAAACCTCCATCCTGCCCCGATCTCTCGCGGATGGATAACTGGTATCTGGACAAAGCTGCCGCCGCAAGGCCACGGCCAACTCCGATACCTTTTTTCCCCGAGCTGCATGCGGAGTTATCGCGCTCTTGGGGGGCTCCTTTGTCCACTCGAGAGCGCGATCTCTCCCCCGCCTTTCCCCCCCTCGACGGTGGGGCCGCCCGTGGGTACACTGGGATGCCCCCGGTGGAGCGCTCTGTTGCGATGCAGCTGTGTCCACAGAGCGCCTCCACCCGTGGTCCTCCTAAGCACCCATCCAAAGCCTGTGGGTTCTCGTCTGCTATGGCGGCGCGAGCCTATAGAGCGGCGGGACAGGCGGCCTCCGCTTTGCATGCCATGAGCACTTTGCAGGTCTTCCAAGCGAAGGTGCTCAGAGACATGCACGAGGGCGGGACTGACTCGACGGCATTTAAAGAATTGCGGTCCGCCACTGACCTTGCTCTCCGGGCAACGAAAGTGGCCGCTCGCGCCGTCGGTCAGGTGATGGCCACTTCGGTGGTTCAGGAGCGCCATCTCTGGCTCAACCTGGCAGATACGCGGAGCGCTGAGCGGACTCGTCTGCTCGACGCTCCGCTCTCCCAGGTTGGCCTTTTCGGCTACGCGATTCAGTTCGCACGGTCTCCTCCCCGCTTCACGGGAGTTCGCTCCACGATGGTCGGTGGCAATGCCCCAGTCTTGAGAGCGGAGATTGCGACCCTGCTGGCGAAGGGTGCAATCGAGACGGTCCCTCCAGCCGAGGTGAGGTCCGGGTTTTACAGCCCCTACTTCATTGTCCCCAAAAAGACCGGTGGGTTACGACCGATCCTGGACCTGCGCATTTTGAACCGTTCTCTCCATCGACTACCGTTCAAAATGCTCACGGCCAAACGCATTTTCGAATGTGTTCGGTATCAGGATTGGTTTGCAGCGATCGACCTGAAGGACGCGTACTTCCATGTGTCCATTTTACCTCGACACAGACCGTTTCTTCGGTTTGCCTTCGAGGGCCAGGCATATCAGTACGCCGTTCTCCCATTCGGGTTAGCTCTGTCCCCTCGCGTCTTCACGAAGATCGTCGAGGCAGCCCTTGTTCCCCTTCGCGAACACGGGGTTCGCATCCTGAATTATCTCGACGACTGGCTGATACTAGCACACTCTCGAGCTCAGCTTTGCGAACACAGAGACCTGGTGCTCCGGCACCTAGCCCGTCTGGGCCTTCGGGTCAACCGGGAAAAGAGCAAACTTTGCCCCGTGCAGAGGATCTCTTTTCTCGGCGTGGAGATAGACTCGGTCGCCATGTCCGCGCAGCTCACGAACGAGCGCGCGCACTCACTGCTGACTTGTCTTCGACAGTTCGAGGGCAAGAGTGCGGTTCCACTGAAACTATTTCAGAGGCTCCTGGGGCATATGGCATCCGCGGCCGCGGCAACGCCGCTCGGTTTGCTTCATATGAGACCGCTTCAGCTGTGGCTTCGCGATCGAGTCCCGAGGTGGGCATGGCATCGCGGCTCGCTCCGAGTCCCAGTGACTCCGGCATGCCGGCGAACCTTCTTCCCGTGGTCGAACCTCAGCTTCTTACGGACCGGCGTCCCTATTCAGCGAGTTTCCAGGCATCTCGTTGTCTCCACGGATGCATCTACCACGGGTTGGGGTGCCATGTGCAATGGGCATGCAGCCGCCGGTTCCTGGACAGGAGCCCAGCGCCTCATGCACATCAATTGCCTCGAGCTGTTGGCAGTACGGCTCGCCCTACACCGCTTCCGAGCGTTACTCAAGGGCCAGCATGTGCTTGTCCGCTCAGACAACACTACGGCAGTAGCGTACATCAACCACCAGGGGGGTCTACGCTCACGCCAGTTGTCGCAGCTCGCCCGCCACCTCTTGATATGGAGTCAGAAGCACCTGAGGTCCCTTCGTGCAGTGTACATTCCTGGAGACCGGAACTGGGCGGCCGACGAGCTGTCCCGGGTCCGTCCCCTCTCCGGCGAGTGGCGACTCCATCCCCAGTCGGTCCAGCTGATTTGGGACGAGTTCGGGGAGGCACAGATAGACCTGTTCGCCTCTCGGGACTCGTCCCACTGCGCCCAGTTTTATTCTCTGACCCGCGGCACTCTCGGCTCGGATGCGCTGGCGCACAGCTGGCCACGGGGCCCACGCAAGTATGCGTTTCCCCCAGTGAGCCTCCTTGCACGGGTGTTGTGCAAGATCAAGGAGGACGAGGAGCAGGTCTTGCTGGTAGCCCCCTACTGGCCCACCAAGACGTGGTTCTCCGATCTCATGCTCCTCGCGACAGCACCTCCTTGGCCTATTCCTCTGAGACAGGACCTACTCTCTCAGAGACGGGGCACTCTGTGGCACCCTCGTCCCGATCTTTGGAGGCTGCACGTGTGGCTCCTGGACGGGACGAGGCAGGTTTGAGTTCGCTGCCACCTGCGGTGGCGGCAACCATCACTTCCGCAAGAGCGTCGTCCACGAGACACCTTTATGCGTTGAAGTGGAACCTCTTCGTCAATTGGTGCTCTTCTCGCGGAGAAGACCCCCGGAGATGTTCGATCAGTGTCGTGCTTTCCTTCCTGCAAGAAGGGTTGGAGCGCAGGCTGTCGCCCTCCACCCTTAAGGTTTACGTCGCGGCCATTGCCGCTTCTCATGAAGCAGTGGAAGGTAAGTCCTTAGGGAAGCACGACCTGGTCATCAGGTTCCTGAGGGGAGCGAGGAGGCTGCATCCGCCTCGTCCTCCCCTCGTACCCTCTTGGGACCTCTCGGTAGTTTTAAGTGCTCTGCAGAGGCATCCCTTTGAGCCTTTGCAATCGGTAGAGTTAAAGTTTCTGTCCATGAAGACAGCACTCCTGGTTGCATTGGCCTCCATCAAGAGGGTGGGGGACCTGCACGCATTCTCCATTGACGAAGCGTGCCTGGAGTTCGGGCCGGCTTACTCTCACGTGATCCTGAGACCCCGGCCTGGATATGTGCCCAAGGTTCCCACCACTCCCTTCCGGGACCAGGTGGTGAACCTGCAAGCGCTGCCCCCGGAGGAGGCAGACCCAGCCTTGGCACTGCTCTGTCCGGTACGTGCTCTCCGCACCTATGTCGACAGAACGCAGTGTTTCAGGACCTCAGACCAGCTCTTTGTCTGTCATGGAGGGAGCCAGAAGGGAAGGGCTCTCTCAAAGCAACGGCTGCCCCACTGGATAGTGGATGCCATTGCTTTGTCTTACCAGCAGCAAGGCCTTCCGTGCCCCCTTGGTGTGACGGCCCATTCCACTCGGAGTGTAGCCTCCTCTTGGGCTTTAGCGCACGGCGCCTCGCTAACAGACATCTGCAGAGCTGCAGGCTGGGCGACACCCAACACCTTCGCCAGATTCTATAATCTGCGAATTGAGCCGGTATCCTCTCACGTACTCGTTTCGGCCAGTTCTGGATCCGCTCAGGTGTCTTCGCTTGCTCGCCACTCCACTCCCCGGACTGGATAAGTGCGATATTTCCTCAGTTCTTCCATTGAAGTCTTGAGTCCTCCAGCACCGACGATGCGGGCACCACTGCGTTGCTCTGGATGCTAGCTAGGTGCCTCCATGCGCACGGTTCCCCATGGTAACCGTCTCATGTGTATTATCCACTGTAAGCCTCTCTGAGCATGTGTCTTCCCTTGGCAAGCCATCTGCCACCCCTGGAGTTTAAATCAGTAGCCACCTGCGGTTGGTACTCCAGTGTTCCATATGCGTTCCTATGTGGCCATATGTGTATTCATAAGTCCTCCCTTCGGTAGGCAGCTGGTAGCATGTCCCCTTCGGGATATGTTTCCCAGTGTACCTTGGTAATCCTGTGTCAAAGTCGGATCCCCAAAAAAAAAAAAAAAAAAAAGAGGTAAGGCTCGGGGGTTCAGTCTTTCGCAGGGCACTGGAAGACAGCTTGAAGATGGCGTGATGGCACAGACCCCCAATCTCCGTCACTTCTGACGTAACTCGAAGTGACTACGAAAGGGAACGTCTCGGTTACGTATGTAACCCTCGTTCCCTGAGTAGGGAACGGAGACGTTACGTCTCCCTGCCACTTCTGCTGTATCGCTGGGTAGAGGCCGAGTTCAGTCTTGGCTCCTCAGCGAAGACATACTGCGGTTGTGTTCACTTCCTCCTTTTATACTCACGGAGTAGGGCGGAGTACGCTATGCAAATTTCCGCAGCCCCAAGGCATTGCATGCCATTGGCTCGTGTTTTAATACTCGAAGAGGATTGGCTTTCTATGCGAAATCCCCCAATCTCCGTCACTTCTGACGTAACGTCTCCGTTCCCTACTCAGGGAACGAGGGTTACATACGTAACCGAGACGTTTTCCTCTCTGTTTCTCTGCAGAACTTTTAGTGTTTATTAAAAGTGTTGGATGTTAATAATCTAAGAAAAATTTGTAAAATAACTGTTTCACAATGTAAAAAAAAAAAAATAAAAAGGAAAAATCTCTGCATTAAAAAAAAAAAAAAAAAAAATAATCATTTGCGTCTAAGCCACTTCCTATAAAACAGTCTGCACTGTTGTGCTTAGGAATTCGCTGGTGTTTGGATACATTTTTCTGTCTGTTACTATGGTGTGTGGTTCTCCTGTGCAACGAAGGTATGTTAAATGTTTATATGTTGTAGTAAACTTGCTATTCATTGTATCTAAAACTGGGCTATTGGACAATAGGTGTTTACTGATTGCCAGACGCTTCCGGGTAATCGTGCTGTATATTACGGAAGGTATTTGTACATTTTACTGTTAATCATAATGTGAGTGTCATTGTTGGGATGTATTTTAATGAGCACATTTGCTGGGTAGCTGTACCGCATTTAAGCACAACATCAAGAAGGTATATGTTTATTGCGTTGCAAGAAGATCCAGTGTAAAAAGCTTTTAAAATGAGTCTGATTGTGTTACCCTGACATAATTCGTGGCTGTGTTTTCTTGTTAAGTTTTAATATAAATGTATTTAATGAATATGCTGTGTGTAACAACTGTCCTGTAGGATTGTGAAGATTGGCGCAAAGGGCTGTTTTCCCACTGTGTCAATTAATTTGTCAACGTTGAGGTAAAAGAAAATTATATTGTTTGCAATGTTACATGACTATTTGTGCATGTGTGAATTGAGCATTCATTTTAATGATTTTGTGTCTGCAGGCAGATTGCTCCTACTGCTTTGCCTTGCCTAAATTACGTTAGATCTTTTCTTTTTTTTCATTGTGTTTCTTTCGTAGCCTCCGTCTAACGAACTGTCCGACTGATGTGGTATTGGCTGTTTTGATAGTGATAGTTTTACATTCTCTATGTACTCTGCTAGTGATAACTTACTCATTCTTTTATTTCTTCTTTTCCAGAGTTTTAGAATAACTGCTCACGAGAGAGGTTCCTGGTTCCGTCCTCGCACATTGCACCACATATTGTAGTGGTAAATTGCACTTCACAATATTGATTTGATCATTAGCTTGTAGTGGTTGTGCCTGTGTGTGCACCTGTGTGTGTGAATGCATGTGATCGTGGGCACCAGATTCCAGAGCACGGGCGGTGAGCATCACGCGTGTCCCGGACAGGTAATCTCCCACATGGAAAGAAACTATATGAGGATATATGCGCATATATGAAACCTATATGCAGTTTATATGCACATATATGCTGCATATATACAGCATATATGCACATATATGATAATATATATGCTGCATATGTGTGTATATATGACACATATAGGCAATTTTAGGTGCATATATGCACATATATGATAAGATATATGCTGCATATGTGTGTATATATGACACATATAGGCAATTTTAGGTGCATATACAGGCCATAGGTCTCCTGCATTGCTTCTTTATATCCACACATAAGTGCTATATACAAGAGTATCCTATACTGTAGCTCATGGCAGGATCTGGTCATTTGTAGCTCATCCACTCTAAACAATGCTGGGTTGTTTGAACCCAAATTTGGGTGAAATATGGACAAACCCAAATGTTTGGTTAAAAATGTAATTTCAAATTTTAACCCAAATTCAACTTTCACTTTCACTTTTTCAACTGTACATTTTTTTAATTGCATTTTTAACCCAACATTTGGGTTTGTCCATGTTTGACCCAAAGCATTTTTAGAGTGTATGTATATGTCAATTGTAGATCTAAAAAACTTCTTTTGCTTTCCCCATGAAAAGAGACACCAGTGATTTTGCCAAGAGATCTCTCGAATTTATTTATAATATTTATAAGACATAGGAGGAAGAGAAACAGAGGTCTTCATTCTGCATCGTTACCATCTCTTCCTGCTTTTCGGACAAAAGGGTCTCAGTTTAAATACTACTGACCAAGAAAAAACTGCATCACCATAGTAACACATACCTATGACCACAAGAACATGTGGTTTCCATTTACTATGGAATGTATATCGTTTCCCTATACACTGCATAAACTTTCAGTCTCACTCCAACATACATTCACTCATACAGTTTAACTTATCCCAAAGTCTCCTAAAGTCTCTCTCTCTCCCACATCTTCAAAACATTATAATCACAAATGCAAAGATTACAAATAATAATGTGTATACATGTAATAAAACAGATACATATTATGAATATTAATACAAAATAATAATAGTACTAAAAACAACATTAAATGATGAGATTGTGAATCTTCAGTCCCTCCTCTGGAACTACGGCCGTCAGTTCCACACCATCATCTCCAGGTGGCCAACCTATTGAAGTGATAGTGCTGAGGAGAAATAGTAGACCAAGACATAGACATAGAAGACAAAAGAATTGAAACAGAAAAGAAAACAAATAACAAACACAAACCCAACCCATGGTATGTCCCCGCATACTATGTGTCATTTAACATCTATGTGTATGCTTTTAAAATGAACCCCAATCATCTAAGAAAAGAAAAACTAAAAAAGTCTTCTGCCCGTGCCTGGACTCATTAATTAATTAACTCGTTAACTAATTAACTCCTCCAGTTCCGAGCCAAAATAAGAAATTAAAATAAACGTTGATGTTAAAGGGTCCTATCCCTTGGGGTTGTAAATCAGTAAGCGGGTGTTCATTGTTTGTAAGGTTGTGTTTTGTATGTAGTGTAGTGTAAAATCTCCTATCTCACACCGTATTTTCCATTCTCGGTTTTATCAATGTCTTTTATCAAGAATAACTTCTAACCATCTCTAATTAATGTCAATGAACTTGATTCCTGAAATGGAAACAGAAAAACAATTAATCATCACTTTTCCCAGTATTTAAAAAAATGAATTCTTAGATTTGCTCAATCTTAAACCATAGGCCATCATCATTTTGTTATTCACTAAGCAAGGTTTAACTTGTGACCAATGATACCATCTATCTGTTCCTACACCCTTCCCTTTACAACATGCTTGACTATAACAAAACTGCCTAACTCAGGAATGTGTGGAATATCAGTAGTGGTGTGTTTTCATCCCATTGCTGTTGAATTCACTTTCTATTATTGTCTTTGGTAATTTTGTCCAGCATTGTGAAATAACATCTTAATTTCTCTTGAAACAAAGTAGAGTCTCCTCCTGTTTCTGCAGGTGGCATAACATCAGGAAGTAGAACCATTGCTCTTCCAGTAATCAGTTACACATAATTCCTTCAATGAGCTGACGAACTTGTGCCTCTGTCCACGTCCTCCCTTGAGAGGTTTCATCATGGTTTTTCACAATGACTTGTTTAAAAGATGGACCTTGACTTTCTCCTCCACCACCTTTAGCCCAACAGTCTTTTCTTAAGTGTCCATGCTTTCCACAGTTGCTGCAAATCTTCAACCACCTCTCTATGTCCATGTTATATTGAACTGTCGCCACTCCTCTTTGGTTTGGCTTGTTTCCTTCTTCCAGGTTTGACCTCATAGCCATCTCTAGACGGCCAGCCCATTGCATAATTTGGTCATATGTTTCGCCTGGATTGACTCCAAGTGATAAGGCTTGTTGGTATTTAGAGCTAAAGCCATCCACAAGTGTGTCAGTGAATTGTACATCATCTCTGCCAGGTTGTTTCTTTGCACAGAGAGCCCATCTCTCATAAGCATTCCACTTACGCAGAGCATATTCATCTGGAGATTCATCATCCTTTTGCTTAATCAATGTCACTGAAGTGAATGGAATTTTACCACTTCCCAAAATTTCTTGGATTTCTTTTCGAAATTCGTCTAATGTTTGCCAAAGACCCAGGTGTCTTTCCTGGCCATCAACCCCAAAGTCTACCCATTGGGCTGATGTTATCACTGCTGGCAAGCGTTCCCATCGGTCTCTTGGGATTTTAGCTTTCACAATGGTGTGAATGTCTTTTAGTGTCATTTGATTTGCTTCAACCAGAGAGTCTAATTCTCGCCAAAACTCTGTGTTTGGATCTTGTCTCTTCAGAGGAGGTAAGGCTGAGAGAATGGCTTGTCGTTCTCCCGGAGTAAATGGTCTTTCTTCGGTCATCATCTCAGGTTGTGACTCTTCCCTTTTAATCACAGGTGAAGAAAATTCAGGACCGATTTTGTCAATTGTAATCACGTCATCATCTCTTGTCTCATCACCCCAGTCAGATCCATAATTATGAGCCGGTGTACATCTCATCATGTCTCTGCTTGGCTGGGCTGATTTAGATCTCGTTATTATTGGAGCTGCTTGTGCAGATGCAATAAACAGTTTGTCAACTGGACCTCCGTTTGATCTTGAAGCTTGAGGCTGCGTCAGAGGTTTAGATGAACTTGTATATTGTTCAGGCAAAGGTGGATAAATTGGTTTGTAAGGTGGAGGCGTTACTGTTGTCGCAGATTTCACTAGTGCTTGTGAATATTTCCTTTCAGCTTCAGTTATTATATTTGTCCAATCTGGATCAAATAGATCATCACTGGTTGTGTTTTCCTTCTCTGGACATGTGATGATTTACTATGTGCGTCTATGTTCAGAAACTGCAGCCTATGTGATGCGTCTGTGTGTGTGCTCAGAGCTGCAGGCTGTCTGTATATGTATGTGTGTGTGCTCAGAGCTGCAGGCTGTGTGTGTGTATAGGTATGTGTGTGTGGGGCTCCCTGCCTCTCTCCCTCACCAACTGGATGTGTGTGTGTGAAGGTACAGGCAATTCTGAAGGGAGGGGCTGCTTCGCTCTCTTTCTCCCTCACTCACGGAACAAAAGAAAAATTTAAAGAAAAGTTAACTCTAATGCTTTTCAGTATTTTAGTTTTCTTTTTAAAACTCAAAACGGTTCCTTTTTTTTTTCTTTCTTCTCAAATACTTTAGATTTTATCTCAGATTAATTTCTTTGGTATTTATTTTTCCCTTAAAGTTAACTCGGATCAGTCTCCTCAAATATTTGAACAGCTTTACGGTCAGGTTCAGAATGCCCACGATCCTAGCTAGTTACAAGGGCGCCTTTTATACTTGTATAACTCTAGCGTGTTACAATGTTTTAGGGATTACCCTGCCATCGTTTTAAACAGTCCCGCCACATTTAACCGCTTTGGTCAATCAAGTATCACTTGTGTTACAACTTTCCTCGTCTCCTACTGAGAACGAATCTTCGGTGTGCTGGATGTTTTAGGGATTACTCTGCCTTCTTTAAACAGTCCCGCCACTATCCAACCACGTCGCAGTTATAACCAAGCAAATTTACTAGCTTAACCGTTTTACAGCTAATTCCAAATTTCTGACTAGATGGTCTTTTTTCTAAAAAAGATCCACCTCTATCCCAGCATTCCAAATATTATTTGAGGTTTACTTTTCAGAGAACTTAAATAAGCCAAATTCAATTCAAATGACTTAATTTTATTCATTTTACTATGTCTTATATTCATTGGCAAAACAACTGGTGCCCGAAATCACACAGTTCTTTTCAGCAGTTTCAGTCACTGTCTCTAATCATCAGGCAGACTTAGAACTTTTATGAAGCAAAAAGTCTTACCTGCAATGATTGAGACGAATGCCTGGACATGCATCCTGTTCCCGTGACGCCAAATTGTAGATCTAAAAAACTTCTTTTGCTTTCCCCATGAAAAGAGACACCAGTGATTCTGCCAAGAGATCTCTCGAATTTATTTATAATATTTATAAGACATAGGAGGAAGAGAAACAGAGGTCTTCATTCTGCATCGTTACCATCTCTTCCTGCTTTTCGGACAAAAGGGTCTCAGTTTAAATACTACTGACCAAGAAAAAACTGCATCACCATAGTAACACATACCTATGACCACAAGAACATGTGGTTTCCATTTACTATGGAATGTATATCGTTTCCCTATACACTGCATAAACTTTCAGTCTCACTCCAACATACATTCACTCATACAGTTTAACTTATCCCAAAGTCTCCTAAAGTCTCTCTCTCTCCCACATCTTCAAAACATTATAATCACAAATGCAAAGATTACAAATAATAATGTGTATACATGTAATAAAACAGATACATATTATGAATATTAATACAAAATAATAATAGTACTAAAAACAACATTAAATGATGAGATTGTGAATCTTCACAATATATTGCTCAAATAAATAAATAAATATTTATATACATATCAGAATGACTTAGTGGAAAAGAAGGAAATGTATAACAAAAGGGTTTGTTGTATTTTCATTTTACCAAAAAGCCCTTTTTCCAATTTCAAGTCACTTTCCCATACACATCCACACATTCACCGATACATCCACCAAATGCAATGCAAATTGCAATGTTTTCTGTATTGTCTGAATGCAGTTTTTTTTTTCTGGCTGAAAGGTCATTACAGTCAAAATGTAGCAAAAAAAAAAAAAAAGTGAATAGAACGTACATTCAAATAATCATCATCATCCCACCATCTATCTGAGCAATTCACAGTGGTTAATAAATTCGAATGCTGCTGCACTGCCGATTGGCCGCTACAGCGCCCCGTAGTTGATGACGTCACCCGCCTAACGCTTGACGTTCCGTATCCGTATCCGATGAGATGAAGTCAAGTTTCGCGCCGGAAGATAACGGCTGGGAGTAAAAATTGCGATTTCAGCATTGGAGATCCTCTAAGTCCTACTTATCACCAATCGTAAGTATTCCTAATTTTATATTTATTTGCAGGGTGGAAATTGCGGTGGCAGAGAAGTATAAATTTAGCATTTATTTTTTGCCAAACACACCTGTTTCAGCCCATACACTTCCTATGTTGTTAGCTGGTGAGGTAACGTAACGTTACTGTGGGTGCTAAAATAACTTAGCCGTTGATAAGATTCAATTTAGAATTAACGTGTATTTATTTGTTTCTTTCTGGAGGAATTCGTAGAGGGTTAACAAAAGTCATGGCCTAGAGAACATAACGTCATGAGAATAAATGATACTTCTCTGCCAACGGCTCAAGAAGGCAATCGGCTCCAGAAAAAAAAAAAATACCTGTGGAGTTTGAATTTGGTCGAAATTGGTGAAAGAAAGAGCCGTATCAATGGGCTTGCCTTTACAGTTGCAGGAAATGTCTTTCAAACAGTAAACATTAACGTTAGGGCATTACTATTTTGATTAAGTGATTGTAATTGTTTTTTTTTTTTCTTTAAATAACCTCTTTCTAGAATTACCTCAAATGAAAAGTTACCTCGCCATTATTGCTCAAAAAGGTAAGTTCCTCTGATTTTGCTTTTTAAAATTGTTTCTCTAGCAGAGCTGTAGAGACTTGTGATGTTGGGCTGATTGATAGTGTTAATTATTTGATTTAAGTTATTTGCACTTCAATTTATTGAAGAGAATAACTTTTATTTTTCTTCTATGAACAAGACTGAAAGGAGTCCTGTTGAGGATTAAGGTTCCTCCTCTTTTGAAAAGTGCAACCGGTGAGTAACCCCCTTGAATTTTTATTTATTTATTTATTAATAAATATCCCCATCCCCACCCCGACACCCTATCCTCCTCCTCCTCTCCTTTAAGAACATTTAGGGCAATTATTAATTTGTTTCATATTATTATTTTGTGTAATATTATTATTTTGTTTCTTTATCATTAATCTGCATTCATACATAAAAACATATAAACTATTGGGAAGCTAAGCATAAGAATCAATATGAAACAATGCCAATAAATGAATAAATTATTTTTCAGATTGAAGTTTTAAAGGGCTCTGGGGTGTTTTGCCAGGCAGAAGTGTGGAAAGCAGCCCTCCTTGCCACCTCTGCTACTGCCATGGTGTGGAATCTGCTGCTGGGCACATTTGATCTGGAGACTTTGCTGAAAAACAACCTGAATGGTACAAAACATTCTCCTAATCTCTTCTGTCCGTAAAAAACAATTAATATTCTGTGGAATAAATTATGTTTGTGTGCGGGCATACCATCGCTTTTTTACTTGCCATTTTTGTATTTCCTTGCACCTCAAGAAAATGTGATGTGTATATAAAAAAAGTATTGCTTTCACAAGCTTCATTTTAACCCCCTTTTATAATAATTTTGAAATTTTACTTTAAGGTGGGAAGCCAACCAGAGGGGATGGGGAGCAGCTGGTCGCCCTTGACCAAATTAAAAAGGCATCATTATTGGTGAGTAAATGTATAAAAGTTTTGTTTTCCCTTCTCAACGCATTAGGATTTTATAAGTTCACCACTTTAACCATAGCCTACTTGTATCAATGTTTATTAGGCATCAATTGAGACTGTATAAGGGATTATTAGGGGTTCAAGCACGAAGTGCTGAAACCCTATTGTAATTGTATTGATTTTTAGGGGTTCAAGCACGAAGTGCTGAAACCCTATTGTAATTGTATTGATTTTTATTAGGGGTTCAAGCACGAAGTGCTGAAACCCTATTGTAATTGTATTGATTTTTATTATTATTATTATTATTATTATTATTATTATTATTATTATTATTATTCTGCCGTAAAACGCATCGTGCAGACCAAACCGTAAGTGCTGGAGACCTGAAACTTTGTCAGATGGTAGTACAAAAATCGAGGAGAGGTTATCAAATTATGAGCCCGATTGGCCCATAGGTGGCGCTATAGCGACCAATTGCGCGAAACCACTCATAACTCCTAGACCGTAAGTCGTACACTCAAGTGTCTTATATCGTTGGAAAGCTGGTCACCTGACGAAAAAAACGTATATCTCCGATTTCATTTCCGTCATGATAGATTTTCCGCCATTTTGAATTTTGTCGAAAAACTACTTTTGCGAACTAGTCCCTGGATTTTTGCCCGATCGGAACCAAACCAGTGCAGAAATGTTCTCTGGAGTCTGAAGATCAATAATTATCAAAAAAATGTTGAAATTTCTCGTTCCGGTCGCTAGGGGGCGCAAAATAAACGTTGTGGGAGGAGCCTATTTTACTAAAATGGCTATAGCTTGAGAAGTAAATGAGATATCTTCACCAAACTCTGTACACATGTGTAAGAGTTCAATTTGAGGTGACAGTAAAAAAATCGCGACGATTGAACACTAGGTGGCGCTATAAAATGAAAAAAACAGATAAACACCTGACCGTCAGTCCGATTGACTTGAAAATTGGTATGCAGTGTCTTGGTCCAAGGCCCCATGTACGTCTATAAGGACATTGGTGTATCTCAAAAAACATGGCCGCCATCGGCCAATGAAGTTTGAGCATCTATGAAACAAGGTTAACGAAGGCCGATCGGAACGAAACTCGTTGGGAATGTTCGACTCATGGCCCTAGAGGTCTGTAAAAATTTTGAAAGAAATCGGCCACTAGTTGGCGCTAACGAGTTTTATTGCTCTGTAATCACGTGGTGTTGCAAACACCCCCACAAAATGTATATCAATTGATAGATCTCCTCATGATGAACAACTTTGCCTCAAGAACCATTGCTGTCAATCAATTCGTTCGTTAAATATTCACGAATATGTTAAAAACCTACTTTTGCGAACTAGTCCCTGGTTTTTTGCCCGATCGGAACCAGACTAGTCTAGGATAATTCTTTGGACTCTCTTGATCAATAATTATCCAAAAAAAGTTCAACTTTGTCATTTGTCTTGCTATAACAGGGTCATTTACAAAAGGGCGTGACAAAAAGCCCCCAAAAGCCTGTAAATCCTAAAAAAAAAACTCAGAACTTTACAAAAATTGATGAGCATATGTGTCATAACATGCTGAAGAAGCATGCACAGTTTCATGGAGATCGGACCATAGGTGGCGCTATAACTGTTAAAAAGCTTTAAAACCATGTATTTCCAATGGTAAATTGCCAGTATTGGCTGTAAATGGTGTTTTCCATCTCTGATCATATCATAATGTTAAAACCAGTGCAGTACAATTCTCTGGACTCTCTAGATCAATAATTATAACAAAAAGTTGAACTACGTCATGTGGATGACTATAATAGGATGGCTTCAACATTTAGTGTGTTGAAGCCATCTATTACTACACTTTCAGTGTCCCTGAAAGCGTTGATCTCTTCAATAAACAAGTCAGAACACGTGACATTAAATAATCATGAACATTTTCAGACAGATCTGACAAAATATGCCTAAATAACAGTTAAAAAAGGTGAAATGATATCAAAATGATGGTCTATTAAGCCAATAAGTGGTGTTTTACTGCCCTCTGCTGTTCAAAATAGTAAGTGTCTCACTACTCAACTATAATTAATATTATGACTTTATTAATGATCTATTTTAACATTTGCAATCACATTTAGTCAAATATTGATCACAATCATTTTTTTTGTCAAAGTTTATCACTTCAGTTGTTCTGAATCTTCACATAATTGCTATTAACGTGGTAAATAGCTATACTATATTCCTAGAATCACATTAAAATCCAATCATCCAAGCCCCAATCACTGTAAATAATGATAAATCATGCTAGAACGTGGTAAATTAATGTACACTATGGTCAGAGGTGTAGTGGTAAAAAAAGAGGTGGGTAAACTATAAATTCTGGTGTATTATTTCGAATAATAAGACACTATGGGCTGTTACTCTAGGGGCTGATCAAATTAAATCATTTACACTGAAAAAACACAATTGCATAAAATAATGTTATGACATTTATTTAAATTTACATAAGAAACTGGGAAAGAATGATACTACTTTTAAACATTTAACACTAAACCGCCAGTAGGTGGTGGCAGGCGACCGTCTTAATGAGTGAGTCATTCAATTCATTCATTCAAACGATTCGTTCAAACGGCTGATCATTCAAGAATGAGACCGATGTTTTTGAATGTGTCTTTGAATCTTTGACTCAATCGATTCGTTCAAAATGCTGAATGATTCAGTAATGAAAACACGTCGAGTGTTCCTGTGACATGTGCCGTGGTTCTGCTGTGATTATTGTTTGGAACTATTTTCGCTGCTGAAACACAACAAAAACAGCCAATATAGCATCTAAAATGTAAGTGATTTAATTTTTTACTGTTTATTGAACTGTTGTAGGAAATCAATGTCACATTTTCAATCGTGATGGTGTTCAGGAAAAATAAGAGACCCCATTTACACCTGGTATTAAAATGCGATCTGTATCCAGACAAGTTATCTGGATAATAAGTACCGATTCCATTTACACCTGGCCACATACATGTGTTTTTGCAAAACGGATATAAATCCGATCTTAAACTCCTGCGTATGCAGATTTAATGGATTGAACGACACCAAAAGCAACAGATATGAGCTGCATTTCGTTGATCATCAGCTAATTTCCAAATCAAAGACATCAATAAAAGAGTGGCAACACCGCTGGTAAGATAATTTCGTTTCTTTACTTGAAGATGATTGTGTGTTAAGCGTCTGTGACTTACTTTCACTTTTATTTGCGATGTTTGCACGTTGGCTCGATGAATAGACGCTCATGAGCGGTGATGGGTGATCCGTGTCGCAGTAGCGCCGTCATATCTGACTATAACATGACATATAGCCTATATAACAAGCTTACTCGTTTATTTTTTTGCCTTTTTGGGAGGAGTAAAATATACATATGTGGTTTCAACAACCAGATTGCGTTTACACCTAGTAAAGATCCGGACACAATGCGAGCCAGACTACCTGCAGATGTGGTCAGGCAGATCCAATCGCGATCACAACGCATTTACACCTTGCATTAACATGCGTTTTTTTATTATCCGGATAACTTATCTGGATACAGATCGCATTTTAATACCAGGTGTAAATGGGGTCTGAGTGTGTTCTGCGCTCATTTGTGTAGATTTCTGCTCGAGAGGCTGCGCGAGGATCAACAGTACAACCTTACCGTCAGTAATAGTCAACAACACAGTAATGCAGCGCAATATAAGAGTTCGTCTTAGGTGCCTGTTGACTTTGGATCAATGCATTGTTTGTGTGTTGTTGCATAAGGAGATAAAGAAATAATACAATTGGTGACAGTGATCAATCAACACAAAAGGAACAATGATATAAATGAACAAAGATATGAGTACTAATCACAATAAAACAGGCTGTAAAAAAATCATTGAAACAAACAATCTTTCAACATGGCTCAGGGCACATGTCTGGCAAACAAATTAATCAATTAGCAGCGCACAGGCTAACAGTCACATTAAATCATAAAAAGGCATAAACAATGTAAACACAATCAAATTAATAGATGGACTCACGTACTTCATGAAGACACACACAGTTATGCATCAAAATGCCAGGAAAGAGTGCAAAGAATGAGCCAAAGGGTTCACAATCAATTTATAGGCAACAGGTGAGTCGTGCATGGTGAAGTGGCAGAGTCTCATTGAAAAAGCGAAATGGAGTTGAAAGAGATTAGAAAGGAAATCTTTTCAATTACTATTATGAATTATTTAATTATATCCATTATGCAATATTGGTTGGTGTTTTTCTATAAATCCAGCAATGAACATGTAACAAGAAAAGTCATTGAGAAGAAAATAACAGTCAGCCATTACCTCATGAACCATGGTTAAACCAACAACTAATAAAATACAATTGTGAACATTATGAACCCCAACACCACGGTGAAGGACATTTAACAATGTCCCTGCGGGTTTGTATTCGCTATAACAACCGCCTCGCTCTACATTACCCTGCTTATTACATTGCTACCTACCAAGTAAATCAATAATTTGACTCAAAATACAGATATAAACAGGAGTTTATTGATTTAAAAAACGATTGCCGATAAAAAAGAAAAATAGTCCGTTCTGTCTAATCCATGGCAACGCTCTGTTTTTCATGGCAACGGTGTGTTATACTTATAAGCAGCGGCCTGTTATAATAACAGACCGCACTCTACATTAGAATTCAACCAAGCCATATAAGAAACAAATAATTACCGTTACCAAGCTAACAGAGCTACGTAAACAGAGCGAACAGCAGAGCACCCGTCTGCAGACGTCAATAATGGAATATACTCCCGATCAAACTCCGCTTCCCGAAAGTTATAAACTGCCTCTGGAACCTAGTTAAGGTACAAACATTTATTCAACAAAAATAGTGATGCAGTTAAGTGTTTTTTCGCTCAGCCGAGCCCTCTCTGTTGCTGTGTGGAGCAGCCTGTGTCAGTCACCTCTTCCTGAACGTCGCTCACTCAACTCGCGCACTGCGGTCTCGTGAGGAACGCAGCTTTTTGACATACAGTATTTCTTGTTCCCGAACACAAATATTTTTTAAGTATTTGTTCGGAATAAGTATTCGTAAAAAACACATTTTTTTGTGCCTTTCCGAATACCGTATTCGGCTCCACCCCTAGTACACACTATATTTTGCATAGTTAATTTATTTAACAAATTTCTTTTTGTTAATGTTTTGCAGTCAAACTATACATATACTGTACACACTATAAATGTGTGTGTGTTTGTGTGTGTGCGCGTGTGCGTACGTTTGTGTGTAAGCATGCTTTATGAAGTTAACATGAAAAAATGGTTTGCTTTAGTGCAGAATAGTGGAGAAACAAAGCATTTCAAAATGGAAGTGTGCCAATAAGTGGTCTTCTACTGCCCTCTGCTGGCCACTTTTCTTATTAATAGTCTTTTCACTTGCTATATTGTGGTAAACCATCCTATAACATGGTATATCAAGGTAAACTATGGAAAATCATGTTAGATTCATGGTAAATCATACTAGAACATGGTAAACCACGAAAAATCACATTGAAATATGGTTTATCATGGTAAATAATGCTTGCTACATAAAACTTAATGTCTTTTGATGCTTTTGTGCTTAAAGGCCTTAAAGGCCTAAACTGCTTGAACCCCGCAAAATGCTGCTTGCAGCTTTAATTATTATTATTATTATTATTCTCCCCTAAAACGCATCGTGCAGCCCAAACCGTAAGGGCTAGAGCTCTGAAACTTTGTCAGATGGTAGTACAAAAATCGAGGAGAGGTTATCAAATTATGAGCCCGATTGGCCCATAGGTGGCGCTATAGCGACCAATTGCGCGAAACGGCTCATAACTCCTAGACCGTAAGTCGTACACTCAAGTGTCTTATATCATTGGAAAGCTGGTCACCTGACGAAAAAAACGTATATCTCCGATTTCATTTCCGGTATGGAATTTTTTCCGCCATTTTGAATTTTGTCGAAAAACTACTTTTGCGAACTAGTCCCTGGTTTTTTGCCCGATCGGAACCAAACCAGTGCAGAAATGTTCTCTGGAGTCTGAAGATCAATAATTATCAAAAAAATGTTGAAAAAGTCTCTTTGCGGTCGCTAGGGGGCGCAAAATAAATGTTGTGGGAGGAGCCTATTTTACTAAAATGGCTATAACTCGAGAAGTAAATGAGATATCCTCAACAAACTCGGTACACATATGTATAAGTTCAATTTGAGGTCACAGTAAAAAAATCGCCACGATGGAACACTAGGTGGCGCTATAAAACGAATAAAACTAAAAAAGAGCTCTGACCAGCTGACCGTTAGTCCGATTGACTTGAAAATTGGTATCCAGTGTCTTTGTCCAAGGCCCCATGTATGTGTATGAGGACATTGGTGTATCTCAAAAAACATGGCCGCCACCGGCCAATGAAGTTTGAGCACCTATAAAACAAGGTTAACGAAGGCCGATCGGAACGAAACTCGTTGGGCATGTTTGACTCATGGCCCTAGAGGTCTGTAAGAATTTTGAAAGAAATCGGCCACTAGTTGGCGCTAACGAGTTTTATGGCTCTGTTATCACGTGCTGTTGCACACACCCCCACAATATGTATATCAATTGATAGATCTCCTCATGCTGAACAACTTTGCCTCAAGAACCATTGCTGTCAATCAAATCGTTCGTTAAATATTCACGAATATGTTAAAAACCTACTTTTGCGAACTAGTCCCTGGTTTTTTGCCCGATCGGAACCAGACCAGTCTGGGACAATTCTTTGGACTCTCTAGATCAATAATTATCAAAAAAAGTTGAACTTTGTCATTTGTTTTGCTATTACAGGGTCATTTAAAAAAGGGGGCATGACAAAATGCACCCAAAAGCCTATAAATCCTAAAGGAAAAGTCAGAACTTCACAAAAATTGATGAGCACATGTGTCATAACGTATTCAACAAGCATGCAAAGTTTCATGGAGATCGGACTATAGGTGGCGCTATAATTGTTAAAAATGTTAAAAACAATGTATACCCTATAGTAAATTGCCATTATTGAAACTTAAAACTTAATGTCTTTTGATGCTTTTGTGCTTAAAGGCCTTAAAGGCCTAAACTGCTTGAACCCCGCTAAATGCTGCTTGCAGCTTTAATTATTATTATTAGGGGTTCAAGCACGAAGTGCTGAAACCCTATTGTAATTGTATTGATTTTTATTATTATTATTATTATTATTATTATTATTATTATTATTATTCTGCCGTAAAACGCATCGTGCAGACCAAACCGTAAGTGCTGCAGTTCTGAAACTTTGTCAGATGGTAGTACAAAAATCGAGGAGAGGTTATCAAATTATGAGCCCGATTGGCCCATAGGTGGCGCTATAGCGACCAATTGCGCGAAACTGCTCATAACTCCTAGACCGTAAGTCGTACACTCAAGTGTCTTATATCGTTGGAAAGCTGGTCACCTGACGAAAAAAACGTATATCTCCGATTTCATTTCCGTCATGATAGATTTTCCGCCATTTTGAATTTTGTCGAAAAACTACTTTTGCGAACTAGTCCCTGGTTTTTTGCCCGATCGGAACCAAACCAGTGCAGAAATGTTCTCTGGAGTCTGAAGATCAATAATTATCAAAAAAATGTTGAAATTTCTCGTTCCGGTCGCTAGGGGAAGCAAAATAAACGTTGTGGGAGGAGCCTATTTTACTAAAATGGCTATAGCTCGAGAAGTAAATGAGATATCTTCACCAAACTCGGTACACATGTGTAAGAGTTCAATTTGAGGTGACAGTAAAAAAATCGCGACGATTGAACACTAGGTGGCGCTATAAAATGAAAAAAACAGATAAACACCTGACCGTCAGTCCGATTGACTTGAAAATTGGTATGCAGTGTCTTGGTCCAAGGCCTCATGTAAGTCTATAAGGACATTGGTGTATCTCAAAAAAACATGGCCGCCATCGGCCAATGAAGTTTGAGCATCTATGAAACAAGGTTAACGAAGGCCGATCGGAACGAAACTCGTTGGGAATGTTCGACTCATGGCCCTAGAGGTCTGTAAGAATTTTGAAAGAAATCGGCCACTAGTTGGCGCTAACGAGTTTTATTGCTCTGTAATCACGTGGTGTTGCAAACACCCCCACAAAATGTATATCAATTGATAGATCTCCTCATGATGAACAACTTTGCCTCAAGAACCATTGCTGTCAATCAATTCGTTCGTTAAATATTCACGAATATGTTAAAAACCTACTTTTGCGAACTAGTCCCTGGTTTTTTGCCCGATCGGAACCAGACTAGTCTAGGATAATTCTTTGGACTCTCTTGATCAATAATTATCCAAAAAAAGTTCAACTTTGTCATTTGTCTTGCTATAACAGGGTCATTTACAAAAGGGCGTGACAAAAAGCCCCCAAAAGCCTGTAAATCCTAAAGAAAAACTCAGAACTTTACAAAAATTGATGAGCATATGTGTCATAACATGCTGAAGAAGCATGCACAGTTTCATGGAGATCGGACCATAGGTGGCGCTATAACTGTTAAAAAGCTTTAAAACCATGTATTTCCAATGGTAAATTGCCAGTATTGGCTGTAAATGGTGTTTTCCATCTCTGATCATATCATAATGTTAAAACCAGTGCAGTACAATTCTCTGGACTCTCTAGATAAATAATTAAAAGAAAAAGTTGAACTACGTCATGTGGATGACTATAATAGGATGGCTTCAACATTTAGTGTGTTGAAGCCATCTATTACTACACTTTCAGTGTCCCTGAAAGCGTTGATCTCTTCAATAAACAAGTCAGAACATGTGACATTAAATAATCATGAACATTTTCAGACAGATCTGACAGAATATGCCTAAATAACAGTTAAAAAGGTGAAATGATATCAATATGATGGTCTATTAAGCCAATAAGTGGTGTTTTACTGCCCTCTGCTGTTCAAAATAGTAATTGTCTCACTACTCAACTATAATTAATATTATGACTTTATTAATTAACTATTTTAACATTTGCAATCACATTTAGTCAAATATTGAACACAGTCATTTTTTTTGTCAAAGTTTATCACTTCAGTTGTTCTGAATCTTCACATAATTGCTATTAACGTGGTAAATAGCTATACTATATTCCTAGAATCACATTAAAATCCAATCATCCAAGCCCCAATCACTGTAAATAATGATAAATCATGCTAGAACGTGGTAAATTAATGTACACTATGGTCAGAGGTGTAGTGGTAAAAAAAGAGGTGGGTAAACTATAAATTCTGGTGTATTATTTCGAATAATAAGACACTATGGGCTGTTACTCTAGGGGCTGATCAAATTAAATCATTTACACTGAAAAATCACAATTGCATAAAATAATGTTATGACATTTATTTAAATTAACATAAGAAACTGGGAAAGAATGATACTACTTTTAAACATTTAACACTAAACCGCCAGTAGGTGGTGGCAGGCGACCGTCTTAATGAGTGAGTCATTCAATTCATTCATTCAAACGATTCGTTCAAACGGCTGATCATTCAAGAATGAGACCGATGTTTTTGAATGTGTCTTTGAATCTTTGACTCAATCGATTCGTTCAAAATGCTGAATGATTCAGTAATGAAAACACGTCGAGTGTTCCTGTGACATGTGCCGTGGTTCTGCTGTGATTATTGTTTGGAACTATTTTCGCTGCTGAAACACAACAAAAACAGCCAATATAGCATCTAAAATGTAAGTGATTTAATTTTTTACTGTTTATTGAACTGTTGTAGGAAATCAATGTCACATTTTCAATCGTGATGGTGTTCAGAAAAAATAAGAGACCCCATTTACACCTGGTATTAAAATGCGATCTGTATCCAGACAAGTTATCCGGATAATAAGTACCGATTCCATTTACACCTGGCCACATAAATGTGTTTTTGCAAAACGGATATAAATCCGATCTTAAACTCCCGCGTATGCAGATTTAATGGATTGAACGACACCAAGCAACAGATGAGCTGCATTTCGTTGATCATCAGCTAATTTCCAAATCAAAGACATCAATAAAAGAGTGGCAACACCGCTGGTAAAATAATTTCGTTTCTTTACTTGAAGATGATTGTGTGTTAAGCGTCTGTGACTTACTTTCACTTTTATTTGCGATGTTTGCACGTTGGCTCGATGAATAGACGCTCATGAGCGGTGATGGGTGATCCGTGTCGCAGTAGCGCCGTCATATCTTCACTATAACATGACATATAGCCTATATAACAAGCTTACTCGTTTATTTTTTTGCCTTTTTGGGAGGAGTAAAATATACATATGTGGTTTCAACAACCAGATTGCGTTTACACCTAGTAAAGATCCGGACACAATGCGAGCCAGACTACCTGCAGATGTGGTCAGGCAGATCCAATCGCGATCACAACGCATTTACACCTTGCATTAACATGCGTTTTTTTATTATCCGGATAACTTATCTGGATACAGATCGCATTTTAATACCAGGTGTAAATGGGGTCTGAGTGTGTTCTGCGCTCATTTGTGTAGATTTCTGCTCGAGAGGCTGCGCGAGGGTCAACAGTACAACCTTACCGTCAGTAATAGTCAACAACACAGTAATGCAGCGCAATATAAGAGTTCGTCTTAGGTGCCTGTTGACTTTGGATCAATGCATTGTTTGTGTGTTGTTGCATAAGGAGATAAAGAAATAATACAATTGGTGACAGTGATCAATCAACACAAAAGGAACAATGATATAAATGAACAAAGATATGAGTACTAATCACAATAAAACAGGCTGTAAAAAAATCATTGAAACAAACAATCTTTCAACATGGCTCAGGGCACATGTCTGGCAAACAAATTAATCAATTAGCAGCGCACAGGCTGACAGTGACATTAAATCATAAAAAGGCATAAACAATGTAAACACAATCAAATTAATAGATGGACTCACGTAATTCATGAAGACACACACAGTTATGCATCAAAATGCCAGGAAAGAGTGCAAAGAATGAGCCAAAGGGTTCACAATCAGTTTATAGGCAACAGGTGAGTCGTGCATGGTGAAGTGGCAGAGTCTCATTGAAAAAGCGAAATGGAGTTGAAAGAGATTAGAAAGGAAATCTTTTCAATTACTATTATGAATTATTTAATTATATCCATTATGCAATATTGGTTGGTGTTTTTCTATAAATCCAGCAATGAACATGTAACAAGAAAAGTAATTGAGAAGAAAATAACAGTCAGCCATTACCTCATGAACCATGGTTAAACCAACAACTAATAAAATACAATTGTGAACATTATGAACCCCAACACCACGGTGAAGGACGCAGAATAAGTTAGGGATTACGCAAAGCCTGCTGGTTTGTATTCGCTATAACAACCGCCTCGCTCTACATTACCCTGCTTATTACATTGCTACCTACCAAGTAAATCAATAATTTGACTCAAAATATAGATATAAACAGGAGTTTATTGATTTAAAAAACGATTGCCGATAAAAAAGAAAAATAGTCCGTTCTGTCTCTACGTTTAGAATCCATGGCAACGCTCTGTTTTTCATGGCAACGGTGTGTTATACTTATAAGCAGCGGCCTGTTATAATAACAGACCGCACTCTACATTAGAATTCAACCAAGCCATATAAGAAACAAATAATTACCGTTACCAAGCTAACAGAGCTACGTAAACAGAGCGAACAGGAGAGCACTCGTCTGCAGACGTCAATAATGGAATATACTCCCGATCAAACTCCGCTTCCCGAAAGTTATAAACTGCCTCTGGAACCTAGTTAAGGAACAAACATCTATTCAACAAAAATAGTGATGCAGTTAAGTGTTTTTTCGCTCAGCCGAGCCCTCTCTGTTGCTGTGTGGAGCAGCCTGTGTCAGTCACCTCTTCCTGAACGTCGCTCACTCAACTCGCGCACTGCGGTCTCGTGAGGAACGCAGCTTTTTGACATACAGTATTTCTTGTTCCCGAACACAAATATTTTTTAACTATTTGTTCGGAATAAGTATTCGTAAAAAACACATTATTTGTGCCTTTCCGAATACCGTATTCGGCTCCACCCCTAGTACACACTATATTTTGCATAGTTAATTTATTTAACAAATTTCTTTTTGTTAATGTTTTACAGTCAAACTATACATATACTGTACACACTATAAATGTGTGTGTGTTTGTGTGTGTGTGTGTGTGCGTGTGCGTGCGTTTGTGTGTAAGCATGCTTTATGAAGTTAACATGAAAAAAATGGTTTGCTTTAGTGCAGAATAGTGGAGAAACAAAGCATTTCAAAATGGAAGTGTGCCAATAAGTGGTCTTCTACTGCCCTCTGCTGGCCACTTTTCTTATTAATAGTCTTTTCACTTGCTATATTGTGGTAAACCATCCTATAACATGGTATATCAAGGTAAACTATGGAAAATCATGTTAGATTCATGGTAAATCAAACTAGAACATGGTAAACCATGAAAAATCACATTGAAATATGGTTTATCATGGTAAATAATGCTTGCTACATAAAACTTAATGTCTTTTGATGCTTTTGTGCTTAAAGGCCTAAACTGCTTGAACCCCGCAAAATGCTGCTTGCAGCTTTAATTATTATTATTATTCTCCCCTAAAACGCATCGTGCAGCCCAAACCGTAAGGGCTAGAGCTCTGAAACTTTGTCAGATGGTAGTACAAAAATCGAGGAGAGGTTATCAAATTATGAGCCCGATTGGCCCATAGGTGGCGCTATAGCGACCAATTGCGCGAAACGGCTCATAACTCCTAGACCGTAAGTCGTACACTCAAGTGTCTTATATCATTGGAAAGCTGGTCACCTGACGAAAAAAACGTATATCTCCGATTTCATTTCCGGTATGGAATTTTTTCCGCCATTTTGAATTTTGTCGAAAAACTACTTTTGCGAACTAGTCCCTGGTTTTTTGCCCGATCGGAACCAAACCAGTGCAGAAATGTTCTCTGGAGTCTGAAGATCAATAATTATCAAAAAAATGTTGAAAAAGTCTCTTTGCGGTCGCTAGGGGGCGCAAAATAAATGTTGTGGGAGGAGCCTATTTTACTAAAATGGCTATAACTCGAGAAGTAAATGAGATATCCTCAACAAACTCGGTACACATATGTATAAGTTCAATTTGAGGTCACAGTAAAAAAATCGCCACGATGGAACACTAGGTGGCGCTATAAAACGAATAAAACTAAAAAAGAGCTCTGACCAGCTGACCGTTAGTCCGATTGACTTGAAAATTGGTATCCAGTGTCTTTGTCCAAGGCCCCATGTATGTGTATGAGGACATTGGTGTATCTCAAAAAACATGGCCGCCACCGGCCAATGAAGTTTGAGCACCTATAAAACAAGGTTAACGAAGGCCGATCGGAACGAAACTCGTTGGGCATGTTTGACTCATGGCCCTAGAGGTCTGTAAGAATTTTGAAAGAAATCGGCCACTAGTTGGCGCTAACGAGTTTTATGGCTCTGTTATCACGTGGTGTTGCACACACCCCCACAATATGTATATCAATTGATAGATCTCCTCATGCTGAACAACTTTGCCTCAAGAACCATTGCTGTCAATCAAATCGTTCGTTAAATATTCACGAATATGTTAAAAACCTACTTTTGCGAACTAGTCCCTGGTTTTTTGCCCGATCGGAACCAGACCAGTCTGGGACAATTCTTTGGACTCTCTAGATCAATAATTATCAAAAAAAGTTGAACTTTGTCATTTGTTTTGCTATTACAGGGTCATTTAAAAAAGGGGGCATGACAAAATGCACCCAAAAGCCTATAAATCCTAAAGGAAAAGTCAGAACTTCACAAAAATTGATGAGCACATGTGTCATAACGTATTCAACAAGCATGCAAAGTTTCATGGAGATCGGACTATAGGTGGCGCTATAATTGTTAAAAATGTTAAAAACAATGTATACCCTATAGTAAATTGCCATTATTGAAACTTAAAACTTAATGTCTTTTGATGCTTTTGTGCTTAAAGGCCTTAAAGGCCTAAACTGCTTGAACCCCGCTAAATGCTGCTTGCAGCTTTAATTGTTACTATATCTACTTGGAACCTATAATACTAATTCATCGCTTGCTCAGTTCTTGATCCTAACTTTCCTTTTCTTAAGCCACGTTTCAGATTTTTCAGAATCTTCAGAATCTTCCAATTGACATGTTTACATGACGCATTTTTTAAAATGATCAACCTTTTATCAAAAAATATGTGTCCGATCACATCTGTACTGTAAGCACTTTGGGTTCCTGATGAAGTACTATATTCTTCTTCTTCTTCTTCTTCTTCTTCTTCTTATTATTATTATTATTGTCTTCTCTAGATGCTACATTGAAGAAGTGTCCGTCAGCCAGCCGAGGGGAGATGGGCACGTCTATCAATTCAAAGCTCATGGAGCTGAGAAGATCAAAAAGATTTTTTTTCTATCCAGTTTTTTTGTCTTATTTTTGTTTTTGTACTATTTGATCTTAAGTAAATAAATAATCTAAATGCATACATTTTGGACTATTATTTATGTTGCCTAGTAGCTATGGATTTTAATAATTATTCTAATATAGGTAAACATGTTGGTGCATGTATAAATGCACCTATATGTGCACATGCGTACATACATGTACATATATAGGTACATGTATGCATGTATATATGCACCTATATGTGTACATATATGCATGCATACATGTACATATATAGGTTCATATATGCACAAATATATGCACCTATATGTGTACATATATGCACCTATATGTGTACATATATGTGTGCATACATGTACCTATATAGGTGCGTATATATGTGTACATATATGCACGTATATATGTACATATATGTGCATATATGTACATATAATATAGGAAAACGGCCAATTTTATATATGTCACATATATTAAAAACATATATCAAAACCTATATTAAAACATATATGTTTATATAGGTTTTTTCCATGTGGGCTGCCTTGGATCAGTTTTTTCTGGTTAAATTGCTTATCACATTGCCTCATTTAACAGCCAATGCCAGGTCTAGTCTTTCGTGCTAGTGCTGTGTCTCTAGTATGATGGTGTGTCTCTTTTAGTCATAACATTGTATAATAAAAATATTGTTTTTTTCTACTGAAAGCACGTCTCTGTTTATTTCTTCCTTAGTGTATTTCTACGAACCTGCTTGCCTTAGATTAGGTTTGTAGCAGCTAAGGTACTGAGTATATCCTGGTGTGAGAGGCACCAGGTGGCGTAGTCCAGAACCTTTAATCTATAGCACTGGTCACAAAGTGGCGTAGTCGGCAGGGTTCTTGCATACAGAGACTCCTTTTTTTTCTCCTCTTTTTTTTCCTTTTGTCTATTTATATTCTGATTTTCAAAGTAAAGTATTAGGTCAAGGGCAAAGCAGCAGTGGGCACAGCATGGTGCTTAAAGGAGTAGTGGGAAAGCTTCTGACTGCCCCACTGCCTCTCCTGTGACGTGGGCATTACTCTGCTGCAGCAATGGATGAAGTTGAACTTGAAGTTGAGAGGACAGATCCGTCAGCTGCAGGCAGACAATGGCTGCCTGCGTCAGCAACCACCACCGCCGCCTCAGCTGGACAATTCTGCAAACCCTGCTAACCCTGTTTCGAATGAACGGTTGATTTATCTCCCTAGAGAAAGGAAGTGTCCTGTATTTCGCGGTAGGGTGGGTATTGACATTGTTGAGTGGGTGGAAGAGGTGGAGGTTTGTGCACGTACTAGACATTTGGGTGCACTTGACAAAGCTTACTTTATGTTTGATCATCTGGATGGGGAGGCTAAAGATGAGATTCGCTATAGACCAAAGGCAGATCGGGAAAACCCGGAAAGGATTGCAGATATTCTCAAAGAACTTTATGGGTGTTCCCAGTCTTATGTTGCCTTACAAGAAAGTTTCTTTTCTAGAAAACAATTAGATGGTGAATCCTTGCAAGAATACTCTCATGCTCTCTTTTCTCTGATGGAAAAAGTTAAACAGGTCTCCCTTGACTCAGTACCCCAGTTTGACATGCTGCTCCGTGACCAGTTTGCAGAGCACGTTATTGACTCGGACCTTCGCAGGGAATTGAAGAGACTTGTCCGTCAGACCCCAGGGATGTCCATGCTGGAAGTGCATGCTGCTGCCATCCGGTGGGAGTGTGAGGGCAGGCCCAGTGACTTCAATAGGGGTAGGAGTCATTCAGTTCCCTCTCTTTGCGCTATGCAGTACTCCAAAACTCAGCCAGGCCGAGCCCCATCGCCCGTCAGTATAGCAAGTTCAGAAATGGCAGAGCTGCGGTCCATGCTGCTGAAGCAAAAGGAACAGATCAATCACTTAACTAGTGCCTTAACTACTTTACAGGGAGTAGCTCGCCCAGTCTATCCCAGTCGCCCCTCTCAAGTTAGTCGGCCTTCAACTGTCATTTGTAGGCGATGCTTAAATCCTGGTCACTATGCCCGAGAGTGTAATAATGAGAGAGTAGTAGCTCCTAATGACACCCCCAGGCCCAAGCTCAGGCGAATGCTTCAGTTTCTCAGTCGGAAAACTAGCTCCCTTCAGCGTGCAGAGCCACACGCTGGGAGGAGATGGTAGCGGCTCTCAGAATCAGGACACTTTTATTCACCCTGTAACCTCCCTGGTCAGCTGTCTTTTAGACACAGGGTCCATGGTATCTACCTTAGTGGAGAGTTTCTTTGTGCAACATTTCAAGGATAAACTTCAAACAGTGTAAATGGTTGCAGCTTCGGGCTGCAAATGGTCTAGACATACCCAATGTTGGGTATGCTGAGTTAACAGTTGAAGTATTAGGGAAGGTAATCCCCCAAAGAGGTTGGCTAGTGGTCAAAGATCCCCCAGGTCAGCTCTCCCCTCCTCTTGTGCCGGGCGTCCTCGGGATTAATGTTATTCGGGAATGTTATACTGAACTGTTTGGCCAACATGGTTCTTCTTTGTTTGATCTCCCACCGGTAGTTCATGCTTCCCTCCCATGGCGGCACGCCTTGCAGCATTGTCATCGGGTCCAGCTCAACTCTCGCCCACCCAAAACGGGTGTAGCCAAAGTTAGAGGTAGAAGACCCATCCATATACCAGGGGGCACTGTAAAATTGGTGGCAGCCACCTGCTCCCCTCAATTTTGTGATGCTCCTGCTGTCCTTTTGGAATCGGCTAGCGGCTCTTTACCAAGTGGGCTCCTAGTTTTGCCTGCGCTAGTGCAAGTAGAACAAGGTACAGCCTTTATCCCGGTAGTTAATGTAGGGTTTACACGTGCTACAATATACTCCCGCCAGTCGCTAGGGTTGCTTGTTCACGCTACCATTGAGGGCCTTCCTGTGGGCATTTCTGAAGACCAACCAGAGACGGAGGCTGTTGTGGCTGGCATGCAGGTTCCCAATGGGGAAGTCAGGCCTAAGTCAGTGAGGGAGCAGATCAGGCCCTGGATTTATCAGGGCTAGTGGAGGCTGAGCAAGAACAGATAAGGGCATTCTTGTTAAAACATGAGTCAGTGTTTTCAGCTTTTGAGGGGCACCTTGGTTGTACTAACCTTATCTCTCATGATATTCCTCTGCTAGACGACCAACCAGTTAGGCAACGTTACAGGCGTCTCCCCCCTTTTGATTATGACGCTGTTAAGGCTAGGGCTGCAACTAACGACTATTTTAATAGTCGACTAGTCACCGACTATTGAAACGATTAGTCGACTAATCGGATAATTATTACATTTTTCTAAAATTTAGCATGAATTGCTTTAATTCTGTGGGAAATGATAGTAAACACAAGAAAGAAGGGGGTACTTCAATGAAAAATGCATATTTTATTGAACTTTGCTGCTTATAGGCCGATTCATACTAAAAGTAAATAAAAAATGCCCTGTCTAAAACCCATTAGGCAGAGTGCTTGGTCAGTATAGACTTTAAATATATAAATAGAGAAACTCTATCATTTTTATAAAGGCCAGGCACATTTGTTTTACAAGAAAAAATAAATTAATATCAAGTAAAAATTTTCTTCCTGTAGCTAAACCAGGGGCAGGCACTTCAGCAGCAATATAAAACAGTAAACAAAAATATTAAGTGCATTTTGTGAGATACATTCAGTGGTCAATCTGTTGCAAAATAACTTTACTACTCGTGATCCAAAACAAAACGTATTGACTTCCATGTTATTTGCCCTATTTTCCGCACTTTAAGGCGCACCTTCAATGAATGACCTATTTTAGAACATTTTTCATATATAGGGTGCACCGGATTAGCCTGGCTGCGCCCGCCTACGCACTTCCGCTCAATTTCATTTTCCTTAAGTACTGCGTCTGGTACTGCTCCATATCCTTAGGTTTCCAGAAACCATTTTTTTGTAGGACCAATCAGCGAATAGCGGGAGTGGCTTAGAACGATGACGTTGATGTTGCGCGTGAGTTTGAGTTAAGTATCAGTAATGGCAGCAGAGGAAGAAGTGAGGAAAGCTATTCGGTCTGTTGTTGTAAAACTGCCGAATATACAAAATTTAAAGCCGGAGCAAGAACAATGTTTGGTACATTTTGTTGGTGGCCATGATGTTGTGGCCCTCCTCCCCACGGGATTTGGGAAAAGTTTGATTTTCCAGCTCACTCCGCTTGTGGTGGGTGAACTAGCTAAGGCTAAAGATAGGGATGCAAAGCCGATAGTTGTTATCGTATCCCCTCTCCTTGCACTAATGGAAGACCAAGTTAAGGAATCTGAAAAATTAGGACTTCGTGCTGCGCAGCTAGGCGTGCACGATGAGCGTGACATTTTGGACGGACGCTTTAGCCTGGTTTTCGGAAGCCCCGAGTCCTGGCTGCTAAACAACAAATGGCGTCAAATGCTAGCCTCGACAATATACCAGGACAACCTCGTTGGCCTCGTTATGGATGAGGTTCACGTTACATACAAATGGTAAGTTAACACTTAATATGTTTAAAAAACTTAAGGGCTGTTTTTGCTTAATCGATAGTTTAGCTAATGTTGTTGTTTGTATTTCTTGAATATGATACAAGATTCATGATAAATATTGTACTCTCTATTACGTTAACCTCAGGGGCGAGGCTTCCAAAGGCGAATCGGCATTTAGAGAAAGTTTTGCCAAGCTCGGAGAGCTGAGATCTGTCATCAAGGAGGGTGAGTTAAATGCACTCTATTATGTTTTGCTTCTACCTATGTTATTGTTGAAATATATCTTTTGTAGGCTATTATAACGTTAATATTCAGTGTATGTATAATATCTCATTTCAAGCATTATTTGATTTCCCAGTGATGAAACAGGACTGAGTGATTACATTGATTTATTGCATTACTGTACGAATTAATGTTCATTAAGTCTTCCCTGCAATAGCCTTTAACACAAACACTATAAACATTATTTGTTACCTTATACAATTGACCAAGTGGGTTTATCTAGTATCTTTTTACATTATCCCAGGTACACCTGTTTTGGCTCTGACTGCCTCTGCTGACATCAAGTCCAGAAACAGAGTCATCCGATTACTCCATATGGACAATGCCGTACAAATCATTGCTAGTCCTAACAAGAAAAACATCCGTCTTGGATTGTGTAAGGTGCCCAGCCATAACTTGAACTGCATAGACTGGATAGTTAAACATGTAAAAAACAATGGCTCAAACATGCAACCTTTATTAATTTACTGTCAAACACTTAAATCAGTGGGAAGAGTATTCTCATACTTAAAGGCTGAACTGCAAGAACATGCCTGGGAAGACTGTGATCCATCCTGTAGAAGTGAAAACCTCCTCATTGGCATGTTCCACAGCAAAACACTACCCCAAAACAAGGAGAGAGTGTTGGCTTCACTGAGGGGAGAAGGGAAGTGCCGGGTAGTTGTTGCAACTACAGCTTTGGGGATGGGTTTGAATTTTCCTAATGTTTCACATGTGGTGATGTATGGCTCCAGGGGACCTTGAGGCAATTATACAACAGGTTGGAAGGGCTGGAAGAAATGGCCAGCTATCACATGCCATCCTCTACAACACCGGACAGTATTTCAAGGTGGATGAAGAGGTAAAACAACTGCTTAGTCTTGGAAAAGACACATGTTTTAGGAAATGTCTCTATGCACATTTTGAAGCAGAACCCAGCCATGTTGAGCCGCGCCATCTCTGTTGTACAAACTGTCAGAATGTTTGCTCTTGTTTGTCTGGAACATGTACAGAACCAACTCCTAATTATGAACTGACTGAAGATGAACCAATCATTCCGAGATGTAGGCATGTAGATGCAAAAGAAAAATCTTTGATTGAAGAATTGCTCAAGGAATACAGTGGTAGTTTAATTAATTCCTCTAATTGACTGTACACCTCACATGAAGCATGCACTGGATTCAGTCAACAACTGGTGGATGCAGTTTTGGACCATTGTCAACACATATTTGATCTGACATACATTACTGCTAACCTTCCCGTGTTTAGATTAGACCATGCAAGAGAGATTTTAATTATCATTAATGATGTTTTTGGTGATATGTGGATCTGCAAGGTGATTCAGGGAGATACTTAACTGATCCAGACCTTTATTTCAGTAACTACTTTGATGATGATGCTGTTGTTGAAGATGTACACAGGAGTCATGTCAGTAGCTCGGATTCTGAACAGTAAATTTGATTCTTGTGATGAGAAAGATCATGGTTGTGTTGGTGTAACATGTTTTAATAATTATCTTTTGTATTAAGTTTTTGTAGATAAATTTAAAAAATAAAAATCTTGAAATTCATACTTTGAAGTCCATCATTTTAGGGTTTTTTAATGTCTCATGTCTTACTATTCCAAAAAAAGGTCAATGTAATAAGTAAAATTTTACTATTTTGAAATACACAATTAACTACAGTAATTAAGAAGCAAGACATAATTTAAAAAATATGTTGTTTATTTAACATCTGCCAAAAAAAAATAATATTGAATTTAAAGTATTTACACTACAATTAAACAACGTCAATATAAATAGGGAGACTTAATGTATAGATGTTATTTACATATTTACTCCCTTTCTGTACCTAACACAAACTAAACACGTACATCAAATTTCAAAATAAACATTCTATGACAGCTTCAAAGCTGGACCATTATAAACCACTCAAGTAACTGTTTAAAGTGGCACAGACCTCCAGTCTTTCAGCCTGGCACGCATCCATTGCCATAAGTCCTTGTAATTGAGTTTGGACAGAATGTTTCTGTTAAAGTTAGGGAATGCAGAGAAATGTCTTCCCGGTTGGTGTTTGAAAACTTTGGTCTTCTTCAATACTTCTAGTACAGTTAGAATGTAGCTTTTGAGATCAGCTGCATGGTGGATGCCACTTGGCTGGGTTAGCTGGAGCTCTCTGTCTGCTGTGTCCATTAGGTTTTTTAATACACCAGCAGATCTGCTGACCCTATCAGCTGTTTGCTCTGTAAGGTTAGTGCCTTTGTTCCTCAAAAAAGATTTAAGAAAGTTGTTGAGGTGCTCGAGGTGCAGATCAAGTGGTATATTTTTTCCTTTACCACCGCTGTTGTTCCAGAATCGGTTCCAGGTTAGATCATGTGCAACCCGAGGGGACAGTGTTGCATTGACTTGTACTGTTAGAAGAAAAGTGCTGTATGCATATTGAGTGTGCCCGTAAGCCTTGTAAATCAGTAGTGCCACCTTGTACAGCCTCAACATGCGCTCCCCATCTCCCTCTTTCACTGCATCCAACATATCAAAAAGCAGAAATCCAAAGCTAAGCCTAGCCTCAGTATGCTCTTTTTTGTAGTCCCTCAAACAAAAAGACGCAGGGTCAACAACTGGCGTAGAAGCCACCACAAGACTGTGGACTTTCTTCTCGTGGGTCTCTCTGGCTTTTTTATAAATGAACACTTTGGTGCAACCAGGCTCACGACAATTGAGCATCTCCTTCTCAGCGTGTTGTGCTCTAGCCGCTTCAGTAATGGATGTAGCCTTGATGGATGTGGTCTGGTGGTATTATCCCTTCAGGGGTGGCTGTGCCAAAAAAACAAACAAACAAACAATTAAATTATATCTGCACAAAAAAAAAATAATATAATTTGACTCCTTAATTTTATTCTTTTTAACGCAATACAGTAAACAAACCTGTGACATCATCCAAATGGAAATGTTCCATTGCTGCCGCAAGGAAAAGTGCTGTTGTGTCAATTTGCACAAACTGTTTATATGCGTTGTATGCAGAATGTGGTCCTTTTTTCGCATTGCTGCATCTGTAAATCACATAGAAATTATTGATATGGCGAATGAAACATGTCCTCAAAAGAGAAAATTCATGGTTCCTAAATTGCTAACAGCGTGTTTTATTATTAGGAATAATAAACCCATTTTCCCTTAAACGACCATCGGAAAGCAGCCGAATTCATGGTGGCTGTCCTTTTCCAGAAAATAGAACACAGTTCATACATCGCCGCCAAATTCATGGTTGGCAAAGATCATCTTTATGGTAGAGGTCCTTTGGAAACATGTAGAGAGAAATGAATTTTTGAATAAGATACACAGTAATGACTGAAAATATTACCATAATATGAAGACACTTCTTTTTCTTTTTTTGCTAAATTTTACCTCAAGAGATTCATGTTTGCTAGTATTGTGCCATGGTCTTTCGCAGATGCTTCGTTAAAGAAGATCTGATGATATATCTGTAATGCATAACATAATTCAACTATGAACCAGTCCTTATACAAATCACAATACTGTATGAGGGTGCATATAGTCAATTATTAAAGTATACTGACCTCAAACAGATTTCTAATCGCATGCCAGTCTTCAAATTTGAAAACGAGGCCTTCCAGGCGGTCCTCCTCTGTCTCCCCATCAGCAAACGCCAGCTGGATATTACGGCAATTGCCCTCCGTGAGCCTGTCACCACCGACCAAAATCTTCTCAAAGCCATCAGGACATCTTGGCACATACCTAAAAAGAAGTTACATTAGAATAACAATTTTAAACACTAACATCAAATACTCTTATATGGATTTTGACTAGTTACAAACGAAAAGGATATTTTTCACTAATGCTTTACGTCAATGGACAAGTCCAATACATGTATAGATAACTATCCTAGGACACCAAAAGAAATTATTAATCTTGCATATTTACTCCCTTTGAAGGTGCTGGAGCACATCCACCAAGTCTGAAGTTTTTGTTTCATCCTTGAATAGAAGTCCAAGGGGGTACTACAAAGAGTAATATGAAAAATAATTGTTTATGTGTGAGAAGTTAATTTTTTTTTTTAATTTTTACTTTTTTTGTAATGTGAAATTATAACAAAAATAAATTATTTCATATCTAAGGACAATAAACCTACATGAGTGGATGGCTGGGCCATTTCTTCGGAGAACTGGTGGAGGATGTAGTGAACAACCACACTGGAAAGGGTCTTGAATGAATCCAAATAAGTTGTCAGGATTCGGCTACCCAAAACAACGAATTCCCGACGCATACTGGCTTGTGTGTTTGGTCCAGGAAGTGAATTTCCGAGATCATATTCCATCAAAGAATTAGCTGGTTTCAGCTTGTCGAGGTGTAGTGAAGTAACTCTGTTGATGACACACATGTGGTTGATCCAGTGTATTGACCTATTGGTTTGGCTGGTAGACTGATGATGTGTCTGAATGAAAAAGTCAAGGTTATCAAATATGATTGAGTAGGTTTGAGGTGCTGATGACGTTGTAAGTGCTGAGGCAGACAATGGAGTAACACCCAAATCTGCCATGTCTTGGTCTGACAGTCTACTGAATGTGAAGACATCAACAGCTTCCCCCTCATTGGTTGGTTGATCACCGGTCTCTGCTGTGTTGAAAAAATGAATCAAGTTAGTTATAATATTAGCAATTAAAAATGCATATTTTACAGAAAAAAATAACTAAAGGTTACATTAAATAGACTCACCTGATAAGGACAGTTCTTCAAGGCTTCGTTGAATTGTCTTATCCCAGCAAACATGCCAATGCGGGCCCACTGTGGGTAAGTGTGGGTTTTCTGTGGGACAGTGTGGGCAAGGGCAAACCCTTTGGGGCCCCATCTGGGCTTGCTGAGGGCAAGCCCACAGTGGGCTTTCCCACAGAAACCCCTCAAGGGCCCCTAGTGGGTTAGCCCATGTGGGGCCCATAGCAGTTTTGCCCATTTGGGCCCCCATGAGGGTTTACTGTGGGCAACCCACTGTGGGTTTGCCCAAAGAAAACCCACAAGGGCCCCCAGTGGGTTGGCCCATGCGGGGCCCATAGCAGATTTGTCCATTTGGGCCCCCATGAGGGTTTACTGTGGGCAACCCACTGTGGGTTTGCCCACAGAAAACCCACAAGGGCCCCCAGTGGGTTAGCCCATGCGGGGCCCATATCAGATTTGTCCATTTGGGCCCCCATGAGGGTTTACTGTGGGCAACCCACTGTGGGCTTGCCCACAGAAAACCCACAAGGGCCCCCAGTGGGTTAGCCCATGCGGGGCCCATAGCAGATTTGTCCATTTGGGCCCCCATGAGGGTTTACTGTGGGCAACCCACTGTGGGCTTGCCCACAGAAAACCCACAAGGGCCCCCAGTGGGTTAGCCCATGCGGGGCCCATAGCAGATTTGTCCATTTGCGCCCCCATGAGGGTTTTCTGTGGGCAACCCACTGTGGGTTTGCCCACAGAAAACCCACACAGGCCCCCAGTGGGTTAGCCCATACGGGGCCCATAGCTGTTTTTCACTATGGGGCCCCCATGAGGGTTTACTGTGGGCAACCCACTGTGGGTTTGCCCACAGAAAACCCACATGGGGCCCCAGGCAGTTAGCCCATGCAAAGTTAAGTTGTTTAACAGTCAAAAGTTTTAACATTAGAAGGTTTAATATTAGAAGCTTAATCAAACTATTTAACGATCCTGTGAAATGTCAGTCCATAATTAACTAAAACTGCATATAATGGATTATGAGCATGTGCATTTAAAAACAAATTTTTGACTTATAAAAAATTATAAAAAAATATAGATGTAACTATATATTGTAATGCGGTAGGTCTTAATGAGTCTTTATAAATATATTTATAGAATTGTAATATTGCTCATAAATAAGTAGAAATGGTGCTATAATTCATTATAAGTATGGACTGCACAGAAAGTGTTACCACATTTATTAAATAAAATTAACTTATTTGTCACAATAAAAACAATACAATGGTTTACATATATGTTTTGGTATTCATCAGTGATGGATATTTATCATAATATTATATTATTTATACTATTGATATATAACATATATTATTGATACTAATAAATAGGCCTACATCACTGATGTAACGACTGAGCCCAATCAGACACAAACGAAACTGCGACGTCACTGGACGTAATTTCATTACCAACTTTCATTTATATAAAGCATTTTAGTGCTTTCATATTCTAATGAAAAAAATAATATTACATTGGTCATAGAAATACATGTTATAATTCTAGATGTTTAAATGCTGCGTGCCTTTTGAATTGATATGATTTCAACGCGCGTGCGCGTGCCAGTCGCATTCAAAGTTGTCCGATTCAAAGACAGGAGCGCACGCGAGCAGATGGGAACCATGGAAACGAGGAAACCTCTTCAACTGACAAACAGCAAAAAATAGCGTCTCTCTGTTTTTCCACTGCTTTCAGGTAAGTTTAGTTAACAAAATCACACAAATAATACATACAAACGTTCCTGACACCTTTCTTACGTATAATTGATACGCTTCTGTTGAATATTTTACTTTGTAGAAAAGGTTTTGAGTATTCGAAAAAGTCCGTTAGCATCTCAACTGTTTTCAGAATAGGTAACGTTAAAGTTAAGTTAACGTTAGCTCTTGTTTTGCATAAGTTTGGGGTTTTAACCACATCTTTGTGTTGATAACAGTTTTTGATAGTTTTGTTTTGCTGGTAATTTGTCAATGGGTTATTGGAAATTAGCTAATTGCTAGCTAGCCTGAAAGAATTCACACTGTAACGTACTGTTGATCAGTGACGTCACTTACAAAGATTGATAATAAAAGTGATTTCAGAAGGGACAGAAAAAAACCTCCACAACAAAGGAGGAATTATTGTTTCATGATAATAATTTCATATGCATTTCTTGCACAATATATTACGTTAAGATTTTATATATATTCTTTTTCTCTTTTCTGCATTGCATCTCTAGCTTGATTCCTTGTAATAAACCCTTTCTATTGCAAATCCTATGTATGTTGGCTCTGTGACACATTGCATGTTATTTTCTAGTCTAGAAAATCATCATGATGTCCTGCTACAGCCCTGTCCCAAGACAACCTCCACGGCTATGAACTCGACTAGTAAGCAAAACTTCAATCATACTGTTCAAAAGTTTGGGGTCTGTAGGATTTATGCTTTTTAATGAAGTCTCACGCTCATTAACCCCAGTTTTTTTTTTCCAGTGATATTGTCCTTGAGAAGCCTGTAGGCTAAATAATAGCTGGCAAAATAATATGTTATAATGGTCATAAGTTATAATAATTAATTTAACTATTATGATAACAGGATATCATGGTCATTGGTATATTCTCTAGGTGTGTTTTTAATTATGTTGGCCAATGAGACACCATACTGTCCAGCGCTAAGGTATTTATTTATTTTCATGTATTTTTGTTTAATGATAAATACTAAAGTTCTTTTAACTTTTAAATGCTGAATTCAGGGGGTCAACAACTTTAGGCACGCAAGTTATTTTTCACTGATATCTGGCCAGTTTACTCATGGCTCATATTCTTAGCCTTTAAATGTTTGAATTTAAATCCACAATGCAATATCAGGGGGTAAAGATATCATTAGAGTTTCTAAAGTTACTATGCTCTTGTTACCAGATGAGATATCATTTGACCCTGTGATTCTTCAGGACCAGATCTTCTTGATGCCATCCACACCCAGTACATGACAAAGGTGAGTTTCACAATAGCTGCCACTACCACAAACCAAGAGACCGAACACAACAGGCCTTCATCCATAAGAACTCACCCATACGTTGGGATAGTAACCAAAACCCGGTATTAAACATTAAACGGCCCCTGGGGCCAAATTAAAGGACAACTCCAGTCAATTTTAACATTGAGCTAATTTTTTTTTGTACATTTGGAGTGCTGTCAGTACAGACAAAAATCGGTGTTGCCTACACTGTGTTATCATCTTTTTAAAATTCGCACCCTGCTGACTACAATGGGGCATGGTCTAAACCTGCTTTTAGCCTCTTAACATCCTTGATTTGTCATTACGAGTGTACAGCCATGTGAGTGGTGTTATTAAGAGTGACCACGGTCAATCTGACTGCAGTAGATATGAAAGATATTAATAAAAATGATGTTAATTCAGCCAGCGCACATACCTCTATTTGCTTCCTGTTTTCTGTCGATGCCCACAGTAGTCGATTGTCGATCTCACACGCGAGTTCATTTATATCGTCTCAAACCTACCACTGTGTGGTGTTCTGAGAATATCAGCTCAAATGGATAGTTCATCCGAATCAGATGTTGAACACAGAGAGGTTTGAGATGATATTCACTTATGATCGCGCGCGTGAACTCGACAATCGACTACTGTGGGCTTCGCCCGAAAACAGGAAACAAATAGAGGTATGTGCGCTGGCTGAATTAACATCATTTTTATTAATATCTTTCATATCTGGGTGATTCTTCAATTGGGGGCTATTTTGCCATCTTAGATTTTGATTAATGAAATTTGGTTAAATTTTGTTAGAATTATGTCAAGACAATGTTTACATGTTTTGATGTAAAGATATAATAATGGCCGCAACTGAGCTTAAATATTATTTGAGTATTTTATATCTATTTGTCAACTGGCACTTCAAAATGTCATTCCCATCACAACATCAAAAAGTCTTATAACGCACAGAATGTATCAAGGAGATCATTTAAACTCATTTATCTTGCAAATAGTTTTAACCTTTAACAATGCGTATAAAAAACAAAATGTTTCCACTCAGCGAATTACGGATATTTTCTTGTTCTTACCATAAAAAAGTATTTTTCTGTGTTCGTCAAAGCACACTTTTGTTTAATTTCTGGAAAATTAATTTTAGATGTTTTTTCTTTGAATAGGTGAATGAGTATTTTATTAGGCTTTTCATGTAGCACCTCAGGATTGAACATAAAACATTTTTAAAGGTACATTTGCTGTAAATTAAGCAATGTGGCGGTAATGACATACTGTTCTGGTAATGACATAGTGTTTTGGTAATGACATAAATGAAAAGTGCACTGATACGTAAAGCAAATTTAAAGGCTTAAAATAATGACTTTTGGTGAGTGTTGTTAAAAGAAATCACCCTGGTTGCGTATGCAACCCACCGTTCCCTGAAGGAGGGAACGGAGGACGTTGTCGACTGTTGACTGAATGGGGATCGCGCCAGAGAGCCTATGTTCTTCGAGTACTATTGAACGAGCCAATGTAATTGGCGTGCGTGATTTGCATCACACACTCCCGTCACTGTAGGGACCGCAACGTATGGACCCAGCCTAACACAGGTTCCACACTGCTTATGAGTGGTAGGCCTAACACCGTCGAGCTGGTACTGTGTAGTGGAAAAATGCCTTAAAGTGTGAGATTACTTTAAGCTTTCCTGTTTCTTTTCTTCTTTTGTATCTTTCTTTTTCTCTGTAAACATACTGCTGATATTTTACAGGATCTCCCTTCAATTTTTTTCTATAATCTCTAGACCTTTCTGTTGATTTCTTGGAAGCCATTCTGGTTAAAAAAATTAGAAAAAATTGTTTTATGAAGTAAGACCTATCACTTAAGTTTCACTGTAAAACCACAGTATTATGCTTCTTTAACTTAATTAATAAACACACAATATGATATAGATAGTGACACGGAACATGTCATTACCACCATCACTTGTCATTACCATCACAACAAGTTGTGTGTTGGTAATGACGTGTTGCGGTAATGATATTTTTAATTTGTTTCAGGAAAAAAAGATGCTAGGTCATGGTTTTGCTAACATTACTCAACAGCTAGTACAAAAAACTTTAAATACACATAAATCACGTGAATGTATATATAAATGTATCAAAATATTGCTGCTACAACATTTATGGTAATGACGCTGAATAAGTCTACTCCATGATCAGAAAGAATTCAAGATTAAATAACTTACTTTTTCAGACATCAAATTTCACTGTTCTTTCATGGCTGACATGTGCTCCACTTCTAGTCTTCATTTCCATGGTTACGGCATAAACAAGTCTCACCCTCAGAAATATCCTTGTTGTAATTATAGACTGTTGCGGTAATGACAGTATTGTTGTGGACAATACTAAATTGTTAAAAATATTCACAAATTGCACAGATATTAACCCGAATTATGCATCAAGTGCCTTTTAAAGTTACTGTTTAAACATATATTGTAATTGTTTAATGAACTGATTACATTTTATCACATTTTCAGAGCAGACAAGTTTTGAAGTCTGGGTTGGGGACAAGGCCTGAATAGCCAAATATTAGTGATGAAAATAATTTTAAAAATGGAAATCATACTGATTTTTGTGTATAACATTTTTTCGTGGTACAACAAATATAATTTTAAATAACTAAACTGTTTATTTTATAATATTGTATTTTTAACATGAATGTATAACCTGGGGACATAAAAGTTCCCCTAATTGAAGAATCACCCATCTATTAACCGTGGTCACTCTTAATAACACCACTCACATAGCTGTGCACTTGTAATGACAAATCATTACGAGTACAAAAAAAATAATTACAAGCTTTTTTTAAGGAACACCGCAGTATCGATAAGCCCAGGTGTTATCAGTTCTGTCTTGCAAATTCTGTGAGGATTAGGAGGGGTATTTTAAACAGTCTTCATACAACATGTTTTTCAGGCTGGTGGTTGTTTGTAATTTTAAATTTAAATTTTAATAAGTAGGGAGAAAATAAAAACCTTTATTAAACATTTATTAAACGCATGTTAATGTTTTCTAAATGATTAGTTAATCATTAACTAAACAATTGTAAATTATTTATAACTGAATCTACAAAACATACAATAATTAACATCACTTATAAACATTTATGAAACGCATAATCATGTTTCATAAAAAATAAGTTAATCATTTACTAATCACTTGTAAATGACTTGTAACAGAATTAACAAAACATACATAAAATGTTAGTATATCAATTGCTAATCATTTATGAATGTTTTGTAAAAGCTTAGTTCATCATTAACCAACCAAAATGACTTACAACTAAATGTTATTATAAACCGCAGCTCTCTCATTGACCTATTCAGTCATTCTCTTAGTTGAGCATTTATAAATAGCACCTGGAACAATCAGAAGATGTTTCCTCATTCAAAGTGCAGGTTGAAAACTTTCTTAGGTTGAAATGGCTCAACAGTACAACCCTTATTTTGTTTTTAACATTTGTATTTCAATTGATCCTTTCTCACTTAGATGCTGTGACAAAAAGCAGTCAAGCCACTGCATGTGATGTGGAAGCCTCTATGAAGACATGGCTCCGTAATCCCTGGGACAGAGATGGGGACGGCAAGGAAGGGCCAGAACTGCAGAAATACCTACTGTTGCCCCTGAGGGTGTAATATGGGTGTACCTACTCTGTGTGCTCAAACTTTGCAACTGCACCCACAGTGTGCCCACATCCAGCCTGCTATAATTTGTGTGGGCCAGCCCAAAGTCAGCCCACACTTTGGGCTGGCCCACGGTAAGTAGAGTGGGCCCCGATTGGAGCCAGTTGTGGGCCCACAGCAAACCCTTATAGGGGCCCATTTAGGGCCATTGCAGGCAGCCCACTGTGGGCCCACAACTGGCCCCAATGGGGGCCCACTCTACTTACCGTGGGCCTGCCCATAGTCAGCCCACACTTTTGGGCTGTCCCACTGGGGCCCCACCTGGGTCCCGAAGTGTGGGGCCCACACGTGCCCCGCATTTCACGCCGGTCTCTGGGCCCACAGTGGGCTGCCCACAATGGCTCCACATGGGCCCCTATAAGGGTTTGTCGTGGGCCCACAACTGGCCCCAATGGGGTCCACTCTACTTACTGTGGGCCTGCCCACAGTCAGCCCACACTTGTGGGCTGTCCCACTAGGGCCCCACCTGGGTCCCGAAGTGTGGGGCCCACACGTGCCCCGCATTTCACGCCGGTATCTGGGCCCACAGTGGGCTGCCCGCAATGGCCCCACATCGGCCCCTATAAGGGTTGACCATGGGCCCACAACTGGCCCCAATGGGGTCCACTCTACTTACTGTGGGCCTGCCCACAGTCAGCCCACATTTGTGGGCTGTCCCACTGGGGCCCCACCTGGGTCCCGAAGTGTGGGGCCCACACGTGCCCCGCATTTCACGCCGGTATCTGGGCCCACAGTGGGCTGCCCGCAAGGGCCCCATTCGGGCCCCAAAGAAGCTTGTTTGCTGGGATCTTGCTCATCTGTGCTTTTTTGATTCAGAAATGATTCCAAGTCCCCTTTTAAGGACATCAATGGAAGATTACAGTACTGGGCCATTTCTTTTTGTTTGCCAACTGCATTTAAATGTGTTGTGGAGATGCCCATTTTTGCAAGTCTTTGAAAAACTGCCTTTTTGGCCCCTCCATACAATAAAACTGAATTAATGTAATATGACAGAGCTGACAAATTGGGTTGTCTTCCTCTCAAAGCTATTGAGGCTGCAGCACAAGTGTGTGGGAGAGAGTTTTTGGTGATTTTAGAAATAATGCTGAACAGGAAAGGGGTCAGCCGCTTCAGGTCAGCATGTAACTCCATAAATGAAAATGATTGTAGGTCTTGAGCACTTGATCTCCACAGCATAAATTGGTTGTGTTGGTTACAAAGGGTCACACAGTCAGACTCCACTATATCCAACACACTGGCTTGTAAATGGTTCATCACCTCACTATTTTTTGACATAAGATTGGCAGCTCTAGCAAAATTTCTTTTTGCCAAATTCTCAACAATGCCAGCTATGTCAGATTGGCATGTCAGTGTTTTTTTCTCGAACTCGTATTTGATCACAACCTGAAATAACAACAAAAGGGTAATCAAACATTAATATTTAATCTGAAAATCTTACTTTCAACTTATGATTATACATATAGTATTAGGTCTATGGATATGCTAATTGGAGGGGGATGGGTTATACAACAGTTAGCTTTACAGGCTCTTTCCCCTCTAATACCAAAATAATAAACAAGGGCATAGGCACGCAAAGTCACACGTAAATAAGACATTAAACATGCGTGTGTCTAAAGGATAGCCTATCTTACAGAGTATAGTAGGACCAGGCAATCTCATAGTGACACTACAGACAGATACGATAGTAATGCAACATTCATTTGCTTAAATTAACGCTAGCTGTCTTTTACTGAGGGTGCAGTTCGCAGACTCCTAGTTAGACGACGTTTTGACATATACTAACTTCAATAATTATAAAAAAAAATCACATATATGCTTATATCAGTTAATATCACAAAAGACAAAACAGCATAACATAGACTTCCATATAAACAACATCGGGTTTAGTTTCCCTACCTCGGTCACACTGTTTCTCAATGGCATTTCAGTAGATTTTCTGGACTTTTTCACGGCCCTTGGAGTTTTAGAGGGTGTGGGCTCCCTATCTCTCTTGTCAGAGGAACTTGCATCTCCCCCCTGGCATGTCTCCGTCGTCTCCTCGTTCTTCCACCGTTTAAATGTTTCAGTATCGCGCAGTAGCCTGGTGATCAATGTACTACATTTGCGGCAGATCCGAAACGACCGCAGCGGCGTATTTTGAATGGTTAGACTCAGCTTCGACAATTGAATTAAGACATCCCTGTCCTTAGAGTCAAATAGACATTTAGAATGAATAATAGTTCCTTGAACTCTTAAATTAGAGTGACAAAACCTGCAGCACTCATTGACAGACATCTTTTTCTAAACATTATCCTCTGATCATTCCGAGTCTGACTTGTGATTTCCGGCCGGTTTCGGCGCATAACATACGTCACGACCAGACGTTAGCGATTGGCTATGGCAGATCCTGAGTGACTTTGGGCAGATCCAATAATTTTGAACTTTAACAGAGAACCCGCCTACAAGGAAGTAAACGATTCTCTATTGAGAGATGCCAGACTCTCTGTACAAATGAAATGTATGTACGAGAGTCTGGTAGAACCAGGCTAGCACCGGATTATGAGGCGCATAAGATACTGCAGTCACACGTTTGACTGGGTTTGCGACTTTGCGTTATGCATCAACTAGATGTGCTAAAGGGAATGTAGTGCGCGGCGCCGGAGCTGGTGAGGCGTTTATTAGCTAGTGTGAGCGCGCTGGGGCGTGCACGTAACTTTCGCAGCCTGGTCTCATAGCGGCGGCTCGTCAGCAACAGCTGGCTGTTATGAATGAGAGTGAGACGACCCGGTTACTATGAACGGGGAGCGCTTTATGAACGTTCTATGACACGCAAGTAGCGCCGGGGGCAGTGTGTCTGTTAAGAGTGAGCGCTTGTGAGCGGGAGACACACATAACCTGATTTATACGAGGTTGAACTGGCCGTGTGACAAAGCAGACATAAGATGGACACGAGCGCGAGTTCGCGAGCGAATTTAATAACGCGGGGCGTTGTTAACTAATTGTTCCACATATAAGGATTATAAGGCACATTGTCGTTTTTTAAAGAGATTGAAGGCTTTTAAATTCGCCTTATATTGCGGAAAATACAGTAAATCTTACCGAGTCAAACTCCGTTTTATTCAACTGTCCGACGTGCTTTCCTTTTAAATGTTCGCGCATCACCGAGGTGCTGCCGTGATAGCAAGGACTGCTTTTCATGATACAGGCAACCTTTTTATTCACCGTATCCAGGCTAAAATGCTCTCAAACTTTAGATGTTTTGGTATGTGCAGCTGCTGCGTTGGACACTGCCATTTCTGTATGTTATCGCTCAGCAGAGAAGTGAGTGTGCTCGGTCGAAAAAAAAAACTTGTCTGGCGACAATTCGACAATGAAATTCATTGTCGACAATTTCTATTATCGATTTTTGTCGACAACGTCGACGAATCGTTGCAGCCCTAGTTAAGGCCCACCTGCGACTGTTACTTGCCAGGTCGAGAAAGTAGTAGCCCCTTCCATTGTGATTGTGCGGAAGAAATGTGGTGGCCTACGTATGTGTGTGGTATACAGACAGCTCAAAAGTAGGACCAGAAAGGATGCCTTCCCTCTCCCCCACATCGAGGAGTCTTTGGATGCTTTATCAGGGGCTCAGTGGTTCTCCACGCTGGACTTGGCTAGCGGTTATAACCAGGTACCTGTGACCGAACAAGATTGTCCAAAGACTGCCTTTTGCACGCCTTTTGGGTTATTTGAATTTAACCGTATGGCCTTTGGACTGTGTAACGCCCCAAGCACTTTTCAACGACTGATGGAGAGAATGTTTGGAGCGCAGCATTGCCAGTCCCTTTTACTTTACTGGCGCCGTTTGATTCATAAACAATATTTATATTTAATATTTATATTTAAACAATATGAATGTAAGCCAGAGGAGAACTGGCCCCCGACTGAGCCTGGGTTCTCCCAAGGTTTTTTCTCCATCCAATCTGATGGAGTTTGGTTCCTTGCCACTGTCGCCTTGCTTTTGGCTTGCTTTGAGCTTGCTCAGTTGGGGTTATTTAGTGTTTAGCAATGTTGTTGATCTGTGTTGTGCTACTTTCATGTTATCACTGTGAAGCTGCTTTGATACAATCTGTATTGTGAAAAGCGCTATATAAATAAATGTGACTTGACTTGACTTGACTTTATCTGGACGACATAATTGTTTTTTCTTCTAGTGTTGAAGATCATATAAACCGTCTGGATCTAGTGTTGAGCCGTTTAAGGAAAAAAGGTCTGAAAGCAAAGCTGGAGAAGTGCTGTTTTTTCAAGAAAGAAGTCCAATATCTGGGCCATCTTGTCTCCCGTGAAGGTGTATCCACTGACCCAGCCAAGGTGTCCGCAGTGGCTAAGTGGCCTCGTCCCACCACCATGTCTGAATTGAGATCTTTCCTTGGTTTCGCGGGTTATTACAGGCGATTTGTGGAGGGCTTTTCTAAGCTGGCAGCTCCTTTAAACCGCCTGGGGGCAGAGCTTGATGGAGTGTGGACAGACGTCTGCGAGAACAGCTTCCAGGCCTTGAAGCAGAGGTTGGTGAGTGCCCCCACTTTGGCGTTTGCTGATTTTAACTTACCATTTATTCTAGAGGTGGATGCCAGTCACATTGGTCTCGGAGCAGTGCTCTCGCAGGAGCAGCAAGGAAGGATCGCCAATCGCCTATGCTAGTCGTAGCCTCAGTCCGGCAGAAAAGAAGTAGAGTGTAACCGCCAGAGTAGTCACTGTCTGGTTGAAGTTTGTCCCTCTGCAGCTACGGTAGCCCCCTGACGTCACACAGCTAGCTGTGAGTGGCTAAACAAATCATTTGCGTCTAAGCCACTTCCTATAAAACAGTCTGCACTGTTGTGCTTAGGAATTCGCTGGTGTTTGGATACATTTTTCTGTCTGTTACTTTGGTATGTGGTTCTCCTGTGCAACGAAGGTATGTTAAATGTTTATATGTTGTAGTAAACTTGCTATTCATTGTATCTAAAACTGGGCTATTGGACAATAGGTGTTTTACTGATTGCCAGACGCTTCCGGGTAATCGTGCTGTGTATTACGGAAGGTATTTGTACATTTTACTGTTAATCATAATGTGAGTGTCATTGTTAGGACGTATTTTAATGAGCACATTTGCGCACAGGTCTTGGGCAAAGCACCTGCTGGGTAGCTGTACCGCATTTAAGCACAACATCAAGAAGGTATAATTTATTGCGTTGCAAGAAGATCTAGTGTGAAAAGCTTTTAAAATGAGTCTGATTGTGTTACCCTGACATATTTTTCGTGGCTGTGTTTTCTTGTTAAGTTTTAATATAAATGTATTTAATGAATATGCTGTGTGTAACAACTGTCCTGTAGGATTGTGAAGATTGGCGCAAAGGGCTGTTTTCCCACTGTGTCAATTAATTTGTCAACGTTGAGGTAAAAGAAAATTATATTGTTTGCAATGTTACATGACTATTTGTGCATGTGTGAATTGAGCATTAAATTTAATGATTTTGTGTCTGCAGGCAGATTGCTCCTGCTGCTTTGCCTTGCCTAAATTACGTTAGATCTTTTTTTTTTTTTTTTATTGTGTTTCTTTCGTAGCCTCCGTCTAACGAACTGTCCGACTGATGTGGTATTGGCTGTTTTGATAGTGATAGTTTTACATTCTCTATGTACTCTGCTAGTGATAACTTATTCATTCTTTTATTTCTTCTTTTCCAGAGTTTTAGAATAACTGCTCACGAGAGAGGTTCCTGGTTCCGTCCTCACGTATTGTAGTGGTAAATTGCACTTCACAATATTGATTTGATCATTGGCTTGTAGTGGTTGTGCCTGTGTGTGTGTGTGTGTGTGTGTGTGTGTGTGTGTGTGTGTGTGTGTGTGTACTTACAAATACGTCGGTGTGGGTCCCCATCGGTGGGAGCACACCCACCTAAGGAGTCCCAAAATCGGAGTGGGGCCCAAAATGGTGGGCCCCACTCCGATTTCAATTTAAATAAGCTCAGCAGCTTCCCCTGATGCTCCCATTGCTTTTTTTTCCATCTCTAAAAAGTGGCCCATAAGGTAGCAAAAAGTGGGTAATTGTGTGTAGGTGTGTATCGTCGAGCTTTTTTTTCACCGGAAGTCAGGTTTACACTTCCCGCGAAATCGAATACACACCGCGGGAATCTGAAACCTTTAGCCAATGAAATTACAGCACTGTACAATCAGCTGCGATTCCCGCGAAAGTAAGGAAAACTGCGGAAATTGCACAAGTAACGTAGAAGAAGAAGACGACTTCAAGGATAGAAGATTGAAGACAGAAGAAGACGGGTTGGAAATCATAACATTTTTACAAACACCGACCTCTGCATCCATCAGGTAAGCTAGGCATGGTTTTCATGGTGAGTTTATTTCGGCGTTATAGTTTATCGTGATGTTTGTGGCTGCAATTTAGCTAATGTTAGCGGCATAATATTACTATTAGCAGTTAGCTTAACCTAATAACATGTCACCACGGACATTACAGCGGGGCAGAGACGGGGTGGAGTGAAGTGTCGTTAAAAGTAGAGTTGGTTGTGAATTGTGAGGTTTTTATGGTGAGTTCATATTTTGGCGTTACATCGTGATGTTTGCTACCTCGTTTAGCTGCCATGTAGCTAACTTTAGCGACATAATATTAGCTGTTGGCATAATCTAATAACGTCACCACGGACATGACAGCGGGACAGAGACGGGGTGCAGTGAAATCGTGTCGTTAAAGGTAGAATCGGTTGTGAATTGTAAACAAGACAGGGCAGGACTCGCTAATGGAGGTTAAGCTAACGCAGGACTGAAGCTAATGTACGGTGCCGTTTTGGAATAACATCCTACCCGCAGGTGGTTCGTTAGAGCAGGACAGTTGAGAGAAAATAATATAATTTTTTTTCCAAATTTACTTTGCAAAAGTTTTAGATTGGTAAGATTTTTTATGTTTTTTAAAAGAAGTCTCTTCTGCTCACCAAGGCTGCTATTATTTGATAAAAAATAGTAATATTGTGAAATATTACAATTTAAAACAGCAGTTTTCTATGTGAATATATAGTCAAGTGTAATTTATTCCTGTGATCAAAGCTGAATTTACAGCATCATCAGCAACAGTTTTTTTTTTTTTTACATTTTTATTTCAGGATTCTTTGATGAATAGAAAGTGTAAATAAACAGAATTTATCTGAAATGGAAAGCTTTTGTAACATTAATCACTACCATTCAAAAGTTTGGGGTCAGTAAGAATTTATTTTTTTATTTTTGGGGGAAAGAAATGAGAAAATACTTGTGTTCATCAAGCATGAGTTAAATTGATCAAATGTTACAGTAAAGACATTTATAGTGTTAGAAAAGATTATATTTTAAATAAATGCTGTTCTTTTGAACGTTCTGTTCATCATAGAATTTTGGGGTGAAATGGTACACGACTGTTTTCAACGTTGAAAATAATAATTTGTTTTTTGAGCATAAAATCAGCATATTAGAATGATTTCTGAAGGATCATGTGACACTGAAAACTGATGTGTAATCAGCAACAGTAATGATGTTGAAAATTCAGCTTTCAAATTACATTTTAAAATGTATAAAAATAGAAAACAGTCATTTTAAATTGTCATAATATTTCACAATATTACCGTTTGTTTTTTTAATTTTCATCAAATAAAGCAGCCTTGGTGAGCAGAAGAGACTTCATTTAAAAACATAAAAAATCTTACTGATCTAAAACTTTTGACTGGTAGACAGTGTATATATATATATATATATATATATATATATATATATATTTCACCAAGCTTTTTGTCTGGGTGGTACCGGCCTACCCTGGACCCCGTCCCCCCCATAACCATCCATGCGCGTATGTATGAGGAAGGATGTGATGCTGTCAGTCAATGGTCATGTGGCAACGCCGCCATGCTGCTGTACCAGAAGTTAAGTTTGACAGCCCTAGTTTAAATTGATTACTGAGTGTCTGTGCAGCATAACATGGTTATCATCTAACAAGTTAACTTCTCAGTTTCAACAGGCTCGGTCAGCTTTCATTGTGCATATTTCAGAATTTGCATATTTCATTAGCCCGTGTTTGATGTTAAACAATATGCATCCTGCAATAGCAAAGCTACACAGCTGTTGCAATGTTTGTATGAATGTCTGTTTATTTATTTATTTTTCACAATAGAATACCTTTTTGTGAGATTTGCCTTAACTAACTACGAATTACAATTATTTTCACAGAGCCATTATGTCCATAAGGAGGAGGAGGAAAAAGCCTATAGACGATGCAAAGACATACATTCTGTCTTGCACTGACAAGGATGGGTTTATGCCGAGATTCATTGACCATTACAAAGGTAAGTTGCAGAAGATTCATTGACACAACTTGTGCATTTCAGAAGCAAAAAAAGTATTGTTGTTGATGTAATGACCAGGTACAGTTTTTGCCTTTGTCAAAGACAGACAGTGATCGAAGTGAGTGTGATAATTTACAGCCCAGGCAAGATTGTCAGAGTGCTTTGTCAGAATATTCTACTGAAGTGTCAGGATGATGCCTATTGCTGTGGTAGACTAGCTGCAGTTTAGAGTTTAAGGCAAATTTTCATCTTGATTGATCCCAAATGATAAAATGATTAGCACAGACACCTAATGTTAAGCCAGTGGGAAAGGTTGTAGGAACTGCGTCATTAAAAATGAATTTAATCGACTGGTCCCTGACAGTTTGGTCCGTTCTTAATCTGTGATCATTGTCTGCAGGTAATACACTGACTAGACGCAAGAACCTCATCCTCACTTTGAAAATACTGTAGTATCTCTTTTTGAGTCCCAGAATGAAATGTTTAATTATTATATATTATTGTAGGAAGAGGAGTGTTTGCCACACAACCCATTGAACCCGGGGACTTCGTGTTGGAGTACAGGGGTAAACTCCTCACACAGGAGGAAAGCAAGTCAAGAAAATACTCAGAGATTGAAAGCACATTTCTCTTTGACTTTCAGTGGCAGAATCATCACTTATGGTAAACATTGAAAGATGGATGTTTTTTTATTGATTTATAGAAATTACGAGTTAACTCTGAAACAAGGGTTTAATACTTGATGAATGAATTAAGCACAAATACTCTTAAATTCTTTTAAAAATAACTCTTTCAATAAAACTTTTAAAAAGATGTAAAACTGTTACCATTTTTCTGATACTTTTCAGCCTGGATGCATCGCAAGACGATTTTTCTCTAGGACGTTTGGTCAACGACAACCACCAAAATCCGAATTGCGTTATGAAAAAAATCATAGTTGACAACAAACCACATTTGTGCCTATTTTCTCTGAAGAAAATAGAAATAGAAGATGAAATTGATTACAACTATGGTGATTCAAAATGGCCTTGGCGCAGTACGGTGAGTTGGTTAGATTAAGTTTAGAGTTTTCTTTTTTTTTTTGCAAAAGCAAATTTTGTATTTCTCCAATATTAACCATGTGTCCAATATTACTCTTGACTGTCTATGGAAATGCATTTAATATTTGGTCTTTGATGTGTTTTTAAAATGAGTTCTTCTTTATCTGCAATCCAGTTGAAAAAAACCCAAGCTACTGCTGCCGCAGTAGAGAATGAGACCAGCCCTGTTCTTCAGATGCTAAATGATGGACCAAACCCAGATCAGACCTGCTCAGAGGTAAAAGTACTTTCAAACACTTCATCTATGCTGACATGTATGTGGCGTTCTATTACTAAAGTGGACCAATGCTTATGTGGCTTTATATTGGCTGTTAAAGGCCAGGTAATGTCACACACACCGTCATGTTTCCAGTCATGTCCTTATGGGGTCCTTCCTTCCATCATACACTTGTTTCTCTAGTCTCTCCTTTACACACTCACATGTCTGTAGTCAGACCCTTGTGGGGCCCTTCCGTCCAGTTCTTACTGTAAGTGCTTTTAATGCACTATAGCAACACCTGACAAGACCTCAACTATGATTTTAACATTCATAATTGTATACTGTATCTGAGCTGTTAGATGTTTTAAAGAAATATTTTCATTTCATCCCCTGCAAATTCCTTGAATAGACGTGAGCTGCTTTTTAGTCCACAAAGTTCAGTGCTGTTTCACCATTAGATGACTGTATTAGCCTGTGAATGTCTCTTCATACAGTTCTGAGTCTCTTCTTGTCTGTCTATTTCAGGTGAAAGGCCTTCAGACTCCTGATGCAGCTTAAGAGAATGAGACCAGCCCTGTTCCTCAGATGCTAAATGATGGCCCAAACCCAAATCAGACCTGCTCAGAGGTAAAAGTACTTTCAAACACTTCATCTATGCTGACATGTATGTGGCGTTCTATTACTAAAGTGGACCAATGCTTATGTGGCTTTATATTGGCTGTTAAAGGCCAGGTAACGTCACACACACCGTCATGTTTCCAGTCATGTCCTTATGGGGTCCTTCCTTCCATCTTCCAAATACACTTGTTTCTCTAGTCTCTCCTTTACACACTCGTATGTCTTTAGTCAGACCCTTGTGGGGCCCTTCCGTCCAGTTCTTACTGTAAGTGTTTTTAATGCACTATAGCAACACCTGACAAGACCTCAACTATGATTTTAACATTCATAATTGCATACTGTATCTGAGCTGTTAGATGTTTTAAAGAAATATTTTCATTTGATCCACTCTAAACTCCTGGAATAGACGTGAGCTGCTTTTTAGTCCACAAAGTTCAGTGCTGTTTCACCATTAGATGACTGTATTAGCCTGTGAATGTCTCTTCATAGAGTTCTGAGTCTCTTCTTGTCTGTCTATTTCAGGTGAAAGGCCTTCAGAATCCTGCTGCCGCAGTAGAGAATGAGACCAGCCCTGTTCCTCAGATGCTAAATGATGGCCCAAACCCAGATCAGACCTGCTCAGAGGTAAAAGTACTTTCAAACACTTCATCTATGCTGACATGTATGTGGCGTTCTATTACTAAAGTGGACCAATGCTTATGTGGCTTTATATTGGCTGTTAAAGGCCAGGTAACGTCACACACACCGTCATGTTTCCAGTCATGTCCTTATGGGGTCCTTCCTTCCATCTTCCAAATACACTTGTTTCTCTAGTCTCTCCTTTACACACTCGTATGTCTTTAGTCAGACCCTTGTGGGGCCCTTCCGTCCAGTTCTTACTGTAAGTGTTTTTAATGCACTATAGCAACACCTGACAAGACCTCAACTATGATTTTAACATTCATAATTGCATACTGTATCTGAGCTGTTAGATGTTTTAAGGAAATATTTTCATTTGATCCACTCTAAACTCCTGGAATAGACGTGAGCTGCTTTTTAGTCCACAAAGTTCAGTGCTGTTTCACCATTAGATGACTGTATTAGCCTGTGAATGTCTCTTCATACAGTTCTGAGTCTCTGTCTGTCTATTTCAGGTGAAAGGCCTTCAGACTCCTGCTGCCGCAGTAGAGAATGAGACCAGCCCTGTTCCTCAGATGCTAAATGATGGACCAAACCCAGATCAGACCTGCTCAGAGGTAAAAGTACTTTCAAACACTTCATCTATGCTGACATGTATGTGGTTGTGTTCTATTACTAAAGTGGACCAATGCTTATGTGGCTTTATATTGGCTGTTAAAGGCCAGGTAACGTCACACACTTTGCATTAAAAGTGTCATAATTTACCGAATGACACTTAATGACAAAAGTCATAAACATTCATAAAGACTGCTTCATGTTCATGACAGGTGTTATGTCAAGTTTATGACAGTGTTATGTCAGTATTATGCACACCATTTCAAATAAAGTGTTACCAACGTGGGGATCCAAATGGTCTTCCTCAGGCAACTATATGATAGTATTGTAATACTTCAGTATAACTGTACTCTGATTTTAACATTTATAATTCTACACTGTCTAAAAGGGCTGGTGTTCACATTTCTGGATTTAGATTTTTAGTCAGACCATGCCATGTTTCTTTGGCCAACCTTTCTAATTCCATACTTAATACATTTTTGTTTATTTTTTAGGTATTTACTGTCCAAGGATTTTCACTGGTTGATTATCCAGATAGTGATGAAACTGATGAGGATGGTATGGAAAACGAACCTCCCACCCCACACCTGGATGTTATTATAGGGCAGAATGATATTGGCCCAGATGTTTCAGATCATTTGTACAATTCAGATGAAACTGTTGTGAAAGAAACTTGTGATGAGGCTTCTTCAAGCAACCATTCCAACAATGAATCGGATGATGAACTTGTTCCACGGCTGAGACGCACAAAAAGCATTCTGGTATGCCCCGAAACACATTTTAACAATATAATTAACTTGCTTATGTGATAATTTTTGTGCCACTAGTAAGTGAATTTGAATTATTTTATATTTGAATGGGAATCATTTACTTTGAACCTGAATCGATTGTTTTGAACAATTGCTTTTAAAATCTGAATTTAAATGGACTCATTTGAAATTGAATCTATTGGACTGGCATAAACACCTGCAGGAGTGATGTCCAGTGATCAGCGCTCAGGTGTGTTTAAAAAAAAAAAAAAAAGATACAACGTGCCTAGTGGCCGGTCTCTGTTGCCAAAATCTGGTTGAGTCCTCCGCCTCACCTGGTGCATTAAATTATCAATTAAATAGAGTTCACCAACAATCGATCAGTAATCATTTATTAGAGAAGCTCAACTCTTCTTTTCTTTTCTGACTAATTGCTGATTTTTAATTGATAGGGAGACAATTGTGAGGTGAGGAAGACACTTTGGAAAATTATTGACTAATCTCTCCCTCTCTCTGGAGTAGTTCCATGTCTACAGGAATGACACTATATTATTATGATGAATCATTCTTGTGCAGTCATTAATTTTAACAATTAAATGGATGAAAACTGAAATGTTACTCTTTTTTTTTTTTTTAAATAATTTTGTCAACGTTTACTTCACCTGGAAGGCAGTTTGGACATGGGCCTCAGCAGGTTGATGGAGGGGTAATATTGGTCAATAATTTTCATAGGTGTCTAGCTCACCTGACAACCCCTGAATGGTCTCCCTATCAATTAAAAATACAGCAATCATACAACAAAACATCTCCATGTCTCCCTTTTTGCAGATGGATAGAGTACAAGATTTTACACACGGTCTCCATGATTCAAGTAGTGACAGTGCAGAGGAGACTCCTTTTTTTAATCCTGAAAGGGTTTCACAGAAGCTGAGAAGAAGGTCTTGCCGTCCCGTAAGTCTTTTTTTTTTTTTTTTTTGGCTGGGGCTGGGGCTAGGGCTGGGGCTAGGGCTGGGGCTAGGGCTGGGGCTAGGGCTGGTCTAGGGCTGGGGCTAGGGATGGGGCTAGGGCTGGAGCTAGGGCTGGGGCTGGTCTAGGGCTGGGGCTAGGGATGGAGCTAGGGCTGGGGCTGGAGCTAGGGCTGGTCTAGGGCTGGGGCTAGGGATGGGGCTAGGGCTGGTCTAGGGCTGGGGCTAGGGATGGGGCTAGGGCTGGTCTAGGGCTGGGGCTAGGGCTGGGGCTAGGGCTGGTCTAGGGCTGGGGCTAGGGCTGGTCTAGGGCTGGGGCTAGGGATGGGGCTAGGGCTGGTCTAGGGCTGGAGCTAGGGCTGGGGCTGGTCTAGGGCTGGGGCTAGGGATGGAGCTAGGGCTGGGGCTGGAGCTAGGGCTGGTCTAGGGCTGGGGCTAGGGATGGGGCTAGGGCTGGTCTAGGGCTGGAGCTAGGGCTGGTCTAGGGCTGGAGCTAGGGCTGGTCTAGGGCTGGTCTAGGGCTGGGGCTGGAGCTAGGGCTGGTCTAGGGCTGGTCTAGGGCTGGGGCTAGGGCTGGTCTAGGGCTGGTCTAGGGCTGGGTTGGGCTGGGGCTAGGGCTGGTCTAGGGCTGGGTTGGGCTGGGGCTGGGCAGTTGCTCTTGCTAGTGAGTCTAATGGGGATTCTTCTAATTTAAAAATGTACTTGTATTGAAAATGGTCCATACAGATTTTTCTTCATTTAGTATCCTGACCCTGTTCAATCAGTATACTCAGATTTTATATGTAATTTTGAAAAAATAGGTATTAACAGATTTGTGTTTGTTTTTAAAGATTCAGATGAATCTCGTGGAATCAGATGACTCAAACTTAGGTAGCGAAGAGGAGTATATTCCAAATCCCAGGGATGACAGCACAGAAAGTGATAGCAGTATGGAATTAACCCTGGAAAAGGAAAAAAAGAAGAAAGGTGCATCATCCGGTAAGAGCAAGTTTAAGCCCAGAGAAAGAAGTAGATCCTCCCGAGAGAGTGGAAGCGAGTCCTCCAGACAGAGCAAGTCTAAGTCCATGGAGAGTGGAAGTAGATCCTCACGAAAGAGTGGAAGCGAGTCCTCCAGACAGAGCAAGTCTAAGTCCATGGAGAGTGGAAGTAGATCCTCCCGAGAGAGTGGAAGCGAGTCCTCTAGTCATAGCCAATTTGACTTTAGCCAGAGAAGACTTTTGGAAAGATGTCATGATCCCACACAAAGATTTCCAAATAGCAGAGTTGATGGGAATGAAAAGGAAATCGCAACATTTTCTGAAAACAGTGTTTCAGTGCCCCTGGAAGAAGAGCAGTACATGATTGTCAGTCCAACTTTAAAGAAAGATGACGGATCCAGAAGCTATAACAAGAAACATTTCTGCTTTTATTGCAAGAAGTTTGTCCAGAAAATGTCAAGACACTTATGGCGTAAACACCAAGATGAATCGGATGTTGCGAAAGCATTCAGTTTACCAAAAAACTCAAAGGAAAGAAAACTACAATTGGACTACATACGAAATAAGGGAAACTTCGAGCACAACAGTCATGTTTTGGAAAAAAAAAAAGGAAAACTAATCCCATGTAAACAACCAGTAAAAAAGTCAGACGGACATAAATTTGCACATTGCATTCATTGCTATGGGCTGTTCTCAAGAAGAGCGATGTGGCGGCATTTCAAGGTCTGCAGCTTCAAACCCAAAAATGCTAAACCTGGTAAAAATAGAGTTCAGGCATTATGTGCTTTCGCTGAACCTTCTCCATCAGAATATACAGATGCGTATTGGAAGTTCTTGAGTGTAATGATTCAGGACGAGATCACAGTTGCAATTAAAGGAGACAACTGCATCCTCAATTATGGGTTCAGGTTGTTCAAAAAGAATGAGAAGATAGTCAGTCAACACCAGTATATACGCCAAAAACTGCGAGAACTTGGCAGGCTTTTATTGGAAGCTAAAAAAATCACACGTGTGAGGACCATTCAAGAACTCATCAAACCTGAACAGTACTCACAGGTTGTCAGAGCTGCAAAGAACCTATCTGGATTCAGTGAGGAAACTGGGATATACCAATGTCCATCTCTTGCACGCAAGGTAGGACACAGCCTGCATTCGTTGGCTATGTTTATCAAGTCCGAAGGACTGAAAAAGAGAGATAAGGAAACCATTAAAGATGCTGAGGAGTTCGCACAGTTGTATTTAGAGAGTTGGAGGTTTGATATTGCAGGCCAGGCATTAACCCAGCTTAACCGGGCCAAATGGAATGCACCGCAACTTTTACCTCTTACACAAGATATCCAAAAGCTACATTGCTATCTAGAAGAAAAACAGCAGCAACATCTCAAAGATTTAAAAGAACATCGTTCATCCACAAATTGGAAGGAACTTGCAAAAGTAACGTTGACTCAAGTTATGCTTTTTAATCGGCGGAGAGCAGGTGAAGTGTCCCGAATGCACCTGTCTGCATACTTATCGAAAGACACATCAGAGGAACAGGGAGATGTAAATTTGGCCCTCACACCGCTTGAGCAGAAGCTCTGCAGGCATTTCGTGCGAATAGCAATTGTTGGAAAAAGAGGAAGGAAGGTTCCAGTTCTTCTAACCCCATTAATGAGAGAATCACTTGATGCTCTTACTGAGTGCAGAGAAGTATGTGGGGTGCTGAAGGACAATGAATATCTGTTTGCATTGCCACAATCTGCCCATTACCTCAGGGCTTGTGACTGCATGAGGCAATTTGTCAGTGAATGCGGTGACATAAAAAATCCTCAAGCGCTAAAATCAATTCAACTGAGGAAACATATTGCTACCCTGTCTACTGTTTTGAACCTCAAAACCACCGAGCTCGACCAGTTGGCAGACTTCCTCGGTCATAATATCGCTGTTCACAGGAAACACTACAGGCTCCCAGAAAGCACCCTCCAATTAGCCAAAGTGAGTAAAGTCCTCCTCGCAATGGAACAAGGACGCCTAGGAGATTACAAAGGAAAGAGCCTCGATGAAATACAAGTCGATGTGAATGGTAATTAACTTTATATTCCTGAAGGCACAATATATGACATTTAGTCTTCCGCATTCAGAAAACAACTATTTGCAATGTAAAGCATAGGGCAGTAATAGTGACGGGATGAGAGATAATACTACTGTTGTATACTCTTGCAGATTGCCCATAGTTTCAGCTTTCCAATCTCAATTTTTTATCAATTATCATTTTAGAGACCATTGACATGGAGGGACCTTTAGCTGAGGATATTGAAGGTATGTGTATACGATGTTCCTAAATTGATTCTAAATGATCCGTTTTAGATATTTTGTGTATTCATGAGTTATTTCCCTCTCCAGATGTCGGTATGCTAAGAGATGATGGGTCAGACGATGAGCTCATATCATCCACGCAAGAATGTACCTCCACATCACAAAGTCAAAACCAGAGAGTGTCTTCAACCGGTGAGCTTGAACGCAATTCTTACCTTTCCTTTCGTGCATTTCACATGGCACTTGGCAAAAAATTGAACATCAACAACTCCATCTCCCTTCTTTGTCCTACCCACCTCTTTCTCCTGCAACTCTGTCAGGAGACCTGTCTGATGCAGAGGCTGCACAATCAGTCAAACACAACCCCAGTTTTAAAACTGAACACTGCTTCAGTACTGCCTGAAATTACAAGTAGCATTCATTTTGTGGTTAGCGTGAACCCACCTATTGCTTATAGGTTGCTCTAATCTCTCGGCACGGACTTCATACAGGGATAGCACAGCTACTCCAACACATCCCTGTCACTACAGAACATCTGGAATGAGCTCGATAAGGTGATGCAGGACAATTCCCTGAGCACATTATCCAAGTCTGGTTCATGGCAGCAAACAGACTCCACGGTTGATCGCAGTGACTGCACTTGCACTGCAAAGGATTGCCGACCCTCTCCTCCGGAGCCACTGCAGCTCCCTCAACTTCTGCAAAAACGGGTCTCTCAACTCTCCTCCTCATCACTGGCTCAAACGCACATGCCATCGGGTTAGATGACATCAAATAAACTCGTACAGCCGTGTCGTCTTGACATGTTACCTCCTCATCTGCGTACTCGTACTCGACTCGCTGTAACCGTGTACTCGTACACAGTTGAGGAGGACAAATGTTTGAGTAGCCGTGCAATCCCTGCGTGAAGTCTGCGCCGTGAGATTGGAGCAACCTATAAACAGTAGGTGAGGGCACACTAACCTAAACGTTAATGCTACTTGTGATGGTAACTACAGTCGCTCTCTGTCTGATGAGATCAGTTCATCTTTTATTGTCCAACATACAATCTTTACAGCGCGCAGCTACTTCAGCACTAGTGGACTGCGTGGGAACGGTCTGTCGTCCGTATACTATATGAGGAAATGTACTGCTTGAGGGCCGCTATCCTTTAGGTCTTAGATGTTTCCCTGCTGCAACACACCTGATTCATTTTGCAGAGCTTGGCAACAAGCTGTTTGATCTATTTAATTTGAATCAGGTGTGTTGAAGCAGGGAAACACCTCAGACCTGCAGAATAGTGGCCCTTGAGGACTGGAGTTGCTCATCCCTGGGCTAACATGAAAACTAATATTTTCACGTCACTAGTCACTTGAGAAGAATTTAGGACGATAGGAGATGGGATGAAATAAACAGTGTCTCTGTAAGGGACACAAATCCCATATACTGACTTCTTGTTAAGTGCCTCGAGACGACATCTGTTGTGAATCGGGGCTATATAAATAAACTGAATTATTTTATAAAATAACACAACCACTGTACTGACGGCTATTACGTATTTCATGTTGTGTATACTACAATAAAGTTATTTCTTTGTCCAGATGTCAGTATGCCAAGAGAAGAGGGGTCAGAAGATGAGGTCAGCGTGTCATCCCTGCAAGAATGTCCCTCCACATCACAAGTCCAAAACCGGAGTGTGTCTGCAAAAAAGAGAGGTAAGCTTTGGGGCTTGCTCTCTCTTTTGGGCCAGAGTTGCTCATTTATTTTTTAAGGTCTTTTACTTTGCTTCCTTGACTCAACACTTTAAATATGTCTGTCCCTCCTTACTGTCCGGTGCCAGGGTTGGGGAAAGACTGCCATTATCACCTTTATATCAATAAGAAGTCTGTTCCATTAAATAAAAAAAAAACTTTAACACTTTATGGAGTTATTCAGGAAAAATGCTTGTATTTCCTCCAACGACAGAGGTGTACAGTGACCAGTTGAAAAACTCCAACAACCTCCCATCACCTTAAATACCTCCTAACTGCTAGTGTTCCTTCATCCAAGTCTCAAACCAGTGTATAAAATGAATAATAATCTCAGTCATGTTATTATGAAGAGTTGTTTATTCCAACAAATAAGAACTTTATTTATTTACATTGTTAACAGTGCAACGTCTGCAGTGTTCTCTCTTCTCTATAGTGGTAATCCCAGAAACGGTTCCTGTCCTCTGAAAAACAGAGGCGGACATCACACTTGCTGCTTTGGGTATTGGTGTACCCTTTACTGCAACATCTGCAGAGCCCTCTCTTTGTCTTCAGGGGGAAATGTCCAGTTTGGTCCATGCGCACGTCCATGGGCGGTGGTTTGCGTGACTTTTTAGAAGAGGGAGCCTTTGGACTTCCATCATCCATGTGTGGTCTCTTTCCACCATTCAGAGGGCTCCTGTCTCTGGGCTCTTGTTGGCTGAAAATGGCCGTCCTCTCTTTGGCGTTTTCAGTGTTCTGTCCACCAGATTAGAATCTAAAGAACAAATGTCTCAATTTATGTACATCTCAAATACCAGTCTGATTTTTCACGAACAAGGTAAATAGCACAAATAGATCATTACCGGAATGAGAGAGGAAGCCAGCTGTGCTTGGAACTTTCTCATGTTCAGTATCTCCTTCTTTGGCATCCTGAGAGCATAGGCTGTGCTGCTTGTAGAGGAGCCAGGCGTTGACCACAGTAAGGGTGATTGTATGCCAGAAGATGCACATGTACCACCACCAGGATTTCAGTGCATACTTGTGATTTGCTGTAAATGAGTCCAACAGATCCACACCTCCCATGTATTTATTGTAGATGCCCACAATGGAAGCCTTTCTAACGTCAATGTAGGTTTTGGCGGCTTTGTCCCAGTCTTGAATCTCCTGAACAGGCTCTGGTCCAGCGAAGGATGACACAAGTGTCACCGCCCTGTTGTCGTACCATTTGACAGCACAGATGTTGTTTCCCCACCACTCTGTGGTCAAAGCTTCCTCTGCCCTTCTTCTTCAAGCTCTTCGCATGTAAAGATTACTGTTCGGTAGATGCATTTGCCTGGCTGTTCACACATAATGCATTCCTTCCTCAAGGAGCTTCACTACCAGTGGAATGGAGGTGAAGTGGTTGTCTGCCTAGATCTTGTTGTGTTGACCCTTTGGAAATGTGGAGGCAAGCTTCATTACAACACCACCTGACAATCCAAGTTTAGATTTGACTCGTACTTCATTGTTGCTCCCTTGGTAAACATCAAAGTCAAGCATCATGCTAGAGATTTCAGCTTTCACCCATACTTCAAAGCCCCATGAGCGTAGATTACCTTGCATATACTTCTTGATGCCGCTGAACTTCCTGTTGAAGGGGATCATCATCTTGTCCATGGAATGTGCTTTTCTGGTACCATCTGCAGGCAGTTTTGAATCAAGCTGTGGTCTGAGTTTCCAGAGTTTGTCCCTCTTGTCAGTCTCTGGCAAGGTTAAATTGTTTACAAAATGTAATGTTCCATCCTCAGGTACATGCCCAATGCTGCCTGTATTTCTTTTGTATTAGTGTTGACTGATCTTTCGTCATTTTGAAAGCTGTACTCATTCGTATTTGTTGCCAGAGCTTGAACCAATTCTTCTGACACAAACTTTTGGATTACATTGTGCACATTGTACCGAGGATTTCTCCTTTGCTGGTGGCATTCTGAAAAGAAATAGATAAAATTGAAACAAATGTACATTTGTATATACAAATAGCACACATGCCTCATTATGACGTGTTCACACTTTGGACTGAAGCAGCCTATTCACACATCTCACCGGTCACATTATACCTAATGGCTCACCTATAGTAGACTGTGATTGTAATCCTTACAGGAATGCATTCACCGTCCAGTTTACAACAAAATCTAACAGTGATGAACATTTACACCTGTGTCAGAACAAAGCACCGCTTGGAGGATTGGCCAGGTGTCTCTTACATAAGAGGACATCTTGGGTCTCAATGGGTCAGACCTGGTTAAATAAAGGTTATTGGCCTAATGATAATAAGCACTTTGACTATAAATTGATGAGAACATTTTGTGCAAACAGAATTTCTTTGTTAGAAAGTCCTGCAGAATGTGATAGCAAATTCTAATGTTTAGATATTGCAATATATCTTTCAACTGTAGTCTCTAATACAGTAAAGAATATGTAATCTGACAAAAAGCTAAAGGGTATAATGTTTAAATCATGTATAATTTGTTGTGAACATTTTCATTTAAGTTCCCCTCAAGATGTTCACCTTAAAGGAGTCATAACCTCGTATTACCTTGGATACCCACGCTCTATTATAGTCTTTCAGGCCCTTCTAAAAAAGAAAAGTGAAAAAAAAAAAATAAACACAGAGCTCATATGACCCTTATTTCTGAATGCATTGTTGTCTCGCGAGATCTGATGCGATATTTTGGCTGTCGTGGGCGGTAATTTTAATAATGCAAATGAGGGGCGCGTTGATTGGTGGCAGGAAGGAGAGGGCTTGACAACGGCTCTGGACACCGCAGATAACTTCTGCATATCATTCCAAAATAACATCATGGCGCAAGTTGCTCTAGACACTGTAATAAACACAGAAAAACATATTCCAAGCATTTTACTTACTTGAAGATGAATCCAGTCCAGTAAATCAAAGGGATGTTGCTTGATCAGAAAGTTGTTGGATGTGTCATTTCTTGACTTAAGGGTGGGCTTTGTACACAAATCCTGGATTCAATTACGTGGTGGGAATAAAATGTAGGACCCACAGATCATATTGATGTGGAAAACAAACAATTAAAAAAGACAAAGGGGGTTTTGGGGAATAACCACAATTGATGTAATTCTGAAACAGTGGGTCTTACAGGGTTAAGTAAGATAAAAATTTATTTATAAAAGAAAACCTACAATGTTTTGTGTTTTTGCCTACATAGGAAAACAAACGGCCGTCAAAAGAAGCTGGACCCCAGACGAGTGTGCTGCCGTGGACACACATTTGAGGAGATTTATTGTAATGAATCAAGTTCCTGGGAAAGAAGAATGTCAGCGCTGCATTACTGCAGAACCTCAAGCTCTCAGAAATAGAGACTGGAAAGCAGTTAAATATTATGTCAAAAATCGCATTACAGCCCTGAGAAGAAAAGTCTAGTGTGAAAAGCAATGGAACTGAGGTAAAACCAAAAGATTTGAGGTAGGATCTTAAAATTTTAGTCTTTGGTTGTGTTCTGTTGTAACCTTGTTGTAGGGGTTTGCTCAGGTTTTATGGGTGTCCAGTGGCCTTCAAATTTTCTTTTTCTTTTTTTTTTACACATTTCACAGTTCTTCACAGCACTTATTTAATTTTATTTTTGAATAGATGGGTGGATGGATGTTGGATGGATTTTTAAGAGATGGGTGGATGTAGGATAGATGATGCCTGGATGAATGTTGGATGGATGTAGAGAAGATGTTGGATGGATGAATGTTGGATGGATGTAGAGAAGATGTTGGATGGATGAATGTTGGATGGATGTAGAGTAGATGATGGCTGGATGAATGTTGGATGGATGTAGGGTAGATGTTGGATGGATGAATGTTGGATGGATGTAGAGTAGATGATGGCTGGATGAATGTTGGATGGATGTAGGGTAGATGTTGGATGGATGAATGTTGGATGGATGTAGGGTGGATATTAGATGGATGGATGAATTTTTGGGGATTGAATCAAGAATCAATGAATCAAGTTCCTGGGAAAGAAGAATGTCAGCGCTGCATTACTGCAGAACCTCAAGCTCTCAGAAATAGAGACTGGAAAGCAGTTAAATATATGTTAAAAATCACATTACAGCCCTGAGAAGAAAAGTCTACTGTGAAAAGCACTGGAACTGAGGTAATGAATGTTGGATGGATGTAGGATAGATGTTGGAAGGATGGATGTAGGGTAGATGTTGGAAGGATGGATGTAGGGTAGATGTTGGAAGGATGGATGTAGGATAGATGTTGGAAGGATGGATGTAGGGTAGATGTTGGAAGGATGGATGTAGGGTAGATGTTGGAAGGATGGATGTAGGGTAGATGTTGGAAGGATGGATGTAGGGTAGATGTTGGAAGGATGGATGTAGGATAGATGTTGGAAGGATGGATGTAGGGTAGATGTTGGAAGGATGGATGTAGGGTAGATGTTGGAAGGATGGATGTAGGCTAGATGTTGGAAGGATGGATGTAGGGTAGATGTTGGAAGGATGGATGTAGGATAGATGTTGGAAGGATGGATGTAGGGTAGATGTTGGAAGGATGGATGTAGGATAGATGTTGGAAGGATGGATGTAGGATAGATGTTGGAAGGATGGATGTAGGCTAGATGTTGGATGGATGAATAAAGGGTAGATGTTGGATGGATGGATGTAGGGTAGATGTTGGATATATGGATGGATGTTGGATGGATATTGATTTATTCTTGTTTATTTTAATATCTTTTTTTATTTATTTTAGGGCCTGAACACTGAAAGTGTGTTGGGAATATGTTAAATATTTCACATTTCAAGGATTTTTCATTTCTTTAAATATCTGTGTATCATGATTTCAAAATTTGTTAACTTTCTAAAATGTAATTTGTTTGTTGTTTAAAAACAAAAATTTGTTTTAATCATTTCATAAAAAGTTTGACTGACAACTGTGTGGCATAAACTGTCATTAAAATAAAACTGGTCATTTATGTTGTCATAAAACTGTCTTTAAAGTCGTATGTCTTGTTATCTGTAAAGGCAGATGGAAAGTTTCACATATACATAATTACTATAATTACTCATTTTAATTATTATAATTACTCATTACAAAACTATTTTAGTCCAAAATAAGGAAACTGGGAGTAATAATAAAGGCTGGTGTCAGCAGCTGCAGATAGTGACCTTGGGCCCCATTAACATATAAAAACTTGGTATGTATGTGTGTATGTGGGCAGACCCCACAAGTCGGCAATCCTAGAAACGGGGCCCACAAGGGGCCAAATACCTTTTTTGACAAAACTTTAGAAATTTGTCAAATTGAAGTGATATTAATGATTTAGATTTTTTTTTAGATCTAATGTTATTTTTTACAGCAGTGTAGGACCACTGCAAAGGGTGGATCCCACAACGCATAAAAAAACTTGTGGGCCCCATTAGGGGGCCTCCGTCAGAATGTGTGTGTGTGTGTGTGTGTGTGTGTGTGTGTGTGTGTGTGTTTGTAGGGGGAGGGGTCTTAACCATTTCACTGCTGTGTGTATGGCCTGCATAAAAAATAAATGCCTTAAGCCTGGAATTTTTTTAAATAAGTTTTATATTTTTTATAAGTAAAGGCATATAACCAGTTTAATTGTAGTGCATTGACAATAGTTTTATATAATTAGTTTATTAATTAAATTAACTTGGTCCATACACTTCATCTGAAAATTTGGTCCATAAATCAAACACACTTGCATGTAATAATATGAAACTTGGTACACATATAGATCTCATCGTTTCATATATACTTCACACTCTTACTTTTTACCCCAACCCAACAGGAAGTCGGCTATTTAGGGTTGTGTTTAAAACACATGCAATGGAATTTAAAGTAATGCTCCTAGAGCACTGAACCAAATTCGACGAAACTCGATCAGCGTGAAGCCAAGACATTAAGGATGAAAAAGTGGGATTTTTGATATCTCGAACGGTTTCGCCTTGGCGAGGAAACGAAATTATGGCGAGAAACATGAAACAGGATGTGTGTTATAACTTCAGCATACATTAACTGATCTTGATGAAACTTCAGCAGTGTCTTTGCTGCAAGAGGACGATCACATGGATGTGACTATTGTGAGTCAAAGTTATAGCGCCACCAACTGGCAGCAGGAAGTGTGTCACTTTCAAAATGCTTTGAAATCACCATTTTATTTTTACCCGATTTGCTTCAAACTTCATCTGTATAATGTAAACATACGGCAGATGTAGACCCGTGAACGGATTCTTGATATCTTTGATACTGTTTCTGTGGCAACGCATCAAACTTTAACATTCTTTTAGGATGCTTTTGGGACTATTAGCATGCTTGAAATTGCTTGAAACAGATAGATAGATATAGCTCGACAGATACATCACATTTATTAGCCAGTAGACATGTGCAACTATGGCAAAAGATTAAAGTAATGTCAAAAAAGTAAACACTAAAAGCCTCATATCTTCTAAAAATGTAATTATACATCATTTGTTATCAGATAGCCTGTGACCTATGACTTTTATTTTGAAAGGACTGCTGAAGTACATGTACACCAATTAACAGTTTACATCATTATACAACCACACACAATCCAGATGCCGGCAAAATAACATCCTATATATATTTATTGATGTGTGGTTATTTCTCTGTTTAGTTGGTGTAATAACCTCTGCTTTGTCCTACAGTTTTGTTTAAATAATTTTCTTTCTTTTTTGGGTTGTTGTGTTACAATGCTTAATGTTTTCTCTTGTTTTGTTGTATGATTTAACATTCAAAGAAACCACACCAAATTCTTACAAATGTTAACAGTTTATTATAACAAACTAACATATACACATAAAATACCGTAGTACTCACATGGTGGGTCAATTCTCAACTGGCAAACCCATGTGCAGCGATGGCTGCCATTTTAAAGTCTTCATCTGCCCAGTAGGAAGGGAAATTCCATTGTCAGTGACATCACAGGGGGAAATCTGGGAAACTATCATGTCTCTGGCATTTTTCTTCTCAATGTGTAAGCAACACTTTGTAATTACTAATGTGATGCTTAGATTGTGTATTAATATCATTTGTTTGAAGTATTTGTATAGTTTTATCTTACTTTGAAATTGTCATTTACTTCTACATGGGATGTTCCAGAAGTGGGAGGAGCCTAACTATATAAAAGGGCTTCTGGTAGCCATTTTGTGGAGTGGTTTTTGGAGTGTGGCATTACTCCTTGTATTTTGGGCCTTGATATTGGCATAGCTGGAATACAGACTGCTAGATTTGTATATTTATTTTTGCCTTAGTTTGTTTTGTTTTGTTTTTCATTGTATATATTTTTGCTGGGAATCACGATTTTTGCACCAAAATAAACACCCTGGACTGAATTATTCTACATCGTCATTGATTATACACCTTCACCGCCGGTACACCCTAACAGTAATTATACATAATTTGTTTCTAAATTATATTATACAAATATTATAACTAAACCAATTTTTCCCTTTTTTCATTTAAGAATTATGTTTACGTTCAAAAACAGCCAGAATGGTTGTAAAATTTAGAAAAAAAATAATAATCTGAGTCATACGTAGTGCTATACTGCCCTCTTGTGTTCAATATCAGGTAGGCCTATTGTGTATATTCCCACCGGTTAATAAACGTGTGACTCCGCTGGGACTTTTAGAGTTTTTAAATCGCTTACTTAAAACCGAAAGTCAAAATACGGATGTCCGCACAAGGTAATGGTGTGGAGTAGAGCGAGCGTTTTAAATAAATTCCTATTAAGTAGGATTGAACTAAACAGAATGAATGTTCACTCTGTTCTGCTGGTTCCTCGCTGGTGGATCATATGATTACTTTGTCATAATCTATGACAAAAATGCTATTATAAACCATATTAATAATAGATAATACACATTGCTCTTATTTTTGAAAAATACATTCATGAAAAACAAGATAACAAAAATCATAAAAAAATATAGCCATGGCTGCTATAAATGTTTGAAATGCATAGGACAGATGTTTAATGACGCAGCAACATATAATTGAAAGGCAATTAATAATCTGTCATTATGTCACTGCATTATGATGTTACGGCTCCAATACGGTGCAGCACAAAGCACTTATGTGCATCCCGAGCGGAGAATGATGTGCTTGAAGCCACATGAAGTTACAGCGCAGTGAGTCCGTATTGAAAAGTTCAAAGCACAAAGGAAATACATATTTATGAACAGTGTATTATACATTATCTATCTATGCAATAGTTTATTGAGCCTTTTCTTTTAAAGGTTTTAAATTTCAGTTACTGTGTGCGTGAAGAACAATTATAGTGCTCTGACTCTAGTGTTGTGATCTAACCGACAGCGTCCGACACCCGGTAGAAAGTAACACGGTTAAGTTACAGCAATAAAGTCCAGCAAGAAAAAGTTTCTTCATTCGAAAATATAGACCTTTAGACCTTTATCTTAAAGATCCAGTATAATAGGATTAACATTCAATCATCTTGAAGATCGTTTCATCATTGACTGTAACCGAATGTGACGTGCTGTTTGAATGCTGAATGGAGAATGACTGACAGGCGCAGAGAGGGAAAAGTTTGTGTTCTTGAATTTAATGACTTAAATATTAATTTCTATATCACATAATAGCTTCAGAACACTAATAATACAGTACACAAAAACTTTATGGTACTTTAGAAAGTTTTTGTGCCTTTGTGCCTAACATAGAATAGTATATATGCACAATATAGAATTTGAATCAGCCTCGTCAAAGATGGCAGTGTCAGAGCCGATACCGATCCTGAGTATCTAATCGGCGCACTTCTTTCAACAGTCAAATTGAAATTGAAATTGAAATTGCTTGAAACTCAACAGATACTTCACATTTATTAGCCAGTAGACATGTGCAAAGTTTCAGAAACGGGCATAGTGCAAGGACTAAATAGCGCCACCTTTTGACAAAAGTGGGGTTGTTAGTTTTATCTACAGTTACAAAAATCGCTATATACATTGTACTCCTCAAGCTGGACAACTTTCTAATACATAGTCATTAGCTCGGACCAAGAGGAAGTCAGATATTTTGGTTTGAATATGGTGAGCCTCTCTCTGAGCCTACGTCCCTGTATGGCAAGCCCTTTTAACATTTAAAAGCTAAGTTTGCCTGTCCGGAATTAACATTGTAGATATCAACAACGTCTTTCTGTCTATTCGTAATTACATTTTGGATAGTTTGTATTATCATTTAAGATATCTGTAACATAATTGTGACTAGTCGAAATGACAGAGTATGGCAAGCCGTTTTAACATTTAATCATAAAAGGGCCAAAGCCTTCGGCACCGCCAACCGGGTGCATTTAGGTAACTAAAGGAACCGGGGTGGCGGTGCCACCGGCTTGGGCCCGCCATCGCTGCTCGCAGCTATATTTAGGGCCCAAGCCCTGAAAGGGCGAAGGCCCTATTGTTTTCCTTAGGATTATTCTTTTCTATTATTAGGGCCCAAGCCCTGAAAGGGCGAAGGCCCTATTGTTTTCCTTAGGATTATTCTTTTCTATTATTATTAGGGCCCAAGCCCTGAAAGGGCGAAGGCCCTATTGTTTTCCTTAGGATTATTATTATTATTATTATTATTATTATTATTTATACGACTATTCGGGCACTTTTGGGGCCCTTAACATGCTCAAAAACTCTTGAAACTTAGCACACGGGTCAGAACCCGCGGCCATCAGGGCCGGGCTGAAGATGGTACCCGGGCGTGGCAGGGGGACTAGACAGCGCCCCCTGGAACGGGGTCCGAAAACTTGGTCCATAAATCAAACACGCTTGCATGTAATAATATGAAACTCGGTGCACATATAGATCTCATCGTACATATATACCTCATACTATTACTTTTTACCCCAGCCCAACAGGAAGTCGGTTATTTAGGGTTGTTCATAAAACACTCGCAATGGAATTTGAAGTACTACTCCTAGAGAATTCAAACACACGGCACGAAACTCGGTCAGCATGAAGTCAAGGCATTGAGGATGAAAGTTTGCGAGGGGATTTTTGATATCTCGAACGGTTTGGCCATGGCGAGGAAACGAAATTATGGCGAGAAACGTGAAACAGGAAGTGTGTTATAACTTCAGCATACATTAACTGATCTTGATGAAACTTCAGCAGTGTGTTTGCTGTAAGAGGACGATCACATGGATGTGACTATTGTGAGTCAAAGTTATAGTGCCACCAACTGGTAGCAGGAAGTGTGTCACTTTCAAAATGCTTTGAACTCACCCTTTTATTTTTACCCGATGTGCTTCAAACTTAATCTGTATAATGTAAATACATAGCAGATGAAGACCTGTGAATGGATTCTTGATATCTTTGATACTGTTGCGGTGGCAACGCATCAAACTTTAAAATTCTTTTTTTTTATGATTTTGAGACTCTTAGCGGCTTTTGGGGCCCTTAACGGGTTTGAAAACTCTTGAAACTTTGCACACAGGTCAGATCCCACAGCCATCAGAGCCGGGCTGAAGATGGTACCTGGGTGTGGCAGGGGGGCTAGACAGCGCCCCCTGGAACGGGGTCCGAACACTTGGTCCATAAATCAAACACGCTTGCATGTAATAATATGAAACTCGGTACACATGTTGATCTCATCGTTTCATCTATACCTCGTGCTTTTACTTTTTACCCCAGCCCAACAGGAAGTCGGCTATTGAGGTTTGTTTGTAAAACGCTCGCAATGGAATGTGCAATACTCCTCCTAGAGAATTCAAACACACGGTACGAAACTCGGTCAGCATGAAGTCAAGGCATTGAGGATGAAAGTTTGCGAGGGGATTTTTGATATCTCGAACGGTTTGGCCGTGGCGAGGAAACAAAATTATGGCGAGAAACGTGAAACAGGAAGTGTGTTATAACTTCAGCATACATTAACTGATCTTGATGAAACTTCAGCAGTGTGTTCACTGTAAGAGGCTGATTACATGGATGTGACTATTGTGAGTCAAAGTTATAGCGCCACCAACTGGCAGCAGGAAGTGTGTCACTTTCAAAATGCTTTGATATCACCCTCTTATTTTTAACCGATTTGCTTCAAACTTCATCTGTATAATGTAAAAATACAGCAGATGTAGACCTGTGAATGGATTCTTGATATCTTTGATACTGTTGCTGTGGCAACAAACAAACTTTAACATTCTTTTTTGATACTTTTGGGACTCTTAGCATGCTTGAAATTGCTTGAAACAGATAGATACAGATAGCTCGACAGATACATCACATTTATTAGCCAGTAGGCATGTGCAACTTTGGCAAAAGATTAAAGTAATGTCAAAAAAGTAAACACTAAAAGCCTCATATCTTCTAAAAATGTAATTATACATCATTTGTTTCTAAATTAAATTATACAAATATTATAATTAAAGCAGTTTTTCCCTTTTTACATTTAAGAATTATGTTTACGTTCAAAAACAGCCAGGTTGTAAAATTCAGAAGAAGAAAAAATAATCTGAGTCATACGTAGTGCTATACTGCCCTCTTGTGTTCAATATCAGTTAGGCCTATTGTGTATATTCCCACCGGTTAATCAACGTGTGACTCCGCTGGGACTCGGGAACTTTTAAATCGCTTACTTAAAACCGAAAGTCAAAATACAGATATCCGCACAAGACATTAATGTTGTGGTGTAGAGCAAGCATTTTAAATAAATTCCTATTAAGTAGGATTGAACTAAACAGAATGAACGTTCACTCTGTTCTGCTGGTTCCTCGCTGTTGGCGCGCACAGTTATTAATGCTTGTGCAGCCATGAGTTTTAGTTTAATTTTAAAATTAGCGCAATTTCGGGATTTGTATTATTTGAATTTATTTTTAAAAAACACAATGTTGAGTTTTATTGTAACACTGTTTAATCGCGCCCACGGTTATATTTTGTATATTATATATAATTATAATGTATTTCTGTATAAAATAATACTACAATAAAAAACACATTTGTGACCGACCTGATCCAGCAAAATTAGTCACAGTGACCCAAATTTAAAAATTGAGATTTTGATATTAATGGAAAGAGGACACTGTAAGCTTTCAAATGATACCTTGGTCATACCTTAAATGGTTGTAAAGATATACAGATTTGAATTCTGGTCGTCTGCCCTTTTTTTCCAATTGAAAACCTAAGAAAATCGCTTTTAAAGTTTTTTTGCCCGCTTTTTTTTAATTTATTTTATTTTTTTTATATCTTTCAAAATCCATAGCATTTTAAGGGATAAACTATTTATTTTATATAGCTTAATTTGACCAAATAGATTAACATATATAAATGCAATTTAACGAGGCTGAAACTCAACTTATTTTTAATTTTTTTGAAATAAATAATTAAAAGTCACTTTTACAAAAATGTTCTAAAATCAGAAAGATTGAAGAGGAGTCAGAGAGAAATTCAGTTTTCATACGGATTAGCCCACATAAGCAGAGAGCAGTCTGTTTTCTTTCATTTTGAATGGTTGTCTTTAAAAGTAGACATTTCAATATATATGTCTGTGAGGATACCTTATACGCTGACTTTCGGTTCATGAGACAAGCTTCAGTTCACGTGCCGCGCGTCTCCGCGTCGTGATTAGGCCTAGCCTATTGTCTGCAATTTATTTCTTATTATTAAATCCTAGTAATTGGTTGATGAAACATTGATTTAAATTAAGATAATTATTTTAAAACGAAATTTACTTTAAAGAAAGGCTTTGTGCTTGCATGTTTAAGCTATGTGAAAGTTTTAGTGCTGCTTCCAGAGAACGGTCACGTTCGGATTGTTTTTCCTCATAAATGCGAACACGGAAAATAAAATAAAGATTTTATGTTCTGGAGAGAGTCAACCCTTCTTCATCCGGTGAGTATTACTTTTGGTTTGTGCAGTGTGGTTCACATAGGCCAATTTATTAAAATATTAAATTATCTGGGAATTGGATCTCCTCCATAATGCTGAAATTGCCCAATTTTAAAAAATTTAGTAATAATTTAAGTTTTGTGGTGTAAGTCTACGTATTTTATAATGTTAACTTCAAATAATACTAATAGTAATTTAAAGATGTTGTAGCATTGGGTCTGGACGTGAAGGATAACTTCGGGAGTTGAAGGGACGTGTCGGTGTCGTGATTCTGTCTTCTCACACCGCGACACAGGTTCGTGGATCTGAGTGTCGCGATCGTTACAGCCTTACATAGGCTATATTCTTCTTGCAGATAAATATACTCACGCAGTTTAGGTTAGAAGCCTCCAGTGAATTCAACGTTTCAGGGGATACCCGGGAAATGCTCAGAGGTGACGAGGGGAGTTGAGAAGAGCAATGTTTATTTCAGCGAATTTAAAGCTTTGACAACTTTAATCGTTATTTAAATACCTTTACTCAATTATCTCGACTACGAAACCCTGTGAGATTATTTTTGAATGTCTGTTCTTTGAAATTAGCAAAAATATATATATATATATATATATTTTGTTATTTCATGGTTTTTCCACATAATCGGCCCATATCTTAAAATGGAAGGTTGCAACTTCCGACTCATTTCGCCAGAGCGGGTCACATTTGATTTTTATTTTTTAAACAATGTAATGTGTAACCTAAAAATAAACAGATTATTTGATAAATGGTATATTTAAATCTGCATATTGTAGCCTAATATCTGCAGGGCAGCCTAGTCTTAATAAATGTATGCTTCATTTTTCATTAGTAAATTTGATCAATAAATTCAATAATTTTGAATAATAAGACACTATAGGGCTGTTACCCTAGGTAAGGCTGATCAAATTAAATCGGTTACACAATAATGTTACGAGATTGGTTTAACAGGAGTCAATTAAAAATCGCTGTAAAGAACGATACTTTTAAACATAACCCTAAATCACCATAAGGTGTCACCAGATGACCGTCTTAATGAACGAGTCATGGATTCAAAATGCTGAATCATTCAGTAATGAGAAAACACATTGCTTTGAGATGCGCGATGGGTCGCTGTGATCTTTGTTTAACTATTTTCTCTGCTGAAACAGAAAAAAGTCAATATTGCATCTAAAAAGTCAATATTGCATCTAAAATGTAAGTGACTTGACTTGTGTGTGTGACTATGTTTGTTGTGATAAGAGTTGCACCCTTGTTAAAGTTTAAGGCCTTGTGTTTTTGGATATATATATATCTTTCTTTCTTTTTTTTTTCTTTTTTTACAAAATATGCATATAACCCATATATTTTAGATTTATTATTTGCTTTAAATTAAATTAAGATTGTATTTTTGGTAATTGAACCTGAATGAATTTAAAAATGAATGTGCTATATTTCAGATCATATATTTGTTTTTCTTAAAATTTGAACTAACTTTATTCTCAGCTGAATTATAAATATTTTATTTCTGTATGAATTAAAAACACATTTGATTTTTCTTTTTTAATCAATGTAGAATGTGTAACTGAAATATAAACAGATTAGGGCTCTGTTCGAGGACAAGTAACTAAAACCAATGCGACATGATGAATGTTTGTTTCCCAAACCATCTCAGAGTAACAGCTTACTTTTCTTTCTTACTATATTCTTTCTTACTATAAACTGTGCTGTAGAGCTTGCATCAGTCAAAGCAGGGTTACATTTTGCATGTCGTGCACAATAAACCTAAAGGCACCAGGGTGGCGGTGCCACCGGCTTCATATATATATGTATATATACAGTATATATATATATATATATATAGCTGTGATCCGCGATGAAGGGCCAAAGCCAGTGGCATGGCCACCCTGGTGCTTTTAGGTAACTAAGGAACCGGGGTTGCGGTGCCACCGGCTTGGGCCCTTCATCGCTGCTCGCAGCTATATTTATTATTATTATTATTTTTCTTACGACTATTCGGGCACTTTTGGGGCCCTTAACATGCTCGAAAACTCTTGAAACTTTGCACACGGGTCAGAACCCGCGGCCATCAGAGCCGGGCTGAAGATGGTACCTGGGCGTGGCAGGGGGGCTCGTCAGCGCCCCCTGGAATGGGGTCCGAACACTTGGTCCATAACTCAAACACGCTTGCATGTAATAATATGAAACTCGGTAGGCATGTTGATCTCATCGTTTCATCTATACCTCGCGCTCTTACTTTTTACCCCAGCCCAACAGGAAGTCGGCTATTGAGGTTTGTTTGTAAAACGCTCGCAATAGTATTTGAAATACTCCTCCTAGAGCTTTGATCCAAATTCGACGATACTCGGTCAGCGTGAAGTCAAGACATTGAGGATGAAAGCTTGTGTGGGGATTTTTGATATCTCGAACGGTTTGGCCGTGGCGAGGAAACGAAATCATGGCGAGAAACGTGAAACAGGAAGTTTGTTATAACTTCAGCATACATTAACTGATCTTGATGAAACTTCAGCAGTATGTTCGCTGTAAGAGGACGATCACATGGATGTGACTATTGTGAGTCAAAGTTATAGCGCCACCAACTGGCAGCAGGAAGTTTGTCACTTTCAAAATGCTTTGATATCACCCTTTTATTTTACCCGATTTGCTTCAAACTTCATATGTATAATGTAAACATACGGCAGATGTAGACCTGTGAATGGATTCTTGATATCTTTGAAACTGTTGCCGTGGCGACGCATCAAACTTTACCCTTCTTTTAGGATGCTTTTAGGATGCTTTTGAGACCCTTAGCATGCTTTAAATTGCATGAAACTCGACAGACACATCACATTTATTAGCCAGTAGACATGTGCAACGTTTCAGAAACGGGTGTGGTGAGGGCTCAGTAGCGCCACCTTTTGACAAAAGTGGGGTTGTTAGTTTTATCTACAGTTACAAAAATCGGTATGTATATTGTACTCCTCGAGCCGGACAACTTTCTAATTGACACTCATTAGCTAGGACCCACAGAAAGTCAGATATGTTTGTTTGAATGTAGAGAAAATCTCAGAATTTTGCCAGTCTCTCAGTGTCCCTCTGTGTGAGTGAGAGGAGGGGGGCTTGTCAGGTTAATTTTAACCCTTTATTTGCTGTGTGCGACTTCTCTGGCATTTTCGGGGGCCTTAACATCCTCGAAAACTCGTGAAACTTTGCACACGGGTCAGAACCCATGGCCATCATGGCCGGGCTGAAGCTGGTAACCGGGCGTGGCAGGGCGGCTCGACAGCGCCCCCTGGACTGGGATTCGAACATTTGTCCATAAATCAAACACACTTGCATGAATTAATATGAAACTCGGTACAATTATAGATCACATCAGGCCAAACAACTTTCGTGCTCTAAGTTTTATGACAGTTCAAATGGAAGTTATTTATGAATTATGAATTATGGGTTGTTTGAATAATTGTCCTAGGAGAAATACATAAAATCACAATGCATGTGTTTACCAATCACAACCAAACTCGGTGTGCATAAAGTCAAGACATTGAGGATGCTCAATTCCGGACGGATTTTTGATATCTAGAACGGTCTGGCCGTGGCGAGGAAATGAATTTTATGACTAAAAAAGGACACATAAAGTGTGTTATAACTTTGCTCAATTTACCTACAGTTACAAAACTTACCACGTATATTGTTCTCGTCAAGCCGATCAACTTTCCAATTTAAAGTCATTCGCTCTGAGCAACAGAAAGTCAGATATTGTAGTTTGAATGGATTTATTTCCCCTGCGATTCTCTCTCTCTCTCTCTCTCTCTCTCTCTCTCTCTCTCTGTGTGTGTGGGTGTGTGTGTCTGTGTGGGGAGGGGAGGGCTGTTGTCTGTGTTTATGTGTGTGTGTGTGGCTGGCTGTGATTTTTCCTACAAGTCCTTGTCTCTAAGTCCTTGTCTTTTTGCATAACAATTTTGCATAACAATATTTTTAAATGACAAAATAGGCATATAACCCCCATCTTTTAAATGTATAGATTGCTTTAAATAAAAGTAAGATTGTATTTGTAATTGAAGTTAAATGAATTTAAAATTCATGTGCTATATTTCAATATATTTGTTTTCCTTAAGATTTTAGAACACTAACTTCATTCTTATCTGAATTACAAATATTTGTTTCTGTATAAAATAATACTCTGACTAAAAACACATTTGATGTTTTTTTTTTGTATTTTTATTTACATGTATTTATGTGTGTGTGTGTGTGTGTGTGTGTGTGTGTGTGTGTGTGTGTGTGTGTGTGTGTGTATAAAGTGCAGGTTTTTTTTAGATAAAGTAGAATTTCTATAACTATGTGTTGAACTAATAAATCACTCTTGTGTGTGTTAAACACAATCTACTTAATACAGACAACTTCATTATAAAGATAAATAACAAATCCAAAAAATATATGATTATAATCTATGACAAAAAAGCCATTACAAACTATATTATTGGAAAATACACATTGCTCTTTGTATTGTTGTAAAATATTCATGAAAAACAAGATAACAAAAATCAAAAAGATAAATTATTTTAGATATAGCCATGTTTTAAATGTATAGCAGAGATGTTAATTGAGGCAGCAACATACAAACTTTCTAGAACAACATGGACCTGAATAGCTGGTTTTTATGGAGGACAGTGAAGAGGAAGAGGGTGCAAATCAAACAGCTCATTCTCAGACTACACAGCAAACAGCTTAAGTTTTTAGTGCTTTGTTTGAGGTTTTTAGTGCTCTGTCCTATCTATTATCAACATATAATAGATGGAACAGAACAAGAAAGGCAATTAATAATCTGTCATTGCGTCACTGCATTATGATATGAAAGGCTCAGTACAGTGTGGCACAAATCGCTTATGCGCATCCCGAGTGGAGAATGATGCGCTTAAAGCCACATGGAGTTACAGCGCACGGCGCATCGAGTCCGCATTGATGCAAGCTCTACAATACACTTCTTTTTGATAGTCAAAGCGGGGGTTACGTTTTTACACGTCATACAGAATAACCCTAAAGGCACCAAGGTGGCGGTGCCACCGGCTTTATATTAAATATAAATATAGCTGTGAGCAGCGATAAAGGGCCAAAGCCGGCGGTACCACCATCCCGGTGCCTTTGGGTAACTAAAGGCATCGGGGTTGCGGTGCCACCGGCTTGGGCCCGCAATCGCTGCTCGCAGCTATATTTATTATTATTATTATTATTATTATTTTTCTTACGACTATTCGGGCACTTTTGGGGCCCTTAACATGCTCGAAAACTCTTGAAACTTTGCACACGGGTCAGAACCCGCGGCCATCAGAGCCGGGCTGAAGATGGTACCCGGGCGTGGCAGGGGGGCTCGTCAGCGCCCCCTGGAATGGGGTCCGAACACTTGGTCCATAACTCAAACACGCTTGCATGTAATAATATGAAACTCGGTACGCATGTTGATCTCATCGTTTCATCTATACCTCCCGCTTTTACTTTTTACCCCAGCCCAACAGGAAGTCGGCTATTGAGGTTTGTTTGTAAAACGCTCGCAATGGTATTTGAAATACTCCTCCTAGAGCTTTGATCCAAATTCGACGATACTCGGTCAGCGTGAAGTCAAGACATTGAGGATGAAAGCTTGTGTGGGGATTTTTGATATCTCGAACGGTTTGGCCGTGGCGAGGAAACAAAATCATGGCGAGAAACGTGAAACAGGAAGTTTGTTATAACTTCAGCATACATTAACTGATCTTGATGAAACTTCAGCAGTATGTTCGCTGTAAGAGGACGATCACATGGATGTGACTATTGTGAGTCAAAGTTATAGCGCCACCAACTGGAAGCAGGAAGTGTGTCACTTTCAAAATGCTTTGATATCACCCTTTTATTTTTACCCGATTTGCTTCAAAATTCATATGTATAATGTAAACATACGGCAGATGTAGACCTGTGAATGGATTCTTGATATCTTTGAAACTGTTGCCGTGGCGACACATCAAACTTTACCCTTCTTTTAGGATGCTTTTAGGATGCTTTTGAGACCCTTAGCATGCTTCAAAATGCATGAAACTCGACAGACACATCACATTTATTAGCCAGTAGACATGTGCAAAGTTTCAGAAACGGGCGTGGTGAGGGCTCAGTAGCGCCACCTTTTGACAAAAGTGGGGTTGTTAGTTTTAACTAGAGTTACAAAAATTGGTATGTATATTGTACTCCTCGAGCCGGACAACTTTCTAATTTACACTTATTAGCTAGGACCCACAGAAAGTCAGATATGTTTGTTTGAATGTGGTCTTGCTCAATCTGAGCCTACATCTCTGTCTTTGCCTGTCTGTGTGTGTGTGAGTGTGCAGGGGGAGGGGGCTTAACCATTTCACTGCTGTGTGTATGGCCTGCATAAAGAAAATACATTTCTCAAGCCTGGTATTTTTTAAATAAGTTTTTATTTTTATTTTTTATAAGTAAAGACATATAACTAGTTTAATTGAAGTGCATTGACAATAGTTTTATATAATTAGTTTATTAATCAGATTAACTTGGTCAATAAACTTGGTCTGAAAATTTGGTCCATAAATCAAACACACTTGCATGTAATAATATGAAACTTGGTACACATATAGATCTCATCGTTTCATATATAGCCTACTTCACACTCTTACTTTTTACCCCAGCCCAACAGGAAGACGGCTATTTAGGGTTGTGTTTAAAACACATGCAATGGAATTTAAAGTATTGCTCCTAGAGCACTGAACCAAATTCGACAAAACTCGATCAGCGTGAAGTCAAGACATTAAGGATGAAAAGGTGCCAAGGGATTTTTTATATCTCGAACGGTTTGGCCGTGGCGAGGAAACGAAATTATGGCGAAAAACATGAAACAGGATGTGTGTTATAACTTCAGCATACATTAACTGATCTAGATGAAACTTCAGCAGTGTTTTCGCTGTAAGAGACCGATCACATGGATGTGACTATTGTGAGTCAAAATTATAGCGCCACCAACTGGCAGCAGGAAGTGTGTCACTTTCAAAATGCTTTGAAACCATTCTCTTATTTTTAACCGATTTGCTTCAAACTTCATCTGTATAATGTAAATACACGGCAGATGTAGACCTGTGAATGAATTTTTGATATCTTTGATACTGTTGCCGTGGCAACGAATCAAACTTTAACATTCTTTTTTGATGCTTTTGGGACTCTTAGCATGCTTGAAATTGCTTGAAACTCAACAGATACATCACATTTATTAGCCAGTAGACATGTGCAACTATGGCAAAAGATTAAAGTAATGTCAAAAAAGTAAACACTAAAAGCCTCATATCTTCTAAAAATGTAATTATACATCATTTGTTTCTAAATTAAATTATACAAATATTATAACTTCCCCAATTTTTCCTTTTTTTCATTTAAGAATTATGTTTACGTTCAAAAACAGCCAGAATTGTTGTAAAATTCATAAAAAATAATAATCTGAGTCATACGTAGTGCTATACTGCCCTCTTGTGTTCAATATCAGGTAGGCCTATTGTGTATATTCCCACCGGTTAATCAACGTGTGACTCCACTGGGACTTGGGAGCTTTTAAATCGCTTACTTAAAACCGAAAGTCAAAATACGGATGTCCGCACAATACATTAATGGTGTGGAGTAGAGCGAGCATTTTAAATAAATTCCTATTAAGTAGGATTGAACTAAACAGAATGAATGTTCACTCTGTTCTGCTGGTTCCTCGCTGGTGGATCATATGATTACTTTGTCATAATCTATGACAAAAATGCTATTATAAACCATATTAATAATAGATAATACACATTGCTCTTATTTTTGAAAAATACATTCATGAAAAACAAGATAACAAAAATCATAAAAAAATATAGCCATGGCTGCTATAAATGTTTGAAATGCATAGGACAGATGTTTAATGACGCAGCAACATATAATTGAAAGGCAATTAATAATCTGTCATTACGTCACTGCATTATGATATTACGGCTCCAATACGGTGCAGCACAAAGCACTTATGTGCATCCCGAGCGGAGAATGATGTGCTTGAAGCCACATGAAGTTACAGCGCAGTGAGTCCGTATTGAAAAGTTCAAAGCACAAAGGAAATACATATTTATGAACAGTGTATTATACATTATCTATCTATGCAATAGTTTATTGAGCCTTTTCTTTTAAAGGTTTTAAATTTCAGTTACTGTGTGCGTGAAGAACAATTATAGTGCTCTGACTCTAGTGTTGTGATCTAACCGACAGCGTCCGACACCCGGTAGAAAGTAACACGGTTAAGTTACAGCAATAAAGTCCAGCAAGAAAAAGTTTCTTCATTCGAAAATATAGACCTTTAGACCTTTATCTTAAAGATCCAGTATAATAGGATTAACATTCAATCATCTTGAAGATCGTTTCATCATTGACTGTAACCGAATGTGACGTGCTGTTTGAATGCTGAATGGAGAATGACTGACAGGCGCAGAGAAGGAAAAGTTTGTGTTCTTGAATTTAATGACTTAAATATTAATTTCTATATCACATAATAGCTTCAGAACACTAATAATACAGTACACAAAAACTTTATGGTACTTTAGAAAGTTTTTGTGCCTAACATAGAATAGTATATATGCACAATATAGAATTTGAATCAGCCTCGTCAAAGATGGCAGTGTCAGAGCCGATACCGATCCTGAGTATCTAATCGGCGCACTTCTTTTCAACAGTCAAATTGAAATTGAAATTGAAATTGCTTGAAACTCAACAGATACATCACATTTATTAGCCAGTAGACATGTGCAAAGTTTCAGAAACGGGCATAGTGCAAGGACTAAATAGCGCCACCTTTTGACAGAAGTGGGGTTGTTAGTTTTATCTACAGTTACAAAAATCGGTATATACATTGTACTCCTCAAGCCGGACAACTTTCTAATACATAGTCATTAGCTCGGACCAAGAGGAAGTCAGATATTTTGGTTTGAATATGGTGAGTCTCTCTCTGAGCCTACGTCCCTGTATGGCAAGCCCTTTTAACATTTAAAAGCTAAGTTTGCCTGTCCGGAATTAACATTGTAGATATCAACAACGTCTTTCTGTCTATTCGTAATTACATTTTGGATAGTTTGTATTATCATTTAAGATATCTGTAACATAATTGTGACTAGTCGAAATGACAGAGTATGGCAAGCCGTTTTAACATTTAATCATAAAAGGGCCAAAGCCTTCGGCACCGCCACCCGGGTGCATTTAGGTAACTAAAGGAACCGGGGTTGCGGTGCCACCGGCTTGGGCCCGACATCGCTGCTCGCAGCTATATTTATTATTATTTTTCTTACGACTATTCGGGCACTTTTGGGGCCCTTAACATGCTCGAAAACTCTTGAAACTTTGCACACGGGTCAGAACCCGCGGCCATCAGAGCCGGGCTGAAGATGGTACCCGGGCGTGGCAGGGGGGCTCGTCAGTGCCCCCTGGAACGGGGTCCGAACACTTGGTCCATAACTCAAACACGCTTGCATGTAATAATATGAAACTCGGTACGCATGTTGATCTCATCGTTTCATCTATACCTCCCGCTTTTACTTTTTACCCCAGCCCAACAGGAAGTCGGCTATTAAGGTTTGTTTGTAAAACGCTCGCAATGGTATTTGAAATACTCCTCCTAGAGCTTTGATCCAAATTCGATGATACTCGGTCAGCGTGAAGTCAAGACAGTGAGGATGAAAGTTTGTGTGGGGATTTTTGATATCTCGAATGGTTTGGCCGTGGCGAGGAAACGAAATCATGGCGAGAAACGTGAAACAGGAAGTTTGTTATAACTTCAGCATACATTAACTGATCTTGATGAAACTTCAGCAGTATGTTCACTGTAAGAGGACGATCACATGGATGTGACTATTGTGAGTCAAAGTTATAGCGCCACCAACTGGCAGCAGGAAGTGTGTCACTTTCAAAATGCTTTGATATCACCCTTTTATTTTTACCCGATTTGCTTCAAACTTCATATGTATAATGTAAACATACGGCAGATGTAGACCTGTGAATGGATTCTTGATATCTTTGAAACTGTTGCCGTGGCGACGCATCAAACTTTACCCTTCTTTTAGGATGCTTTTGAGACCCTTAGCATGCTTCAAAATGCATGAAACTCGACAGACACATCACATTTATTAGCCAGTAGACATGTGCAAAGTTTCAGAAACGGGCGTGGTGAGGGCTCAGTAGTGCCACCTTTTGACAAAAGTGGGGTTGTTAGTTTTAACTAGAGTTACAAAAATTGGTATGTATATTGTACTCCTCGAGCCGGACAACTTTCTAATTTACACTTATTAGCTAGGACCCACAGAAAGTCAGATATTTTTGTTTGAATATGGTCACTCTGAGCCTACATGTCTCTGTGTCTCTGTGTCTTTGGCTGTCTGTGTGTGTGTGTGTGTGTGTGTGTGTGCAGGGGGAGGGGGCTTAACCATTTCACTGCTGTGTGTATGACCTGCATAAAGAAAATACATTTCTCAAGCCTGGTATTTTTTAAATAAGTTTTTATTTTTATTTTTTATAAGTAAAGGCATATAACTAGTTTAATTGTAGTGCATTGACAATAGTTTTATATAATTAGTTTATTAATCAGATTAACTTGGTCAATAAACTTGGTCTGAAAATTTGGTCCATAAATCAAACACACTTGCATGTAATAATATGAAACTCGGTAAACATATGGATCTCATCGGTTCATGTATACTTCACACTCTTACTTTTTACCCCAGCCCAACAGGAAGTTGGCTATTTAGGGTTGTTTGTAAAATAAAAACATAAAATGGAATATTTTAAAGTACTTCTCTAGAGAATTCAAAGAAATGCCACAAAACTCGATCAGCGTGAAGTCAAGACATTGAGGATAAAAAATTGCCAGGGGATTTTTGATACCTCGAACGGTTTGGCCGTGGCGAGGAAACAAAATTATGGCGAGAAACATGAAACAGGATGTGTGTTATAATAACTTCAGCATATATTAACTGATCTTGATGAAACTTCAGCAGTGTGTTCGCTGTAAGAGACCGATCACATGGATGTGACTATTGTGAGTCAAAGTTATAGCACCACCAACTGGCAGCAGGAAGTGTGTCACTTTCAAAATGCTTTGAAACCACTCTCTTATTTTTAACCGATTTGCTTCAAACTTCATCTGTATAATGTAAATACACTGCAGATGTAGACCTGTGAATGAATTTTTGATATCTTTGATACTGTTGCCGTGGCAACGAATCAAACTTTAACATTCTTTTTTGATGCTTTTGGGACTCTTAGCATGCTTGAAATTGCTTGAAACTCAACAGATACATCACATTTATTAGCCAATAGACATGTGCAACTATGGCAAAAGATTAAAGTAATGTCAAAAAAGTAAACACTAAAAGCCTCATATCTTCTAAAAATGTAATTATACATCATTTGTTTCTAAATTAAATTATACAAATATTATAACTTCCCCAATTTTTCCTTTTTTTCATTTAAGAATTGTGTTTACGTTCAAAAACAGCCAGAATTATTGTAAAATTCATAAAAAAATAATAATCTGAGTCATACGTAGTGCTATACTGCCCTCTTGTGTTCAATATCAGGTAGGCCTATAGTGTATATTCCCACCGGTTAATCAACGTGTGACTCCGCTGGGACTTGGGAGCTTTTAAATCGCTTACTTAAAACCGAAAGTCAAAATACGGATGTCCGTACAAGACATTAATGGTGTGGAGTAGAGCGAGCATTTTAAATAAATTCCTATTAAGTAGGATTGAACTAAACAGAAAGAATGTTCACTCTGTTCTGCTGGTTCCTCGCTGGTGGATCATATGATTACTTTGTCATAATCTATGACAAAAATGCTATTATAAACCATATTAATAATAGATAATACACATTGCTCTTATTTTTGAAAAATACATTCATGAAAAACAAGATAACAAAAATCATAAAAAAATATGGCCATGGCTGCTATAAATGTTTGAAATGTATAGGACAGATGTTTAATGACGCAGCAACATATAATTGAAAGGCAATTAATAATCTGTCATTACGTCACTGCATTATGATATTACGGCTCCAATACGGTGCAGCACAAAGCACTTATGTGCATCCCGAGCGGAGAATGATGTGCTTGAAGCCACATGAAGTTACAGCGCATTGAGTCCGTATTGAAAAGTTCAAAGCACAAAGGAAATACATATTTATGAACAGTGTATTATACATTATCTATCTATGCAATAGTTTATTGAGCCTTTTCTTTTAAAGGTTTTAAATTTCAGTTACTGTGTGCGTGAAGAACAATTATAGTGCTCTGACTCTAGTGTTGTGATCTAACCGACAGCGTCCGACACCCGGTAGAAAGTAACACGATTAAGTTACAGCAATAAAGTCCAGCAAGAAAAAGTTTCTTCATTCGAAAATATAGACCTTTAGACCTTTATCTTAAAGATCCAGTATAATAGAATTAACATTCAATCATCTTGAAGATCATTTCATCATTGAATGTAACCGAATGTGACGTGCTGTTTGAATGCTGAATGGAGAATGACTGACAGGCGCAGAGAGGGAAAAGTTTGTGTTCTTGAATTTAATGACTTAAATATTAATTTCTATATCACATAATAGCTTCAGAACACTAATAATACAGTACACAAAAACTTTATGGTACTTTAGAAAGTTTTTGTGCCTTTGTGCCTAACATAGAATAGTATATGCACAATATAGAATTTGAATCAGCCTCGTCAAAGATGGCAGTGTCAGAGCCGATACCGATCCTGAGTATCTAATCGGCGCACTTCTTTTCAACAGTCAAATTGAAATTGAAATTGAAATTGCTTGAAACTCAACAGATACATCACATTTATTAGCCAGTAGACATGTGCAAAGTTTCAGAAACGGGCATTGTGCAAGGACTAAATAGCGCCACCTTTTGACAAAAGTGGGGTTTTTAGTTTTATCTACAGTTACAAAAATCGGTATATACATTGTACTCCTCAAGCCGGACAACTTTCTAATACATAGTCATTAGCTCGGACCAAGAGGAAGTCAGATATTTTGGTTTGAATATGGTGAGCCTCTCTCTGAGCCTACGTCCCTGTATGGCAAGCCCTTTTAACATTTAAAAGCTAAGTTTGCCTGTCCGGAATTAACATTGTAGATATCAACAACGTCTTTCTGTCTATTCGTAATTACATTTTGGATAGTTTGTATTATCATTTAAGACATCTGTAACATAATTGTGACTAGTCGAAATGACAGAGTATGGCAAGCCGTTTTAACATTTAATCATAAAAGGGCCAAAGCCTTCGGCACCGCTACCCGGGTGCCTTTAGGTAACTAAAGGAACCGGGGTTGCGGTGCCACCGGCTTGGGCCCGCCATCGCTGCTCGCAGCTATATTTATTATTATTATTATTTTTCTTACGACTAATCAGGCACTTTTAGGGCCCTTAACGTGCTCGAAAACTCTTGAAACTTTGCACACAGGTCAGAACCCGCGGCCATCAGAGCCAGGCTGAAGATGGTACCCGGGCGTGGCAGGGGGGCTCGACAGCGCCCCCTGGAACAGGGTCCAAAAACTTGGTCCATAAATCAAACACGCTTGCCTGTAATAATATGAAACTCCGTACACATATGGATCTCATCGTTTCATATATACTTCACACTTTTACTTTTTACCCCAGCCCAACAGGAAGTCGGCTATTGAGGTTTCTTTGTAAAACACACGCTATGCAAATTAAAGTACTCCTCCTAGAGCACTGATCCAAATTTGACGATACTCGGTCAGCGTGAAGTCAAGACATTGAGGATGAAAGGTTGTGTGGGGATTTTTGATATCTCAAACGTTTTGGCCGTGGCGAGGAAACGAAATTATGGCGAGAAACGTAAAACAGGAAGTGTGTTATAACTTCTTTATACATTAACTGTTCTTCATAAAACTTCAGCAGTGTATTCGTTGTAAGGGGCCGATCACATGGATGTGACTATTGTGAGTCAAAATTATAGCGCCACCAACTGGCAGCAGGAAGTGTGTCACTTTCAAAATGCTTTGAAATCAACCTCTTATTTTTACCCGATTTGCTTCAAACTTCTTCTGTATAATGTAAGCAGACGCCAGATAAAGACCTGTGAATGGATTCTTGATATCTTTGATACTGTTGCTGTGGCAACGCATCAAACTTTGAAATTCTTTTAGGATGCTTTTGATACTCTTAGCATGCTTGAAATTGCATGAAACTCAACAGACACATCACATTTATTAGCCAGTAGACATGTGCAAAGTTTCAGAAACAGGCATGGTGAGGGCTCAGTAGCGCCACCTTTTGACAAAAGTGGGGTGGTTAGTTTTATCTACAGTTACAAAAATCAGTATGTATATTGTACTCCTCATGCCGGACAGCTTTCTAATTGACACTCATTAGCTAGGACCCACAGAAAGTCAGATATTTTGGTTTGAATATGGTAAGCCTCTCTCTGAGCTTACGTCCCTCTATGACAAGCCCTTTTAACATTTAAAGGCACTGAAAAGACTCTTGCCCTTCTATTCCCTTTCAACTCCATTTTGCTCTTTCCATGATACTTTGCCACCTGTCACCTGACCACGCCCACCTCACCTGTTGTCTATAAGTTGATTCTGAACCCTTTGGTTCATTCTTTGCACTTTCTCCTGGCACCATGGATGCATAGCTGTGTGCGTCTTTATGAATTACCACACAGACAATGCATTGACCTCAAGTGAATAAGCATGAGGCAATAATAAATACTACTGGTGTTGAAAACAAAAGCCTTTGCCTTCTCTCTACCTCATTCACCGTCCCATACCATTCGATGTCTTTTGACTGAGACTCTGTTTGCTCACCCAACCTTACTCTACCTGAACCATTCCCATAAACCTACAGTTCTTACAATGGTCCTTCGAGCCGGAGACTGAGTGAGGGTTGCCATGGCAGGCATTGGTATGGATGAAAAAGATGAAAGAGAGTTGGAGAGGGCTCTTCCAGTTACAACCCGTAGCACCTTATCCAGGCGGGAGAGGCGCCAACCTGACCGCTATGGCTTCCCGGTTCCAGTTGGGAAAGCTTCCAGTAAGCCAAAGAGCCTCCCTCATGACAGCCAAGAAACTAAACCATCTAACACAACAGCTGTCGAGGATAGAGACGTGGAGGACAAAAAGGAGACTGAATCCAATGAGGTAGGAGTGGAGGAAGAAGAAATCAGCCACTGTTATGTCCAGCCCAAATCACCAGAGGAGTATGCAGTTCCACAACTAGCCTCACAACCAGCTCCACCCTCACAGAGAGAAGGGAGACCTAAACTATCTAGAGGAAAGAGGGATGAGGGGGAGTCATTATCCAGGTCGAAGAAAGCCACCTCTTATACGTACACTTATAGCAGTGGAACTTCACGAAGCTCATGTAAGAGGAGACAGGTGGAGCTCACCCCTCTACAGGCAGCCATGATTGAGGAGAGGAGGAAACGTGGAGAATTGCAAGAGATCCAAATTCAAATCCAGGAGGAACAAGCCTTAGATGGTCAGACTCTGGAACTGGACAGGCAAGCACAAGCAGCTTTGAAGGAGAGAGAGGATCTCCCGCTCTCTGACTCTACAGCGACGGCTGCGGAGAGTTCAACGAGAATGGGAAGAGGCTCGGCTAATAACCTCATTCACCGGAGAAGTGACCATGGAACATCCAACTGCTCTGCCACCACCTCAAGAGTTGGCTCCTTTTTCAATGTGCTCTAGAGTTTTGGAGTCAGGTGAACCTGTAGACCTGGTTTCAGAGCAGCAAGCTCCCGGAGTTAGTCCTCAAATATCTGTCCCTGATTCCGTTCCAGTGAATCAGCCAACCACTTCGTTCCAATCTTTACCTCAGCATGTAAATCCGGTGAGTCAGGCTGAGACTCTACCTCCTGTTCAAAAGATACATCAAGCAGTTCGGACGTCTAGTCCAGGACAGACAACTCCTTCACCTCCTTCGTTCCTACATTTAGCGCGGACTGTACCTCGTCCTGCCCAAATTCAAAGACCCTCAGATCCAGTTCCTAAATTGCCTGCACCTCTTTCCTTGCATATGCCCATTGACAGGACCTCAGAAGGAGCTAGTATCATGGAGCTGTTAGTAGCCACTGCTTTTGGCATTCCCAAGCCAAAACTGCCTTATTTTGAGAGTGGAAGAGAAAGTGACTTTGTTTTGCTTAAAATGGCATTGGAGAATCTGTTAGATATTCATGCTCACCTATCTGAACAATATAAGTTCCAGGTTCTGATGGACCACTTGAGACTGCCTACTGCGTACAAGCTAGCAAAGTCTTATATGCACGCCTCAACTCCCTATACATCTGCTCTTGCTGCCCTTAAGGCAAAGTATGGCCAGCCACGGCAGTTGGTCCAAAGTGAACTAGCCGACATCCTTCATTCACCACCTGTCAGATTCGGAGATAGCCATACATTCCAAGATTTTGCTCTTTCTGTACAGTCATTGATCGGCATGCTGCAGTCGGTGGACGGTGCAGGTGGAAGTGAGTTGCGTGTGGCTCTCATGTTGACAGGCTACTGACCAAGCTTCCTCCTCACTACCGGGACAGTTTTGTTGAGCACTGTTTGAATCGTGGCATCCTGAAAGATGGCGCAGAACAAACATATACCTTAGAAGACTTCTCTGCCTGGCTCCAAGTGAAAGCCAGAGCAAAGAGTATTGCCCAACAAGTTTCAGTCCCTGCTTCAGTGGAGAGACGAGAGCCAGTCCAGAAAAGTCAAGGGAGAAGGGTGACGCCTACCGCTATGTACCTAAGCAACACAGCCACTGTGGAAAGCCAGTCAAGTGTTCAAGGAGGCCGTGGAAAAGGGATGACCTTCTATGGTAAACCCAAGTTCCAACCTTTCTGTCCATACTGTAACAACAATGACCATTTTCTGGGAACTTGTCCAAAAGTGAAAGAGTTTAGCCCATTGGAACTGAGAACTTGGATAGAGAAGAATGATCGTTGCTACAGATGTGCCCGCTGCCATAAGATGGAGAAATGCACCCTAAAAAAGCCCTGCAACACCTGCAGCGAACTACATCTTACCATCCTGCATAGCATTGCACGTCAACTGGCCACACACTCACAACGCCCAGAGACCTTAGCTACACCAGACATTCTCAATGTACTCGTACGGGAACCCTGTACTAAGGACACACTGTACATTGATCAGCCAAATCGATCTCCTCGGGTGATGTTGAAGGTAGTTCCGGTCTTACTGATCAATGGCCGGCAGAGGCTGAAGACGTATGCCGTACTTGATGATGGCTCAGAGCGAACAATCATCCTGACTTCGGCAGCATCCCAGCTACAGCTTAGAGGACCAACAGAGAGCCTTAATCTCAGGACTGTGCGGCACGAAGTAATTCCCATGAGTGGTGAGACCATCTCCTGTTATATCTCCCCAGTAAGCCAGAGGAAGAAGAAGATTAGGTTTCCTATAACCAATGCCTTTACTGCTCCATTTCTCAACCTGGCTGAGCATTCTTGTCGTGCCTCTGACCTGCAGAGGGAACATTCCCATCTGCGAGGCTTACCTCTACCGGACTTTGTCCATGCTCAGCCATTAATCTTAATAGGCTCAGATCATTCACACTTGCTGGTGCCTTACGAGCCTGTCCGTATTGGATCTTATGGAGGACCTATCGCCGTTCATACTGCACTAGGATGGGCTGTTCAAGGCCCATCCAATGCTGTACCTCGATCTCCTCCTTCAACTGCACAAGCCTTGTTCACTCCTTGTGATCGTGTATCCTGCCCAGCTACTGTGGAGTTGATTGAGAATGTGGAGAGACTGTGGAGAATGGATTCCTTCCCACAACGCAAAGAGAAGGAAGTAACCCGATCTAAACAAGACAATTTTTGTCTGGAACTGCTTGAGACTGAGACTGCTATAAAAGAAGTAGGCAAGGTATTGCGGTATGCTACCCCACTGCTTAGAGCACCCAACAGTCCGAAGTTATTCTCCACAGTTCATACCTTGTTGCCATGGCTCCGGGGAACAGAGCGTAGGCTGAAGAAGAACCGAGAGTTAATTGAGATCTACAACCAGGAGATCCAGAAGCTTATTGATATGGAGTATGTGAAAGAGGTGGATCCCAAAAACGACCAGTCAGGTTCGGAATCTTGGCTAGTCCCACATCATGTTATTAAACAAGCCAGTGGGAAACATCGACTGGTCTTCAACTGCTCTTTTCAGCTTCATAGTCTCAGCCTGAATAGTAGCCTTCTTCCTGGTCCAACTCTCGGTCCCTCCCTTCTTGGCGTGCTCCTCCGTTTTCGGGAACATAGTGTGGCTATTAGCGGCGACATAAAATCTATGTTCCACCAAGTTCACCTACTCCCTGCTGACCGGCCATTACTCCGGTTTCTCTGGCGGTCTATGGCTACAGCAACTCACCCGAAGACCTATGAGTGGCAAGTGTTACCTTTTGGCACAACTTGTAGTCCTTGTTGTGCCATTTACGCCCTGCAGCGTCACGCAAAGGAGCACCCTGAGGGGGCTCATGAAGTGTTAAACTCAGTGCTCAGAGCTTTCTATGTTGACAATTGCCTGCAGAGTTTTAACACATCAGCTACCGCCAAAGCCATGTTGGACAAACTTCGTGCCACACTGTCCCAAGGAGGATTTGAGATCCGTCAGTGGGCCAGTAATGACTCCAGTGTGGTAGAACATCTTCCCCCTGAGGCGAGATCTGTGAGCACTGACTTGTGGCTCTCTCAAGCGGGTGTTGATTCAGAAGAATCCACTTTGGGCTTGCGTTGGAGCTGCCTTTCCGATAGCCTGGGATACAAACACCGGGTGACTCCCCTTAGTATTCCCACACTCCGCCTCATATACCATACTCTTGCCAGTCAATATGACCCATTAGGGTACCTCTTACCTTATACCACCCGGGCCAAAGTGCTGGTGCAGGACTTGTGGAAAATAAAACAAGGCTGGGATGACCCCATCACTCCATCTGAACTGGCAGATCAGTGGCTGAGGTGGGAACATGAACTGTCTGAGCTTTCCAGCATCAGAATGCCCCGCTGTTATGTGCCCCCTTGTGCGGATCAGTCGGGTATACACCGAGAGCTCCATGTCTTCTGCGATGCCGCGGAGCGGGCCTATGGCGCGGTGGCTTATTTGCGTGTCCATGACAATCAAAATCATCTGCATGTGGCTTTCATCATGGCCCGTTCCAGAGTGTCACCAAAGAGACAGTTGTCAATACCCCGACTCGAACTGAGTGCTGCCTTATTAGGGGCGCAGTTAGCCACCACCTTGAGGTCTGAACTCACCTTGTCCTTGGCTCGAACTATCCTTTGGAGTGACTCCACAACGGTGCTGACCTGGTTGAAATCTGATTCATGCCACTATAAGGTCTTCGTGGGCAACCGGATCGCAGAAATCCAGGAACTCACAGACAGCGATGACTGGAGATATGTAGACAGTTTAAATAACCCAGCGAACGTCCTGACCCGAGGCAAGAAGCTATGTGACTTGGCTCGACCCAACTGCTGGATGACCGGTCCGCTCTTCCTACAGAAGCCTGAAAATTGCTGGCCTGTTGCCCCTGATGTTGTCCACCCATCACCACTCTCAGACCGCAATGAAGTGAAGAAAGCTGCTTTGTGTCTGAATGTTTCTGCTGCTACCAGTACATTGCCAGACGTCTCTCAGTATCAAAACTGGAGTGACTTCATCATCGCCACTGAGAAGGCACAAACTCAGGCCGACAAAGTCTCCACAGGGGCAGCAACCGAAACTTTTGTTTTACAACAAGCCCAGGCGTCATGTTTCCCAGAAGAACTCGATGCTCTCCAGAAAGGGAAACCTCTACATAGGCAAAGTCGTCTCCTCTCATTGTCTCCTGAACTTGATCCAGATGTGGGGTTGATTAGAGTGGGAGGAAGACTACGTCGGTCCCAGGACCTGGACCCCGACATCATTCACCCAATTATTCTAGACCCGAAGCATCCTATTACACAGCTCATCATTAAGGACTATGATGAGTCCCTGCTGCATCCGGGCCCAGAGAGGGTCTTTGGAGAATTGAGACGCAAGTATTGGATTGTAGGAGGAAGACCAGCCATCCGTAAACATCAGCACAGTTGCAGGGAGTGTCAGAGATGGAAATCTTCTCCTGAAGTGCCGAAGATGGCTGATCTGCCCCCGGCAAGGCTGCGTCTTTTCAAACCACCATTCTGGTCCACCGGGGTAGATTGTTTTGGACCCTTCATTATCTACCAGAGCCGTAGAACAGAAAAACGCTGGGGAATTATTTTTAAGTGTTTAACTACTTGTTGCTTACATCTTGACTTGCTGGGAAGTTTAGATGTTGACGCCTTTCTCCTAGCTCTCCGTCGTTTCATATCACGTCGTGGCAAGCCCTTGGAGATCTGGGCAGACAGAGGAACAAACTTCCGTGCTGGGGACAGAGAACTGAATAAATCCTTCCAGGCGATGGAACCCAAGCTCAAGGAACACTTGGCCAATCAGCAGATTTCATTTAACTTCAATCCACCAGGAGCTCCACACTTCGGTGGAGCTTGGGAGCGTGAAATCAGATCAGTTAAGAATGCCCTGTGAGTGATTCTTGGAAAGCAGACCACCTCTGAAGCTGTCCTTCAAACTGTCTTGATAGAGGTAGAAGGCATCATGAATTCAAAGTCTCTAGGTTATCTGTCCTCAAATGCAGCGGATCCTGATCCGATCACTCCCAATTTGCTCTTGATGGGGCGGCGGGATGCCTCTCTGCCACAAGCCATGTTTGTCAGTAGTAAGCTCCTTGGGCGAAGGACGTGGCGTCATAGCCAGATTTTGGCTGACCACTTTTGGACACGGTTCATTCGTGACTATTTGCCTAACCTGCAACCCAGAGGAAAGTGGATGAGGGAAGTCCAGAATCTCGAAGTAGGGAAGACTGTTCTCATCTTCGACCCCCAACTGCCTCGGGCCTCGTGGCCAACAGGGCGTGTCACCAACGTTACGACCGGGAGGGATGGGCGTGTCCGGTCAGTGGACGTCCAAGTTGGCAGTCAGATTTATACAAGACCAGTGTCACGTTTGATGGTGCTTCCGGAGCTGGTCGAGGAATGAGTCTTTTACCCAGGAGGAATTGATCCCAATTCCGGGGCGGCTATGAAAAGACTCCTGCCCTTCTATTCCCTTTCAACTCCATTTTGCTCTTTCCATGATACTTTGCCACCTGTCACCTGACCACGCCCACCTCACCTGTTGTCTATAAGTTGATTCTGAACCCTTTGGTTCATTCTTTGCACTTTCTCCTGGCACCATGGATGCATAGCTGTGTGCGTCTTTATGAATTACCACACAGACAATGCATTGACCTCAAGTGAATAAGCATGAGGCAATAATAAATACTACTGGTGTTGAAAACAAAAGCCTTTGCCTTCTCTCTACCTCATTCACCGTCCCATACCATTTGATGTCTTTTGACTGAGACTCTGTTTGCTCACCCAACCTTACTCTACCTGAACCATTACCATAAACCTACAGTTCTTACAGGCACACTATGCACTCTCTGTTTTTTTTGTAAAACAGTGACCTCTAGAGCCGCTGTGGTGTACTTGCACTGTCGTAAATAACCGTTATTCCCCTGTTACTGCATATCTACTGAACTACTGTCAAGTGCTAGACTGCTTTTTAATAATAAAGTTGCCTATCGCGTTTGCTGGCTTATAGCGTTTTTACATGATTTCTGCAAAATCAGAAGTAAATAGCCTATAGTGTAGGGCTACTGTATAATTTCATTTATGTTTTTTGATTGTAATGTAAACATTACAAAATGTCAGATGACATCAATCAAGTTAAATGTACGTCGCATTATTTCATAACATTGGACGTTATGATTTCATTAGACATGATTATTACAATTTATCATAATAGCAAATTGTGTTCAATTATTTACAACCTCTAGGCTTATATATGTCCTAATAATTATGTGAGATATTGACTATGTCCTCATGGTAATCGCAAGAATCAACATCAACAGCGTCAAGATTTGATTGATTCATAATCAACACAATTTGAAGTTACAGTCGGGAAGTGCACTGTTAGTCAGATAAACTTGATATAACAGTAACTTACGCACGTCATAAGAAATCCGAACCAGACACAGGACTAAAGATACGTGATAAATACACATCACAACACCTGAGTTCAGCTGGCAAACTAGCTCTTGTGGCAAGCTCGGCAATAAAACATAACGAAAAAAACAACAAGACTAAGAGAAACAACTGTTTTTTTAGGAAGTCTGCTTAAAGCTCTGGTAATCGAAAGCTATATACATATGTGAGAATTATTGAACTGATCTAATTATCAACAACGGATGAATGAACAGCACCGTAAAAAATGACATACCACAAGCCAGCGCAGCAACATACAATATAGAAACAAGTATACAAATACAAACAAGTTTATAAATAAGAGATTTACTTACAAGTCCATCAACAAGATCGCCAGGTCACCATCGCAGTTACAATCCAGTGCTGCTTTTAAGAGTTTTTTCAAGAGTGGACTCTTGTCCGGTTTCTAGCACGGTCCGATTCTCTTTCCCTTTTTCGAAAGTAGCTTCATACAGTATGATGTTGTTGATGCGTGTGACGTCGTTGCCGTAAACCATTTCGTGATTCTCACGAGCTGTGTCAGGGGCGCCACTCTCAAACTTGCATGGCTGGTTTTTCCGGCGGCGTCCCCCCCAAGCTTTCCTACCAGGATGATTCGCCCTACTATGACTTTGTTAACCACCAAAACGACTTTGAAGCTGTTATATTAAGGTACAGATCTTGCATAGAGTGCCTTTAAAAGCTAAGTTTGTCTATCTGGAATTAACATTGTAGATATCAACAACGTCTTTCTGTCTAGTCGTAATTACATTTTGGATAGTTTGTAATATCATTTAAGATATCTGTAACATAATTGTGACTAGTCAAAATGACAGAGTATGGCAAGCCGTTTTAACACTTAATGATGAAAAGGCCAAAGCCTTTGGCACCACCACCCCGGTGCCTTTAGGTAACTAAAGGAACCGGGGTTGCAGTGCCACCGGCTTGGGCCCGCCATCGCTGCTCGCAGCTATATTTCTTATTATTATTTTACTACCTTTTTGGCACTTTTGGAGCCCTTAACATGCTCGAAAACCCTTGAAACTTTGCACACGGGTCAGAACCCGCGGCCATCAGGGCCGGGCTGAAGATGGTACCCGGGCGTGGCAGGGGGGCTAGACAGCGCCCCCTGGAACGGGGTCCGAACACTTGGTCCATAACTCAAACACGCTTGTATGCAATAATATGAAACTCGGTGCACATGTAGATCTCATCGTTTCATCTATACCTCACACTCTTACTTTTTACCCCAGCCCAACAGGAAGTCGGCTATTGAGGGTTGTTTGTAAAATACACGCAATGGAATGTGAAATACTCCTCCTAGAGCTCTGATCCAAATTCAATGAAACTCGGTCAGCATGAAGTCAAGACATTGAGGATGAAAGTTTGCAAGGGGATTTTTGATATCTCGATTGGTTTGGCCGTAGCGAGGAAACGAATTTAAGGCGAGAAACGTGAAACAGGAAGTGTGTTATAACTTCAGCATACGTTAACTGATCTTGATGAAACTTCATCAGTGTGTTAGGAGGAGGAGGACTGTAGGAGGACGATCACATGGATGTGACTATTGTGAGTAAAAATTATAGCGCCACCAACTGGCAGCAGGAAGTGTCACTTTAAAAATGCTTTGAAATCACCCTCTTATTTTTACCCGATTTGCTTCAAACTTCATCTGTATAATGGAAACACACGCCAGATAAGGAGATCTGAATGAATTCTTGATATCTTTGATACTGTTGCCGTGGCAACACATCAAACTTTAAAATTCTTTTAGGATGCTTTTGAGAGTCTTAGCATGCTTGAAATTGCATGAAACTCAACAGATTCATCACATTTATTGGCCAGTAGACATGTGCAAAGTTTCAGAAACGGGCATGGTGCAGGGACTAAATAGCGCCACCTTTTGACAAAAGTGGAGTTGTTAGTTTTATCTACAGTTACAAAAATCGGTATATACATTGTACTCCTCCAGCTGGACAACTTTCTAATTCATAGTCATTAGCTCGTACCAAGAGGAAGTCAGATATTTTGGTTTGAATATGGTGAGCCTCTCTCTGAGCCTACGTCCCTGTATGGCAAGCCCTTTTAACATTTAAAAGCTGTTTGCCTATCCGGAATTAACATTGTAGATATCAACAACGTCTTTCTGACTAGTCGTAATTATATTTTGGATAGTTTGTATTATCATTTAAGATATCTGTCAAGTTTCTTTTCGGAATTCACACATCAGTTCTGCTTTAAACTTGAAAAAATGCTTAGTCAACCACGGACACAGGAATCATCTCAAAAATTGCTTTTACTTTCACTCTTCATTAAAGTTGTTACAATCTTGACTTGCAGTCTTTCCATTCATGTCACAATACAAGTCAAGTCAAGTCACATTTATTTGTATAGCGCTTTTCACAATACAGATTGTATCAAAGCAGCTTCACAGTGATAACATGAAAGTAGTACAACACAGATCAATAATATTGCTAAACACTAAATAACCCCAACTGAGCAAGCCCAAAGCAAGCCAAAAGCAATACATTGGAACAGATGAGCTTCATTTGCAGTTAGATTATCTAGATTATCAGTTAGATTATTAGTAAATTCTTTGGTAGAAAGCTTCAAGTTAAACTAGGTTGATAACCTTTTTAAAAGAAAAAACAGGAAGAGAAAAAAGAATACAAGATCTAATTATAATCGGACATTGACATTACATTACAGCAATATACACATTCTACTAGACATTTAAATTCACATAGACTGTATATACTCTTAATCATAATCGTGTAAAATGTCTCATCAGAATATAAATCAATCAAGCGTCAAGCAGTCATCCTACCAGCAGCGTCTCGGGTTGATTAGTCACTGATGCGCATCCGATTTGCGTTGCATTTCTCTCTCATACCTCATAACTTCCAGTTACAAAGTTTTCCCCATTTTCCAAAAGGAGGGAAGCTGGAAAACCCTGCAAGCGACAAGCGTTGTTCTGATCTCTCTTGTTTATGCCTGTGTTTGGTCTCTAATGCGCTCTGAGGAATCCATCTTTATCAGGTGCGCTCGCAATTACAGTTCGGCTTTTCCGACAGATGCCAAATAACGTCACCCGGAAGACGTGCTTCTTCGTGCCTTTCCGTAACACCATCTATAACAGTCAATTCAACAAAACCGAAAGAAAATTCTCTTAATTAATTTCTCAAGTAATAACAAATACATGTTTGACTTCACACCTCCCACTTGACTTTCTTGATTCTTGAATCCAAGAGGTCACACTTAATACTTTCCTTCCAAGTCCTTGTACTGCTTCCAAGTCCTTGTACTGTTCTTCCACTGGGAGCAATACAACTAATCGCCGAACATCCCTAAGAATGATGGTTGATGGAATTTAAGTGCCTTCACATTTGGTCATTTTCCTCGTGCCTGATTTCTCTGGTCCTGAAGAAAAGACTGGGTGACTTGAGGAAGCTCTTACTTCAACATCTCTCACAATACCTGTAGGATTAGCATTTGCCTCGGTGACTCTTACTAATTTGTATTGACTTCTCAGAGCGTTCTGGTCTGCAATCCAGACAATGTCCCCTCGGTAACATTCCTTTCCCTTGTGTGCCATTTACTCCTTACGAACAGGTTTGGTCCTGCCAACTGGCTCCACCTTTCCCAGAACTTGTTAATTTCTCCTTGGATAACCCTTAACCTCCTGTGTGGGTATCATGCAAAATCGAAATCACCTGGATCTCCTCTTGGGCTTGCTCTTCCCAGCAACAGGGAGTTCGGTATGACATATTCCAAACAATACTCACGACTTTGAGTTTGTGCGTCTATAGGCCTCTCATTTGCAAGATTTGCTGCCATATACAGAAAAGTCTGGAATTCCCCCCACGTGAATATGCCATCACCTCCTAGATTGAGAAGAGCTCTTTTCACAACACAAACAGCAGCTTCAGCCGCTCCATTCCTGTGGGGTGAGTTAGCTGGATGAAACTTCCAAACCCACTCAGTTCCATGTTTCCCAGCTTCCTCTTCAAATTCTGGTTTCTTTACTCGCTCCAAGAATTCATACAGATCTTTCAGGGCTGACTGTGCTCCCACAAAGTTCAAACCTAGGTCTGACCACACTTTTGTGGGATGTCCTCTCAAAGCAGTGAACCTTTTGTACGACAAAAAGAAACTTTCAGTGGATTGATCGCTTACAACATCTGTGTGAACAGCCCTTGAAGCCATGCAGCAATACACGATGCCCCAAACCTTCAACCTCACCCTTTTCTTCACTTCATCCTTCACTTCATAAGGGCCGAATAGATCTACCGTAACAAACTCAAAGGGTGCAGCTGGTCCAGTCCTTTCAGGTGGGAGATCACTCATAATCTGCTTGCATTTCTTTGCCCGTGCTTTCCTGCAGATGACACAACTTTCCACCACTTTTTTGGCCAATCTCCGACCTTTCTCCTCCCATGCTACTCTCCTCCTCCTCAGAAGTGTTCCAGCAATCTATTCATGGTTGATATTGTGCGCCTCATGAGCTAGTAGCAACGATATTCGTGCTTCCATAGGTAATAGTGGAATGGTGAGTGTATCTCTTCCAAAGGCTTCATATCTTCCTCTGCACACAAGAAATCCTGTGCCTTCTTCTTTAAACACAACCAGTCTGCACAGTGTAGTCTCAGGGAATTTTGTACTCTTTTGTGCTGCCAAAAGAGTGCTTTCAAAGCGTCCTCTCTTTCCTCAACTGTCAGTACAAATCCACTGATTCCAATTCTGTCTTTCCCAGATGCTGAATTTCTATTCCTTTTTCCAGCCATTTTCTCACGCTGCGCCACACCCAGCCAATCTTTCGACATCCACCAGTCCTTTAGTAATTAGTCTGCTCAGCATCTTACAGTGAAACGACCTCTCAGCTACTGATACTTTCTTCCCTTCAGTTATCTTCTCCATTTGGATTCTAGTCACTGCTGCAGTGAAGACTTTCCTCTGGATCTTGTTAACACTTTCTCTAGCATTATCAGCAATTTCAGCTGCTGATCTCTTAGGCCATTTATCCACTGATTCTTTAAGGAACTCTGGTCCATTTTGTCACATAGAGTCTTCATCAAGATCTTTAGAGCTCGCCCCTCGTGTGATAATATCAGTGATGTTCAGCTTCCCTGGAATCCACCACCAGTCTTCAGTTGCCCCTGTCTTCTGAATCTCTCCAATCCTGTTTGCAAGGAAAGTTTGAAACCCATAGCTGTCACGCTGAATGGCTCCCAGCACCGTCTGACTATCCACAAGATGGAACCATTTCTCCACTTTGATTCGTCCATGTTTTTCAAAGTATTTCCTCAGACGTATTGCAAAGACTGCGCCACAAACTTCAGCTTTCACTGGATCTCCCTTCAGTTCTAGTGATGTCAATTTGGATTTAGACTCAACTAGGCGAACATCCACTCCTCGACTGGTATCCCATCTGAGGTATAGTACTGCACCATAAGTTTTGTCACTCCCATCTGAGAACGTGACTCCCCATTGTTTTCCTTTCCAGTTTGCAGGCGTAAGACTTCTGTGGAACTTTATTTTCTGGAGTCGCACATACTCTTCAAACAAACCAATAGCTTCTCTTCGGATTCCCTCAGAGAGCGCAGAGTCCCATGTATGTCTTGTTAGACACCCACTTCCGCCTTCCTGGAAAGCTCTCCTAACGAGAATTGCGCCTTTCTGTTTTTCAGTTTTACTAGACCAAGTGGATCATAGAGTCCCGCTACTTGACTCAAAAGGTGTCTCCTCGTCAATGGATTGGGTGTCTTCGACCTAACTTCCTCCTCAAGAAGATCCTGCTCAGTCCTCACTTTCCTTTTCTTTTTGGAGAAATTTACAGAAGTCATTATATACAATCTATCCTCCTCTGGCAGGTATCCAATCCCCAGGGCTTTTTCATCCCCCTCTACCAGCTGATTAGGAAGTGTTACAGTTCTCTCAGGAGTCAGGCTTGAAACTTTGCTTGTCTTTTCAAATCCAAACCTCCCACTTCGACCAGACCAGACCCACTCCTTCAATGTGAATCCACCAGCTTCTAGGATTTCCTCAATGCCCTTCATGATCTCAGCCAGCCTCTTCCGATCATTTTGAGATGTGAGGATATCATCCACATAGCTGTCTTCTTCTAGGACTCTTAGCTTCTCTTTCAAGTGAGCAAAAGCTCCCAAACCAGCAGTCTCCCTCATCGCTAGCTGCGTGATACAACCTGCCGGACGATCTCCAATGTTAACCCTGGCGTACTCTCCTATTTCTTCCTCAGGTGTGTCTCGCCAAAGAAATCTGTGAAGATGCATTTCTCGTTCTTCCAGCCACACTGAATTATATATTTTTCTTATGTCTCCCAACACTCCAAACACTCCTTTCCTGAATCTGAGCAGGACGGCTCTGATAGAATTCAGCACATCAGGTCCTTTTAACAGAAGGTCGTTCATACTCAGTCCCTTGAACTTCTGGCTATTGCTTCTGTGCTATTCCACACAAGACACACAGGCGTGGTGACTGAATGTGGGTTTGGTGCAACTACTGTAGATGACTTACATACCAGACCAGACCTGTCCACTTGTCAAGCACTTCCTTTGTCAGTTTTACTGCAGCTTCTCTTCTAACCATCTCATGAACCTGTGCAGTGTAAACTTTCTTCCACTCAGGCACCTTCCCAAGCTGTTTTTCGGTTCTCAGGAATGTCGATTCCACTCCGCTCTGATTGTAAGGAAGAAAAACAGGGTCATGGATCCATGGGTACCTTGCATCCCAATGAGGTCGATCGCTATGAGAATCCACTTGCACATAAGTAAGTCCACTTTTTATGATTTCTAGCTCTTTCCCCTCAGCCAAAGTCATCTCTTTCCCTCCCGGCTGACAGTTCCCGCAGCGGCAACCTCCACACTTCGGCTCGCATGCAGCTCCTATGCTATCCCAGCTCCACCATTGAAGGAATTCCTTGCCACTTGTGAATGTGCTTCTTCCATCAATACAGGGAATTTTCTTTGAGATTTTGGAGGAAAACAGCTGCTCACTTTCTCCATGGACCTCTGTATACCTGGTCACAGCAGTTCTCATTGATCTTGCAAAATGTGTCTTCGACTCATAAGCTGTCATATGGATCTCTTCAAACAAGTCTGGGTGTGCCCCACCTAACATTTTTCCAAGTGGGCTGTCCCAAAGGACAAGATCTCCTACAATCTTTACTCTTTGTGGAGCGAGCTTTCCTTCCCGAAGACTGAGAAGTAGTTCTATTTTTCAGGCCTCTTTAGTTCTGCCAACTCAACGTCTGGAAAGAACTTTTTCAGTTGCTGTGGACTCACTCTCTTGTGCATTCTTGCAATCTCTTCTAGACCATAACAGACAAGTTGATGGGATTTCTCTTTTCCTGCTGATGTTCTAACTCGAATTCTGAGGAGATAACTTTTGGTTCTTACACGGATAGCCATCTTACCCACTCCATGAACAACCAGGTTGATTTCTTCTCCACTCAATCCGAGCCTTTCGGCAGCCTTGTGAGTTAGATAATTTGTATCAGATGCCAGATCAATTAGAGTTCCAATTGTTTGTCCTGCATTGGTTGTCACCTCTTTGAGCATCATGATTACTGGAAGTTCCTGAAGTTCATTTTCCTCCAACAATCCTAGTTTCCCTTCTTTGGAACTTTCCCTCATAGCTCTGTTGGTAAATGCTTTCACACACCTTTCCACCATTTCAGGAGAAAGCTCAGAGAGAAATTTCTCTTGTTCCACAGTTAGTCTACCTCCTTTTTTCTCCTCCTTGATGGTGACTTTGCTTTCATGTTCAGATCTGGTCTCCCCTTTGGGACAGAAAAGATAATGATGATCTGCAGAGCCTCCTCCTTTGCATTCCTTTCTCCTGCACAACACATCTCTACACTTGCTGTCATCTTCATGATAACCCAAGCACCTTCTGCATAACCCAAGCTTCCTCAGGATTACTTTCTTTTCTGTAAATTGCAGTTCCTTGAATTTATTGCAAAAGAAGATTTTACCTTTGTGCTTGATCCACACACAATGCACACACCTTCAAACGGAGTTATCTTTGTTGACTTAGTAAATGCATAACTTCTCTCTAGCTTTTTGTCCAGCCTTTACACTTTTTCCGTGACTCTTAGCTGTTCAAGTCTCTCAAGGATTCCTTCCTCCTTCTTCAAAAACTCGAGAAGTTTGTCAAAGTAATTTACTGATGTAACCTCACTCTCTGGAGCAGTCACCAAAGCAAGCCAGTCCTTCTTCATAAACTCAGGAAGTTTACTTTCTATAGACTTAATTACAAGAGGATTTTTTATGACCCCCGTGTCTCCAAAGTCAGTAAGATCCACTAAAGCCTTCTCCACCGTTTGGACAAATTCGATCACTTTGCGTGGCTGGTTTCCTCTCATCACAGGAATTCTCTTTAATTCCTCCACAATTTCCATTGTAATTGCATAATTGTTCCCGTATCGATTTTGAAGCACCCTGAAAATCTCTACAGCAGTGTTGTAAGAGGACAAACAAAGATCTTTCACAATCCTGGTATCTATGCTGTCTAATAATTGAATTTTCTTATAATAAATAATAATAATAATAATTCGTTACATTTATATAGCGCTTTTCTGGACACTCAAAGCGCTTCACATAGAAGGGGGGATCTCCTCAACCACCACCAATGTGCAGCATCCACCTGGATGATGCGACGGCAGCCATATTGCGCCAGAACGCTCACCACACACCAGCTTACTGGTGGAGAGGAGACAGTGATGAAGCCAATTGGTGTATATAGGGATGATTAGGAGGCCATGATGGACAGAGGCTACTGGGCAAATTTGGCCAGGATGCCGGGGTTACACCCCTACTCTTTCGAAAGACATCCTGGGATTTTTTTGTGGGACCACAGAGAGTCAAGACCTCGGTTTAACGTCTCATCCGAAGGACGGTGCTCTTTTGACAGTATAGTGTCCCCATCACTTTACTGGGGCGTTAGGACCCACACAGACCACAGGGTGAGCACCCCCTGCTGGCCTCACTAACACCTCTACCAGCAGCAACCTGGCTTTCTCAGAAGGTCTCCCATCCAGGTACTAACCAGGCTCAGCCCTGCTTAGCTTTAATGGGCAACCAGTCTTGGGCTACAGGGTGATATGGCTGCTGGCTCCAAACTTTAGGAAACTTTTCCTAAAGTTCTTGACCTCCACAGATCCAGAGTAATACATGTTTGACTTCACAATATCTGTAATGTAATTGTGACTAGTCGAAACGACAGATAGAGTATGGCAAGCCGTTTTAACATTTAATCATTTAATCATGAAAGGGCCAAAGCCTGCAGCACCACCACCCCTGTGGCTTAAAGGAACCGGATTTGCGGTGCCACCGGCTTGGGCCCACCATCGCTGCTCGCACCTATGTTTTTCCTTTTGTTTTTATTGTTTTGTTCTCACTTTTTAACTTTTCCCCTGTCCGCAATTTAAAGTCCTAAAGCGATCCACAACACTTGTTACAATGGCCTTTTCCACTCTTTTCCTAAAGTTCCATAACTCTTCTGTGGCAGCTGATATGTCATTGCAATATACTCTGCATGCATGGTATCATTATGCATCTAAAACCATCTGAAACTGCAGTGTCACCTTTGCTTTATCATAACCCACAAAGCATGCTAACCAGACCTTTTTTTCATTATTCTTTGTTTTCTCAATCCACACCAGACATAACAGTCATAGTGAAGACATGGCGGTGTACAGAAGCCACATTCAATTACCACAGAAAATACGTTACACACAGCTAAAAAACACCATGTGAACAAAAACAAGACCTGGGGGCCTCAAAAATCATGTATGATAATTTGTTTATGAGCAAGATCATTATTAATAAAAATATATAATTTAATTTCTGGGTGAACTATCCTTTTAAAACATACTATATATACTTCTTATATATTTACTTTCCTATTGGTGAATCCTGAGTTATCCATATAAATTATTTTCAGAAACAAGTAGAATTTTTAGCACACTTTCTGTCAGATTCTATCAGCAAGCTATATCCATGCCATTTATTTCTTGGGGTTGTGTCTTGTGGCTCACCATATATTTGTACAGTCATAAATTATCCAGTTTGTTAAATATAAATTCCATACACTGGTGCCTATTGAAGCTGCAATAATAATCTTTTCAATTAGACTATAATTTGTTAAAGTGTTTTATTCATTGCATATACACATTGGCTGTCATTTATCAAAAGTGCGTACACCAAATTTCCAGCGTACACCTGGCGTACACCCAAAACCACAGTGACTTTGAGATTTATCAATATGGACGTTGACGTACGGAACGCTCAAATCCTACACCAGCTCAGAAGGTGTACGCACATTTTGAGTTAGTGCGGAAATGCGCAGATAAATTCCTAACACCACAAAACGCACTGGCAAACTTTTGTAAGCATTCCTCCAGTTGCGAGCCTGTGGACTTTACCCTGCCGTTTCAGGGTAAGGCCCGGCAGGTGCGCACAGACTGGGTTCGGTAATGAAAGGCTTTCAATGACCAAAAAATAATTCAGACTGACAAAATAATAAAAAGTACATTCCTCTTCTTTTACATAAAATTATAATATAAATAATAATAATAACAACATTCTTCTTCTAAATAACAAACACCATTAATAGTACAAATCATAATAATAATAAGAAGAATATTGTAAATTGTCATGCAATTATTAATGTGAATGAATGGTACTCCACATCACACCATCATCATCACTATTGTACCCCAATACATGTGAAGTGATTCTAAATTGAATGCTAATTCAAAAGACGTGTTGCAAAATAATGCATTGTGACAGGCACGGATTAACGCACGGGCCTACTGGGCACTTGCCCAGGGCCCTGTAAAATTTACTTTCTATTCTTTTAAAATAATTATTTTTATTTTATTTTTATTTTCAGGAATATTGCGTTAAATATTGAGTTATAATGTATGGTTTTTTTGCAGTTGCAAAAAAAATAACTAGTAAATAAATCAAATAAATAATTTTTTTGTATTGATGCTGCGCTGTTGAGAGGAACATCTAAAGGCGCGTAAAAAAAGCATTGCGTCATGTAAAAGTCACGCGTAAAAGACGGTTAACCAAAAAACAAAACAAAAATGAGTTTAAAACCACAACCAAGTGGATCAATGAAAAGAAAGCACAAAAAGGACAAAGAAGCAAGAGAAGCTCAGTTACTACAAAAGCTACCAACAATCTCCAGCTTTTTCAAAACTGTTGATGCTAACAACAACGTTTCTGCTGCTTCTGCTACCACAACTAACCAAGTGACGTTACACCGTGATAGCAGTGATACTGAGACGGCCTGCGATTTCTACAACCAGCCGGCGACGCTACAGCCACCGTTACCATCAGAATGTCAGGACACTAGTAAGACAGATGATGATGACCACCTGTTTTGGGACACAAACAATGACCCCGCATTGTGGGGTCATAAAAGGGGATTCGGTGAGAAGTATTCTTATTAACAGAGGGGCTGCCGCTTTCCATAACCGAAGCTCAAAATATACTTCTTCCGTAAGGGATAGCGGTCTGGGTGGCAAGACTCGCTCCCTTGCAAATGATTTATTAAACACTCGCTTACCAAACGGCCAGATTGTGTCACGAGAGTGGCTTTTATACTCTCCATCAACGGGACAGGTGTTCTGCTATTCTTGCAAACTTTACTCGTCCAAAAGACACGCCTTTACAGATGGATTCAGTGACTGGAAGCACCCAGAACGGATTTCTGAACATGAGAGGAGACCAGGCCATATGTCCTGTATACTAGCCTTATTACATAGATCTAAAAACACTCAGGCGATTGACTCAGCTCTGGTCAAACAAATTGCTGGAGAGAAGGAATACTGGAAAGAGGTACTGAAACGTGTGGTGGCAGTAATAAAGTTTTTAGCCGAAAGAGGACTGGCTTTCAGGGGGGAGGATGAACTGCTAGGTTCGCCTCACAATGGAAACTATCTAGGAATTTTAGAGCTGATATCTCAGTTTGACCCGTTTCTATCGGAGCATACTGTATTAAAACACGCGGGCAAAAAGGAAGGGGAACTGTATCTTATTTGTCATCAAGTATATGTGAGGAGTTTATTGATGTATTGGGGGAAAAACTAAACAAGTAATCGCGAATGAAATAAAGGATGCCAAATATTTTTCAGTAATCGTTGTTTCAACACCAGATTTGTCCCATACAGACCAGTTAACAATCATCTTCAGATTCGTCAATTTCAAAGGGAATGTACTAGAACGATTCATAGCTTTTGAGCCCATTTCATGTCACACAGGTGAGAGTTTGTGTGATTACCTCATAAAAATGGTAAACAACCTTGGCTTGGACATTTTAAACTGTAGAGGCCAATCGTACGATAACGCGAGTAATATGTCGGGCAGATACAATGGACTGCAGGCTCACTTAAAACGGATAAAATCCATTGATCCATTACATACCTTGTGCTGCTCACTCATTGAATTTAGTAGGTGTAAACAGTATACACAGCAGTCCAGATGTCGAACAGTACTTTAGTCTGCTACAGTCGTTGTATTCATTTTGTTCTGCATCTACTCGCCGATGGGCAAAAGTGTTCGAAAAGACAAACTTAACACTTAAGAATTTGTCTAATACTCGGTGGAGCTGTAGGGCTGATTTGGCCAAAGCTCTCTGGCAAAATTATAGTGATATAAGAGAGGCCTTGAACTGTATAGCTGCAGATGAGAACGAAAAAAGGGAAACACGCAACGAAGCATCGGGACTGTGCGCAAAGTTGGACAAATTGGAAACTGCATTCATGGCGCAGTTCTGGAATACTATTCTCGAACGATTCAACGTGACCAGTTTATGTCTACAAAAAAGTGATATGGACCTTCGAACAGCGATGCGACTGCTTGAATCATTGCGCGAGTTCGTATCAGCTCAGCGAGAACTATTTGAACACTTTGAGAGGAGTGCTTTAAGTGTGACAGGTGTATGTCAGTCTTATCAGCATGAAGTTCAACGCATCAAGAAAAGAAAAACGTTTGCTGACGAGACCACAGATGGTGATGCAGCCCTTTGTGGAAGCCGTACATTTCAAGTGGACACATTTAATACTACCACTGACAATCTTGTCAACTGCCTTGATCACAGAATAGATGCCTATAAACACATGAATAGTCTCTTTGGTGTTCTATTCGTGCCAGACTCAGAATCTGACAGCAACATTATAACAGGAGCCCATAACCTTTCCGAAGCCTACCCTGGTGACTTGAACAGCTGTCTTGCTGATGAGCTGATTCAGTTCAGATCTTTCATTTCAACAGAGCTGGACAGATCACCATCAAAAATGCTGAAAACAATTATTGATTATGGACTGCCTTCAGTTTTCCCTAATGTTTATGTTGCCCTAAAGCTTTTCCTCACCCTGCCAGTCAGCAGCTGTGAAGGAGAACGTTCATTTTCTCTAATGGCAAGAGTAAAAAACGAACTAAGAAGCAAAATGTGTCAAGGACGTCTAAATTCACTGTCTTTAATGGCCATTGAATGCGATCTTGTGAGGGAATTGGATTTTGATGATGTTGTGGAAGCGTTTTCTCTGAGGAAATCGAGAAAGATACCCCTCAGCTAGGTAAATTTAAACCAACTTTTTTTATTCTAAGCTAAATGCCTGTGGTGAACGACAGTTACACATGAAATATATTGAAATGTCTGAAAAAATGTCGAAATTTAAATTATTTATGGAATTTTCTCCTGTAATGATTTAGAGAGGTCAGATGCTTTTTGATTGAATATGTTGTACAGTATGTTGTTCATAGATAGGCTATACTGGTGAGATATAAATAAACCAATTTGTGGTTTGGAGGTACAGAATATTGTGTGCATTCTCTCCACGCGTATTGCCATTGTTAATATAGCCTATTCCGCGTTCAAGCGCATATGCATAAATAGCAATAGAACAGCCCGACAATAGAAAACAGTTTATTTAAAAACAATAAAAATCCATTGTTATTTTTTAGACACATTTATTATGATGAGCCTATAAATCAACTATAAATCATCTCTGAGACATGCTCTTCTCTAGCAGTGAGGGCAAAATATAATTTCCATGTTCTAATTTGATTTTAGAAAGTAGAATCTATTTTTTTCCATATTGATTTGCGAACATTTTAAATGTTTAATAAAGGCAAAAAGTCTTAAACAAAAATCTAAACGTCAATGTTATTTTTTTGTGCACAAACACTTAAATAATGGATAGGCCTATGCGTCAAAATCTTGTGTTTATTTGTGATAATCTTAGCCCTGTATTATTATTGTCTAACCTGTATTATGACTGACATTTTACGAATTTCTTTGTTTCTTTTTTGGATAAAAGCGTCTTATATCTAAATATGTAGCCTAAATGCCTATTATTATTAGGCCTATTATTTGCGTTTATAACTATAAATGAGTTCACTTAAGACAGGAATATGTTAATAATAAAATTATTTATGAATGTTTTATTTTTATAGGCCTATAACCTTGTGTTTGTGTTATATTTATTTTTTTTGTGTATGTGAAGTCCTTTTAAAAACAATGCAATGCATCCGGCATCTAAGCAGGAGGCCCGGCTGATGCGGTACTCTCTGGGGGACACGCAACAAACCCGTGAGTACGGATTGCGAAAGTGAAAGCGTGGACACGGTTTATGAATTTGTGGGTAGGCTACAGACTGCAAAAACTGAACGGTTTACAAATCTGAGAGCACGGATTAGGAACTTGTGAATACGGTTTATTAATCCGTGGGCACGAATTGTTAACCCGATGGAACAGTTTACGAATTTGTGAGTAAAGTTACAGTTTATAAACTGAGGGGACGGATTGCAAAACCGTCGCCACGGATTGTTTTTTGTTTTTGTTTTTTTTTTCTCCACAGGTGACTTCCTGTCCGGGCTATGTATTACGTTCAAATTGTTTCCACTGTTGATAGGAAAGTGCAAGTGTTCACGCCGATCTGCTATGCAGTGCGCGCTCACACTCCGCAGTCCGCACATACACTTTGGATATGCAGTTATCTAGGTTAAAATTAGAGCGAGCTGCCACGCCAGATGGATAAGTCCTTTTCTTGTTTAACAAATCAAATCATGCATTTTCTACCTACCGCAATAAGCGCTGCACCAATTTGAAAAAGGTAAAAGCATAACGAGCGTAACGAGAGAGGGGGATAAGGGGGATGCAGAGATGTTGCTGTCTGTATATTAACATTTCTGATTGTTTAAATGATCAGCCCTCAGGGGTCCCCTTAAAATGCCTGGCTTGCCTGTCCAATTGCGGCGCCTGGGCATACAGGTGCGTGCAACACTGTTGTCCAAAAAAAAATGGGGAAGGGGGCCTTAGAGACATCCGTGCCCAGGGCACATCATCGCCATAATCCGTCCCTGCATTGTGATAGGTCATTTCGGCATCACGTCAGAGAACTTTAGCCGTTTCTCAATACCAAGTACGCAGACTTCGGACTTGCGTCCTTGGTAGTTCAGACTTGCCAAGTTCGACTCCGGAGAACGAACTCCCGAGGATGCGAGGACGCAAGTCCGGTTCTTCTGCAAATGGAACAGAGCGTACTTGATCGCGTCACTCAGCACGCTCTACTCTATATTTTAGGCAACAATAAAACGAAATTTGCTACAACTCTGCATCTTTTCATCAACAATAAAACGAAATATTTTATAAAACACCCCCCTGACTCTTTTCATTAACAAAAAACGTCTCGGTTACGTATGTAACCCTCGTTCCCTGAGTAGGGAACGGAGACGTTACGTCAGAAGTGACGGAGATTGGGGGTTTCGCATAGAAAGCCAATCCTCTTCGAGTATTTAAACACGAGCCAATGGCATGCAATGCCTTGGGGCTGCGGAAATTTGCATAGCGTACTCCGCCCTACTCCGTGAGTATAAAAGGAGGAAGTGAACGCAACCGCAGTATGTCTTCGCTGAGGAGCCAAGACTGAACTCGGCGTCTACCCAGCGATACAGCAGAAGTAGCAGGGAGACGTAACGTCTCCGTTCCCTACTCAGGGAACGAGGGTTACATACGTAACCGAGACGTTCCCTTTCGTAGTCACTTCGAGTTACGTCAGAAGTGACGGAGATTGGGGGTCTGTGCCATCACGCCATCTTCAAGCTGTCTTCCAGTGCCCTGCGAAAGTCTGGACCCCCGAGCCTTACCTCTTTTTTTTTTTTTTTTTTTTGGGTATCCGACTTTGACACAGGATTACCAAGGTACACTGGGAAACATATCCCGGAAGGGACATGCTACCAGCCGCCTACCGAAGGGAGGACTTACGAATACACATATGGCCACATAGGAACACATATGGAACACTGGAGTACCAACCGCAGGTGGCTACTAATTTCAACTCCAGGGGTGGCAGATGGCTTGCCAAGGGAAGACACATGCTCAGAGAGGCTTACAGTGGATAATACACATGAGACGGTTACCAAGGGGAACCGTGCGCATGGAGGCACCTAGCCAGCATCCAGAGCAACAGCAGTGGTGCCCGCATCGTCGGTGCTGGAGGACTCAAGACTTCAATGGAAGAACTGAGGAAATATCGCACTTATCCAGTCCGGGGAGTGGAGTGGCGAGCAAGCGAAGACACCTGAGCGGATCCAGAACTGGCCGAAACGAGTACGTGAGAGGATACCGGCTCAATTTGCAGATTATAGAATCTGGCGAAGGTGTTGGGTGTCGCCCAGCCTGCAGCTCTGCAGATGTCTGTTAGCGAGGCGCCGTGCGCTAAAGCCCAAGAGGAGGCTACACTCCGAGTGGAATGGGCCGTCACACCAAGGGGGCACGGAAGGCCTTGCTGCTGGTAAGACAAAGCAATGGCATCCACTATCCAGTGGGACAGCCGTTGCTTTGAGAGAGCCCTTCCCTTCTGGCTCCCCCCATGACAGACAAAGAGCTGGTCTGAGGTCCTGAAACACTGCGTTCTGTCGACATAGGTGCGGAGCGCACGTACCGGACAGAGCAGTGCCAAGGCTGGGTCTGCCTCCTCCAGGGGCAGCGCTTGCAGGTTCACCACCAGGTCCCGGAGGGGAGTGGTAGGAACCTTGGGCATATATCCAGGCCGGGGTCTCAGGAATACGTGAGAGTAAGCCGGCCCGAACTCCAGGCACACTTCGTCAACAGAGAGTGCGTGCAGGTCCCTTACTCTCCTGATGGAGACCAATGCAATCAGGAGTGCTGTCACATAAGACAGGGCAAAAACTCTACCGACTGCAAAGGCTCCAGGGGAGGCCTCTGCAGAGCACCCAGGTCTACTGAGAGGTCCCCAGAGGGCAGGAGGGGAGGGAGGCGGATTTAGCCCCCTCGCTCCCCTCAGGAACCTGATGACCAGGTCATGCTTCCCATAGACTTACCTTTCACTGCATCATGAGACGCGGCAATGGCCCCGACATAAATCCAAAGGGTGGAGGGCGACAGCCTACGCTCCAACCCCTCTTGCAGGAAGGAAGCACGACTCCGATCGAACATCTCCGGGGGTCTTCTCAGCGAGAAGAACACCAATTGACGAAGAGGTTCCCCTTCAACGCATAAAGGTGTCTCGTGGAAGACGCTCTTGCGGAAGTGATGGTTGCCGCCACCGCAGGTGGCAGCGAACTCAAACCTGCCTCGTCCCGTCCTGGAGCCACACGTGCAGCCTCCAAGATCGGGACGAGGGTGCCACAGAGTGCCCCGTCTCTGAGAGAGTAGGTCCGGTCTCAGAGGAATAGGCCAAGGAGGTGCTGTCGCGAGGAGCATGAGTTCGGAGAACCACGTCTTGGTGGGCCAGTAGGGGGCTACCAGCAAGACCTGCTCCTCGTCCTCCTTGATCTTGCACAACACCCGTGCAAGGAGGCTCACTGGGGGAACGCACACTTGCGTGGGCCCCGTGGCCAGCTGTGCGCCAGCGCATCCGAGCCGAGAGAGCCGCGGATCAGAGAATAAACTGGGCGCAGTGGGACGAGTCCCGAGAGGCGAACAGGTCTATCTGTGCCTCCCCGAACTGGTCCCAAATCAGCTGGACCGACTGGGGATGGAGTCGCCATTCGCCAGAGATGGGACGGGCCCGGGACAGCTCGTCGGCTGCCCGGTTCCGGTCTCCAGGAATGTAACTGCACGAAGCGACCTCAGGTGCTTCTGACTCCATATCAAGAGGTGGCGGGCGAGCTGCGACAACGGGCGCGAGCGTAGACCCCCCCTGGTGGTTGATGTACGCTACTGCCGTAGTGTTGTCTGAGCGGACAAGCACATGCTGGCCCTAGAGCACGCTCGGAAGTGGTGCCGGGCGAGCCGGACTGCCAACAGCTCGAGGCAATTGATGTGCATGAGGCGCTGGGCTCCTGTCCAGGAACCGGCGGCTGCATGCCCATTGCACATGGCACCCCAACCCGTGGTAGACGCATCCGTGGAGACAACGAGATGCCTGGAAACTCGCTGAATAGGGACCCTGTCCGTAAAAAGCTGAGGTTCGACCACGGGAAGAAGGTTCGGCGGCACGTCGGAGTCACTGGAACTCGGAGCGAGCCGCGATGCCATGCCCACCTCGGGACTCGATCGCGAAGCCACAGCTGAAGCGGTCTCATATGAAGCAAACCGAGCGGCGTACCGCGGATGCCATATGCCCCAGGAGCCTCTGAAATAGTTTCAGTGGAACCGCACTCTTGCCCTCGAACTGTCGAAGACAAGCCAGCAGTGAGTGCGCGCGCTCGTTCGTGAGCTGCGCGGACATGGCGACCGAGTCTATCTCCATGCCGAGAAAAGAGATCCTCTGCACGGGGCAAAGTTTGCTCTTTTCCCGGTTGACCCGAAGGCCCAGACGGGCTAGGTGCCGGAGCACCAGGTCTCTGTGTTCGCAAACCTGAGCTCGAGAGTGTGCTAGTATCAGCCAGTCGTCGAGATAGTTCAAGATGCGAACCCCGTGTTCGCGAAGGGGAACAAGGGCTGCCTCGACGATCTTCGTGAAGACGCGAGGGGACAGAGCTAACCCGAATGGGAGAACGGCGTACTGGTATGCCTGGCCCTCGAAGGCAAACCGAAGAAACGGTCTGTGTCGAGGGAGAATGGAGACATGGAAGTACGCGTCCTTCAGGTCGATCGCTGCAAACCAATCCTGATACCGAACACATTCGAAAATGCGTTTGGCCGTGAGCATTTTGAACGGTAGTCGATGGAGAGAACGGTTCAAAATGCGCAGGTCCAGGATCGGTCGTAACCCACCGGTCTTTCTTGGGGACAATGAAGTAGGGGCTGTAAAGCCCGGACCTTACCTCGGCTGGAGGGGCCGTCTCGATTGCACCCTTCGCCAGCAGGGTCGCAACCTCCGCTCTCAAGACTGGGGCATTGCCACCAACCATCGTGGAGCGAACTCCCCTGAAGCGGGGAAGAGACCGTGCGAACTGAATCGCGTAGCCGAATCTGATCGTTCTGATGACCCAGCGGGAACCCCGGGAAGCGCTAGCCAGGCTTCCAGGAAGTGAGCCAACGGGGTCATGCGAACCACAGACGTCCCCCCGGAGGGGCAGCGAGGCGGGTCGACCGGCATGCGTGCAGGAGTTACCCCGTCCGGATGCACCGTCGAAACCCGCTCCCCGACAGAAGAGACCAGGGAAGGCAGAGCGTTCCACGGGGGTCTGTTCTGCCGGGGGTCTGGCGACAGAGGGGGAAGGGATTGGCGTAGCCCGGGGACGACACACGCACCCTTCCGCGCCCTCCGAGACAGAGAGGAATGAACGGGGCGACGCACTGGACGTCGTGCGCGCTCATTCCAGTCTGTGTGCTCAATGACAGTGTCAGCTTTCCCTCAACCAGCTCAGGGAGCTAGCTAGAACAAAAGATTCTCCCCCGGCCCTCCACCGGGGAAGGAGGGGCCCTGCCACCGCCTCCTGAGAAAAACCATCACACTATCACTGAGCGGCCCGCCTCAGGAACATCGCTTCGCCTGGCGTCTAGCGGGGCACGCGGCCTGAGGGGGGGCTCTTTTCTTGGGACGCTTACCTGTGGCCTCCTCCGCGACGCGAACCGGCTGAAGGCTGCTGCTGGGGCCGCGTGGGAGGGAAGGGAGCCGCAGGGGGGCGTCCTCGGCGGCGAGCTGGCGGAGGCGTCCGAGCCGACGGCTGGTTGGAGGCAGCAGCTGGCCGTCGGGGCAGAGAAACCGCCTTCGTCTGCTCCTAGGCGGTCGAGAAGTGCTGGGCAAAGTCCTGGACCGCACCGCCGAACATTATGATGCTCCTGGACCACAGCGGTGGGCATCACCTGACCAAGGGAGCGAGCGACCGCCTCCGTGACCCGTTTAAGGACAAGGTAGGCGGCAGGCTCGCAGCTCGCTTGGTCCGTCACCTCCTCGTGCACATTCCTGAGCAGCTAGCTTTGTAGGTGCTCATCATATGCAGGGCGGAGGCTGCCTGTCCCGCCGCTCTACAGAATCGCGCCGCCATAGACGACGAGAACCCATAGGCTTTGGAGGGGCATCTGAGAGCAACCGCCGGTTGACCGAGGGAGCCCCAGCGTACCCACAGACAGCCGCATCGCCGAGGGGAGGAAGGGCGGGGAACTAAGCACGCCTTTTTTTTTTCTTTTTTTTTTATTTATTTATTTATTTTTTAGTGCGTGTCAGTTCCGCATGCAACTCGGGGAAAAAAGGAAATTGGGGTTGGCCGTGGCCGTAAGGCGGCAGCGTTACCCAAAAACCAATTATTCAGCCGCGAGAGATCGGGATGGGGCGGAGTTCCACCCCCACCCGATGCTCACGGACGCCCGAGATAGCACGGCCATCATCGCGGGATCAGACACGGCGGCGCTGACGCTCCCGAGGGAGGCAACGCGGCCGCATCCTCACTTCCCGAGGAGTCAAGCCCGCCTAGTGATGCTGTGATCGACATCGCATCATCATCTGGAGCGCTGCCCGAAGCAGCCGGTGCCACCGAAGAAGCAACCGACTGAATCGAACTAACGCTCGCTGGCTCTCGCACTGAGGCGGGAGGTGTGGCCCGAGGAATCGTCGGGGCTTTATCCCACACCATCACCGTAAAATCACCAGGTCCCCGGGTCGACGGGCCCCCTATGGAGGAAACCGATCGAGCGGGGGGGGACCGGGACTCTCACTCAAGTGAGATCATTGAGTCTCGACCTCAGTGTAGAGATGGTCATGTTCCCACAGAAGGAACATGAGTCATCCACGAACGCTGCTGCTGCATGCTGAAATGCCCAGGCATACAAAGCAGCGATCGTGACCATCAGATGACGACAGAAATCAACCACACCCAGAAGAACACGGGCGAACCGTCTTTAAAAAGACGTGCGCGTGCAGCTCTTTCAATGAGAGGAGGAAATTCACTCTTTCAGCGCTGAAGCGACCAGGGAGAAGCGCAAAGTCTGGCAGACCACTGCTCAGATCGCAGGCGATGCAGAATATCGCTGGGTACCGCCGTCACACCAACACTGAAGAGGACGCTCGTCTCGAAGAGTCTTGAACAGTGCTTTCAGGAGTGAAGAGGTTCTCTTGGCTCCGAAGCGAAAACATACTGCGGTTGCGTTCACTTCCTCCTTTTATACTCACGGAGTAGGGCGGAGTACGCTATGCAAATTTCCGCAGCCCCAAGGCATTGCATGCCATTGGCTCGTGTTTAAATACTCGAAGAGGATTGGCTTTCTATGCGAAACCCCCAATCTCCGTCACTTCTGACGTAACTCGAAGTGACTACGAAAGGGAACAACATAGCCTATTAGCCTAATGGCCATGTGGTTCAGGCAACGCGATTCTCTTCACTGCATATATTTATAACAAAATGAACATGATCTTTTTGTTTTCATTTTAAAAATATGAAACATTGATTTTTATTGACATTTATCAAACAGAGACAGGGTTATGTCATTTTATTTTATTGTTCATATAGTGGAGATAATATATAAAAAAATGTTGTTGAAGTTAAAGTCCCCGTGAACCGGAAGTTGTAAACGATATTTCTCCAGTGCTGTGATGTATTTCCAAGTGAAACGGAATATTGAACAGAGGGCAGGGTTTTACTCTAGCGCTCCTCCTCTCCATCTCTCGCTCATAGCAAACTAACGGTTTGAGGGGAGTGGTTAAGCGTTTCACCACCCAAACTGTGAAACCTATGAAAAAGAAACCGTTCCAGACCGGAAGTAACTTTTCAGATTTTGATTAAAGATTACTAAGGTAAAACATATTTTTAATATACAGTATATTCACTTGCACGGATTAATTGTGCACCACAAGACTAGTAATATGCGCTAACAAATAGGTTCAATTTTGTTTTCACAGGGACTTTAAATAGCCATGAAACCTCAAAAACTTTTTTTTTGTGCCATGGAACAAACTATATTTTAATGAGACCAAAGATTTTACGAATTATACGTCAAGGTTTATCCACTAGACTAGAGAGATCAGAGCCGGCGGCAAACGTCAGAAGCACTAGCCGAGGATAAGCTGTTCCAGTCGGGGTTGATCTCGCTGAGTGTCCGCTGAAGGCTTGGATGTCAGAACTCCGAAAACGTCAGATGCATTTTTCAGATAGGCGTTATCTTTATAAATAAACTACAGGTTTGAGATTTAGTAGGCTTGCGTCCTTGAAATAGTAAAGAAATAGTAGAGAACCTTAGGCCTTCAGGCTCCTCTGATGATGTTATTCCTCCCTTTTTTCTACAAGTATTTGAGGATGTTCGTTCTCTTCTTTTGGTCATGATAAATCGCTGTTTAGAAACTGGTATCATACCTGAACCGCTAAAACATGCATCAGTTTACTTTACTTAAAAAACAGAACTTGGACCCCACAGTGCTGGCCAACTTTAGACCGATCTCCAATCTTTCATTTCTGTCTAAAATACTAGAGAAAATAGTCCTGCAACAACTACAAAGCTTCCTCACTGATAATATGCTTTTCGAAACTCTCCAATCTGGGTTTAGAAAACATCATTCGACAGAGACTACATTGCTGAAGGTTTTTAATGATGTACTCATAACCTGTGACTCTGGCGATTATGTGGTTCTTGTACTTTTAGATTTAACGGCTGCATTTGATACAATAGATCACTCTGTACTTCTTACCCGACTGGAACACTGCGCAGGCATTACTGGCAGTGCATTAGACTGGTTTAGATCGTATTTTACTAACAGAAGCTTCTCAGTGAAGATTGGAGAATCTTCCTCCAGTAAGGCTGTGCTGTCATGTGGGGTTCCTCAAGGGTCTATTTTGGCCCCCATTCTTTTTTCTTTATACATGCTTCCATTAGGTTCTATTATCAGAAAACACGGGTTGTCATTCCATTTCTATGCAGATGACACTCTGCCTTTCAAACGCTCATCAGATAGTCTGGAAACTCTTATGGCCTGTTTGACCGAAGTAAAGACCTGGTTGTCCTCAAATTTTCTGCATTTTAATGAGAGCAAAACAGAAATGATTTTAATTAGACCCTCACACTATTCCACCACACCTAAAGTTATTTTTGATAGTTTGTCGTCTTATGTGAGGCCATGGGTGAGAAATTTGGGTGTAGTATTTGACGAATCCTTGAAATTTGAGAGGCAAATAAATTCAGTAGTGAAATCTTGCTTCTTTCAGTTAAGATTACTATCAAAAGTAAAAACATTCCTCTCTTTTAAAAATTTCGAAAAAGTAATACATGCTTTTATTTTTTTCTAGACTAGATTACTGCAACTCTCTTTATGCTGGGACTAGCCACTCAGCAATGTCTCGTCTTCAATTAGTACAAAATGCGGCAGCTAGACTTCTGACGGGTGCAAAAAAACGGAATCATATCACTCCAATTTTACGATCCCTACACTGGTTGCCAGTGCGTTATAGAGTGGAGTATAAACTTTTAATTTTTGTGTATAAATCTATGAATAGTCTGGCTCCACCATATCTGTCTGCTCTATTGACTGAGCATCGTCCATCCAGATCACTACGGTCATCAAATCAGAGACTCCTATCTATCCCCAAGTCAAAACTAAAGTCCAGGGGGGACCATGCCTTTTCTGTAGTTGGCCCCAGACTATGGAATGACTTGACTATTAGAATGGCCTCTTCGCTTTCTGTCTTTAAATCCAAGCTAAAAACACTCTTATTGGACAAGGCATTTAACACATGCTATTACACTGTATCTCTTTTATTCTTAAACTGTTGAAGCACTTACCTTGCAGTAGTCTATTTAAATGTACACCTGTACTTTTGTTGCTGTTTTGCTGTCAGTCTTTTATGATATTTATTAATATTGTAAAGCACATTGGACAATGTAAATTGTACTTAATTGTGCTATATAAATAAACTACCTACCTACCTAGATTTAAACAACCACATTCTTGCCTGAAACACTCTTAAAATTACATTTCATGACACAATAACAGTAGTATTTTGATATTTCGCGGACTTTCTCCTCTCCTATTGACGCTGCTGGTTGGTGCGAGGTGCATTCTGGGTTACCTATCTCAAGTCCACAAGTCACCTCTCGACAAAGAACGTATATTGACAAGAAGTGAAAGCCAATAGAAGGTTCCATTGCAACACCAGCGCCCAGCAGCAGCCCTACGCTTCCGCCACTTCAGAGTGAAAGCGACTTGACAGTCATATAACATACATATATTTAGTCCAGTGCAGAGATCATTTTTAGTTTGAAATAATTAGGATAGGTGATTATTTAACTCACAACAGTTAACTTTATAGCAGTTCAAAAAAAGTGGTAACACTTTATAATAACTGCACGCTATTAATCATTAGTTAAGCATGAGTAAACAGTTAATTCATCATTTATAAAACATGAATACACATTGATAAGCAGTTTATAAATATAGCTATACATGTTTTTTTCTTGATTTATACGCATATCTATAATGCGTTTAATAATTGTATTTTCATACTTTGTTAATGATCAATTAATAATTTCTAAATGAAGTATAGCATTATTTACAAACCAGTTGTTTAAGAGTTGTCAGTCATTCATAAGATCATGTAAAAAGTGTAAGTAAATGTAGTAAATACAGGTAGTTATAAAGCATTTAGTAGTGGTTAGTTAACTATTTTTGTGAGCTAATCTAAAGTGAGGACTATTCGTGCTTTGTAAAGCATTTATAAATGAGATTTAAAGACTCGTCAATCTTCTAAAAAGTAAAATGTAACAAACACAACGCAGTGATACTGAACATAGAAATATTTAACAGCCTTTAAAAATGCTTTACAAGGCATGACTAGTCCTCACTTTAGATGAGCTCACGAACATAGTTCATTGACCACTACTAAATGCTTTAGAACTGCCTGAATTAACCCTGAATGACAGCATTAATACATGTTAATAAAGCATTTATTAACACACTAAGTAACCATCACTATATGTCTGAATGATAAGCTGTATGAATGTACATTTAAATAGTTTATTAATCATTTACTTACACGCTCTAAGTAATCTTACGAACCATTGACAACTCTCAAATAACTGGTTCATAAAAAAATGCAATTTTTCATTTAGAAATGATAAATTGATCATTAATAAAGGATGAGAATACAATTATTTAACCAATTATAGATATGCTTTTAAATCAAGAAGAAAGCATTTATAGCTGTATTTATAAACTGCTTATTAATGTCTATTAATGCTTTATGAATGATGAATTAATGGTTTACTCATACTTAATTATTAGCGTGTAGTTATTATAAAGTGTTACCAAAATGGGTTATCAATGAAATAAATTAATTCAGCAAATAAATGTTGTACTAAATGTAAATGTTTGACAATAAATATATAACAGCAATAGAATAGCTTTACAGTAAACAGTTTTTTTTTTTTTTTGCAGTAATAGCCTATCTTATATTAATGACTGTTAAAGCAAGACCATGTAAACAAACATAAAAACCCAGCCAATGACCAAAGCGGCAATTAGTTATAGGATAACGGACAGCGCATCAATGATCATCATGTTTGTAGCATGATCCAGGGGATTAAAACGTCCAAAATATATTTCAGGCCTAGTGGAGTTGGTAACTAATAATAGTAGTAAAAGTGTAAAGTTGCATACAATGGAAATACTCACTAATGCAAGAAAAATCTACGTCAAAACTGTTATCTGTGCTGTTGTCCAGTAACTCCAGTTGGAATTTTCACCCCGATATGGCGGCCGCGCTACCGGAGCGCCATCTAGTGGCTGTTACCAAAAAAGCATCAGATTTTCGCCTCTTGTTCTTCTATACTCTTTGCTCTCGATTCATCCTCGGTAAACGGGGCGGATCAAGAACACATCCGGGGATTTGAAGTGGACTTGGCTAGATACGAGGTGTGTTCGACATCGCCTGCGGCTGGATGCAACCGATCGGCGAGAATAGCCGCGTGCAGGCGGGGAGGAGCTGCAAACGGAGACGTGAAGTCGGACAATTTCTGGTTCCCGTACTTACGGCTCACGTGGTGTTTGCATGCTTTACCACAGCTTAAGTGAAATAAATGCAACATTTGCCAAATAAACAGATATTTCAGACACATTTTCATTCAACACTTTACTGCTTCATGCAGCATCATGCTGCTCTTGAGAAGCTGCGCTGGCTGAGTCCTGCGGCTACTCTCGTATCGCTCTCGGCACACATCACAGTCGTATGGCACACATCACAGTCACGAGGAGTCAGTGCTGCATCAAGTCGGACAAAATTTCTAACCGGCATGCACTGTTTCAAGTCAGCCGCCGATCGGTCTGCGCAGAGCTGCATGAATTCGAACAAGCCTATAAACTTTGAATTGGAACAGTACTTCGGCAGCGACTGATGACGTTTCACAAGTCCACAAGAACACAAGTACAGACAAGTACGCATATTGAGAAACGCATTTTCTCTTCTTTGCCGTCTTCCGTGTGTCCATGGCGTAAAATGAGGGCGTGGGGGGAGAGGAGACTTGAATATTTAGGGGCGTGTTATTCTAATGACGAACGTTTTCGGCCGCGGAATTTATCAAGGGTAGGCATTGCGTACACCTGTGACTGGGGCACGTTCAAGTTCAAAACGGTGCGCAACGTTTTCCTACGGTTTCCTATTTGCACGTCATGTTTCCAGGATATGGTGTGCAACGGGGTTTGAGATGTTTTCTCTTGTTTGGTGGGTGCGTCAGAACTGCAGTCCAATCAGCAGCAACATGCTATATAAAGCACGCGGTATTAAAGTGAACTCGCACAATAGGTTCAAGGAAAATAATTTACAAATGTGTTCAATGCAGATCGCTATATGCAACAACTGAGGATATTAGAAGATATGTTTGTTGTTTATTGTAAAAATATAGGATATCAACATTATGATGTAGTTTATTATATTTTTTAGCTTCATGGCAAGTGTATGACATTTGGTATAGAAATAAAAAATGGTAAGGGCTTTTCCTAAAAATGAGAAAGAAATAGGTTATTAAAACATTATGAAATGCAAATAAAGTTAGTGTGTGAGGCTAAACAGAATGGCCCTCATTTATCAAAAGTGCGTAGGCCTACACCAAATTTCCAGCGTACACCTGGCGTACACCCAAAACCACGGTGACTTTGAGATTTATCAATATGGACGTTGGCGTACGGCACGCTCAAATCCTACACCAGCTCAGGAGGTGGTGTACGCACGTTTTGAGTTAGTGTGGAAATGCGCAGAAAAATTCCTAACACCACAAAACGCACTGACAAACTAAAACATATAATATATTATGACCCAGTGTAAAAAAAAAAAATAAACAAACAAAAAACAACATAGTACCAAACTTCAGTGTTTATTTTTGTGTAACGTGGAGTTCAATGTTTAATTTCTGTGACTTTACCAAAGCATGCGAGCCTGTGCGCTTTACCCTGACGTTTCAGGATTATCCCCAGCATGCGCACGGATTCGGTTCGGTAATGAAAGGCTTTCAATGACCAAAAAATAATTCAGACTGACAAAATAATAAAAAATATATTCATCTTCTTTTAAATGATAATAATAATACAAATAATAATAACGACATCCTTCTTCTAAATAACAATAAGCGTCATTAATACAAATCATAATAAGAAGAAGAATATTACAAATTGTCATGCAATTATTAATGTGAATTAATGGTACTTCACATCACATCATCATCACTATTATACATGTGACGTGATTCGAAATTGAATACTCATTTCAAAAAAAGTGCTGTAAAATAATGTATTGTGATAGGTCATTTCGGCTCCATGTCAGAGGAGTTTCTCTTCTTTGCCGTCTTCCGTGTGTCCATGGCGTAAAATGAGGGCGTGGGGGGAGTGGAGACTTGAATGTTTTGGGGCATGTTATTCTAATGACGATCGTTTTCGGCCGCGGGATTTATCAAGGACAGGCATTGCGTACACCTGGATTTCAAAGGTACGCACAGCTTCATAAATCAGGCGGAGAGTGTAAGCATAATCTTACACCAAAATATACGCCCGTTTCTACGCAACAATGGCCCTAATTAATCATTGTTGAAAACGATTGTCATTAGAATAACACGCCCCTAAATATTCAAGTCTCCGCTCCCCCCACGCCTTAATTTTACGCCATGGACACACGGAAGACGGCAAAGAAGAGAAACTTTTCCGACGTGGAGCCGAAATGACCTATCACAATGCTTTATTTTACATCATGTCTTTTGAAATGAGCATTCAATTTTAAATCACGTCACATGTATAATAGTGATGATGATGATGATGATGATATGATGATGATGATGTGATGTAAAGTACCATTCATTCACATTAATAATTGCATGACAATTTGTAATCAGACATCCCAAGTCTCCCGGAAGTTCCGGGAGTTTCACGCATATTGATAGCGTCTCCCTGATGCCCGCAAATGAGTTAAAATCTCCCGGAATCTAGAGCGAGATACTGCGTGTATAACATACATAGCGCGCGCCGCGTGCACGGCAGAAATATGGGAAGCCAAACAAACCAAAAGTGGGACGAGACAGCGGGGCTTTACCGCCGTCAGATTCGTCAGCGCAGCGCGGACGTGTTTCCTAGCGACACTCAATAGTCAGTGCGGCGCGAACAATCCTCACCAGTGCTGCACTGACCAATTTAAAGCAGCGCAACCCATAGGCTAGCTACATAGGCTACTACATGCAAATAAATGTCTGTACATTTATTTGCATGTAGTAGCCTATGTAGAAGAAACCCCTCCTTCCTTACAAATAATTGTTCTCTACTGAAGTTTAGGAGTTAATTATGGAGAATTCCATAATTAAAACACTCATTTGTTAATATTTATCACACACATCACACACACACATCACAATGTCCGCCGCGCGGACATGTCATCTGCACGGTTCAATGATCCGAGCCGCGCGGCAGATTCGTCAGCGCAGCGCGGACGTGTTTCCTAGCGACACTCAATAGTCAGTGCGGCGCGAACAATCCTCACCAGCGCTGCACTGACCAATTTAAAGCAGCGCAACCCATAGGCTAGCTACATAGGCTACTACATGCAAATAAATGTTTGTACATTTATTTGCATGTAGTAGCCTATGTAGAAGAAACCCCTCCTTCCTTACAAATAATTGTTCTCTACTGAAGTTTAGGAGTTAATTATGGAGAATTCCATAATTAAAACACTCATTTGTTAATATTTATCACACACATCACACACACACATCACAATTAAATATAAAATATGTTAATATAACATTAACATATTTTATTTTATATTTATTTTAAACATATTTTAAATATGTTAATATAACATATAACATATTTTATATTTATTAACATATTTTATATACACTCTCGCAACTGAAGGAATACATATGCTTACAAATCAGGGCCCGGTTCCCCGATAACGCTCACTCTTAGCGCGCTAAGAAGACTCAAAAAGATATATCTTACCTAAGTTGTATATGTTCCTAAGTGTGTTCCCCGAAGTGTCGCTTAGGAAACGTCTTAACTCGCTCCTCTTACGTTCGACGTTACAAAGGCGCTGTTCCAAGTGAAGGTGCTGAATTAGTTGGCATTAATTGCTCAGGAATCGATTTTCCACTTCACGCGTAAGAAAGATAACACGTTCTATGCAAATTAAACATTCCTCAAATTATTCGAGTAACATTTATTTTAACATTGTTTAAGTTATCACTTATCAGTAAAATATAGACTATTAATTAAATGATCAAAAAGATGACGATCAAAGCAAGATGTTCTCAGAAGCGCGAGCTGCGCGCGAATCCCAATGCAAAACTTCACGAGATAGTATGCAAGTGGCAAAAATAAACATCCATCAAAGCTCAGATTCAGGAAGGGGATATTTACAGGTAAAGATAAAGAGACTGAGAGAAGAAGAACGAGAGAAGGAGATGGAGATCAGTGGGAAACTAAAGTGGGCATGTGGGTAAAATGAGTCCCACTCCGGCCCTGAAACCTCTCACTCAAAGTGCAAACCTCAAATCTCCAAATCCATAAGCTATTTTTCAGCCTTTGACTCAGTTTTAATTGCAAAAAACACTTTTTTCAAAACACTACACACAATGGGCTATGCACAGCTTCAGCTACTTCCTGAATTTCAGCCAGCTCCTTGTTTCCTGTCTGCCATTATTGGACACATTGATTAAAGGTTCTCTAAGCGATGTGGGGCCAAAACATTTTTTGTCACATACATCAAACGTCTCCTCACTATCGGCTAGCTGCCTGTCCCCTAAACACACTGTAAAAAAACGCGGTCTCTGTAGACACCACAGGCTCCACAAACGGCAACAAAAACAATCATGTCTCACCCGGACCACGAAACCTAACAAACAGTGTTCCAGCCAATCACTAGCCATGTTTCCATCGACACGTTTTTATCCGAATTAAGTGATATCGAATGAAAAAAGCCTTATGGAAACAGTAAAATTCGATGAAATTTCATGAAAATCGACTCAAATGAAATACGTTCGGTCTCATCGAATTTTCTCTTGATCGATATACGACTAATGCGATAAAAGCTGATGGAAACAATATTTGCCGAATAAATAATGAATTGCGATTAAGTTTTATGCCCTTTTATGGTTGCAACACGTCAGAAGACGAGTTCATTTCCGGCCAGTCTGTTTGCGCACACATGGCGGATGTCAACAAAGACAGATGTAAGTGGACAAAGCAAAAAGATGCTTCAACCAAAGGGTTTCCGTGAACCACGATCTCCCAGAACTGATTGAGCGCTCGTTCCCAAACCACAGTCACCTCCGCTGTCGTCGGGCATAATTGCATCGGCATCGCATCATCATAGCAATGTTTATAGCGTCGTTGTTTTCTTGGGTTAGTTTTGCTTGTTTTTACGTGGCTTGGTTGAATTCTAATGTAGAATGTGGTCTGTTATTTCTAGTTAACAGACTGCGGCGCTGCTAGTATAACACACCGTTGCCATGGACGCAGTTCAGAGACGGAACAGACTATTTTCTTTAGCAGAAGCAATACTCGTTTTTAAATCAATAAACTCATTTTTAAGTCAATATTTTGTGCCAAATGATTGATTTATTTATTTATTTGGTTGATTTATATGTAATAAGCAGGATAATATATAGCGAGGCGGTTGTGAGGCGAATACAACAACCGCCTCGCATACATTATCCCATTCATATGTCGCTATCAGCTGGCACATAAGCATTATTAGCCTTCAACTTGTGAAATATTGATCATTTTTTGGTGGCGCGATCCGTTTTGTCTAACAAAACTTTGTTCGCAAAAGTTTGCTTGAATGTTGTTCGATTCAGTGCGAAAATAAATGGAAACACCTTAAAATGTCTCAAATCAATTCGATATACCAATTTGATCGCAAAACAGCATGTGACGTCATTACGTACAGGTTTTTATTCGCTTTAAAGCCGTTGGATGGAAACACACTTTCACCAGCTTTATCCGCATGAGTTTTTTAACCGAATTTCAGATAATTCGATTGACAAGTGGATGGAAACATGGCTACTGGCAAGAAGTATTTGAGGGTGGGTCTGGGGGGTTAGTGCGCGTGCACATGAAGGGGGTGTGTGTGTGAAGGAGATAGAAGCATCAGAGGGAAGTTTGAAAAATGGCCGACACACGACCAAATAGACGTCGTTCTGAAGAACAAATTAAAAAGAAGAAGGAGTCGGATAAAGAACGTGCGAAGTTCCGAATTTACATCGGTAGCAAAGCTTTTGAACGATGGCGAGAACTCCGGCGGCAGAAGGGCTTCCAGTCCGACGTCAGGTTGCTCTGTTTTTGCTGGACAGGTGGGTAACGTTAAATTGTTTTTTTTTTCTTCTAAATTGACGCTTTATTTTCACCAAACCCACACAAGGATATAATTAGCTAGAACTATGCACGTTCACAATTATTTCAGGAAGGACGAAAGGGAGGGGGAGGAGATGAGATGCGGCGGAGGGAGGGTCTAGCTAGCCTCCGATTTGTTTGAAAATATTCCGAACGTCAACAACACCCAGGATCGCTCAGAGAACCTTTAATTCAGGTGTGCTTGCCCTCAGTAGTCATGGCAACAATAATCAGACACACCTGAATTAATCAGACAGGAAACTAGGAGCTGGCTGAAGTTCAGGAAGTAGTGCAGCTGTGCATAAAGCCCATTCTCTACCTAAAACACAAAACATCTAGCAGGAATTGACTTGCTTTTCTTTTCCAAACATACCAATCAAAATGCTACAATTATTCATCAGGTCACGCAAAAACTCCTCATATGTGCAAACTCTAATTGTTTTACTGATCGCTAACCAATCAATGCTTTACTGTAGAATAAGCCTATAATAGGTCAAAGGTCAGATTACCTGTTTTGAATAATAGATGCCAACAATGGACAGAACCCCCCACAGAGTCATTTGTGTCCTTTTCTGTATTACTATATAAAGAATATACTTTTGGTTTACATATGTTTATGGTTTTGTTGTATAGTGTATACAACAGTAATGTTTGGCCTAATGAATATTTTATTTTTCTACATTGCATTGGTGATTACAGTGTAGGCCTACTAGTTACCCCTCTCAGAAGACTACTTTCACCATAGAACATTGTATTGAAATGTAGATATAAGTGTATGGAAGACCAAAGAGCTTTAGATTTAGAAAAAAAAAAAAAAACAATGTTTACATGGTGTATCCAAAAATGCACTATTATGAAATAAGTGTTTGCCATTTGATGGAAATGCTTCATTCTGACATGTTTATGGCATTGGAATGCAGTTACATTTTTGAAGGAGATGCGAGGCATTTTGCATTTTGTGTGTGAAGTTTTGGGAATTGTGTGTAGAGTTTTGAAAAAAGGGTGAAATAGTTTTGAAAATGTGTGAAAGTTGCTGCACAGTGGCGGAAACTAGCGTCTTGAGCTCAAACAACACGGTCATGATGTGGAGTTCTAACACTAAGAGAGAGCTTACGAACGGTCCAGACCAACCTTACGAAAGTGTGACTTACAGAAGATATACCTAGCGTACGAACGTTTCGGGAACCGTGCCATAAGGTTAAGAGAGAGGTTAAGGAATAGGTAAAGAACTACTTAGAGATGAGAACTTTTTGGGTAACCGGGCCCAGATGCTTTGGTAAAGTCACACAAATTAAACATTGAAGTCAAAAATAAACACTGAAGTTTATAATTTTGTTGTTTTTTGTAATAAAGTTTTTTTTGTTTGTTTATTTTATTTCTTACAGTGGGTCATAATATATCATCTTTTAGTTTGTCAGTGCGTTTTGTGGTGTTAGGAATTTTCCTGCGCATTTCCTCACTAAGTCAAAACGTGCATACACCACCTCCTGAGCTGGTGTAGGATTTGAGCGTGCTGTACGCCAACGTCCATATTGATAAATCTCAAAGTCACCGTGGTTTTGAGTGTACGCCAGGTGTACGCTGGAAATTTGGTGTACACACTTTTGATAAATGAGGGCCATTGTGTTTTAGTCTGAATTAGGTAAGATGTGTGCTTTCAGTTTCCACAAAGCCCTTCACTTGATTGGGATATTCTCTTGTGTTTTGGGTAGCAAGTGCAGTTACTGTAACATCGAGCATATCTTCTATTAAACACATATATATACAGACTTCATCAGGCTCCGAAAATTCTTCTCAAAGAACACAGAGAATGGCCTTATCGGGCTCCATAGTCCAACTCTTGCGTCATCAGAACGGGGTGTTTCTGTTTCTGTTTAAAAACCGTTGTGCAACGTTTCGTCCGGGCTGAACGCAGCCCCGGATTTCAAAGGTACGCACAGCTTCATAAATCAGGTGGTGAGAGGAGTGTAAGCATAATCTTACGCCAACATATACACCTGTTTCTACGCAAAAATGATAAATGAGGGCCATTGTGTAGGAAACACTTATGTATTTTGGGAGAAATTGATGAATTTACATAATGTAATACTGAAATACCTGAAATAATTATAAACAGTTCCAATATTTATTGTGAAAGGTTTTCAGAATTTTTGATTGTCCCACAATTCTTCTACAACCAACAGTTTAAAGGAGTAGTTCCCTTTAAAAAAAAAAAAAACTTGCTGATAATTTACTCACCCTCATGTCATCCAAGATATCCATGTCATTCTTTCTTCAGTCAGAGCAAGGCGACCATTTGAGCTTATAAAACTTAAACTTTGTTGTTATTTTTTTTTTAATGAGCGATCATTTCGCTTGCTAAGACCCTTATATATCCTCTGAAATCGTTTAAAGCCCTCTGAACAGTTTGCAGTTTGCACTGAAACTGTGTTTTGGAAGCGTTTGGTTCCCATTGAAGTCCATTATATGGAGAAAAATCCTGGAATGTTTTCATCAAAAACCTTAATTTCTTTTCGACTGAAGAAAGAATGACATAGATATCTTGGATGACTTGGAGGTGAGTAAATTATCAGCAAAAGTTTTTTGTTTTTTTTTAAAGTGAACTACTCCTTTAAGTCCACAATTTAAACTAATATGAAGGTGGCTCTATAGTTGATGAATCACCCATGAGTAAATAAAGGTTTTATAAATAAAAAATAAGACCTCAACATGTTATTATCCCACTTTTTTAATGCATATTGAAATCCATTACACTCAACAAAATCTCAAATTTATGTACACTTTACAATATTTTTGCAAAATTTCTTTGCTGGAAAAAAAGCATCCTCAAAATAATGGTTAAAAGCTCATTAACATAATTATGTACTCATTAACTCTACAATATCACATTATGTACTCCCAGAGAACTATACAGGAATAGTACCATGACAAAGTGCATTTCATAGACCTTGCACAATGTTTGTGGTTATAAGGATAGATAACTCTGAAAAATAAGTATATCATGCCATTACCATGCAAATAACACACTCTGTAGATGAAGACAAATCTTTTGAAAAAGTTGTCGATGCAGTAAGTGCAGTAGGCAGGTCTATAAAGAAAAAACAGGGGTGGTGTCAGTGTCGGACATAACAGAAGGCCTCTTGGGAACTTGTTGGAGTTTGCTGTTGTTGGCTAGGCTACAGGACATGCGCTGAAGCAGGCTCAAGAGATCCTTCCGGAAGCGAACCCCGATAAAGACGTACAGAAAAGGATTCAGGCAACAATGTGTGTAGGCAAGACATTTCACAATTTGCCCAGCCATATCTAAGTTTTGTGCGACTTCACAGTCTGTTATTGTGGCATTGTTGGCTTGGCCTGCTTCTACAATCAGATATACATTTAACGGCAACTGTGAGAGAACAAAAGCAGCCACAACTGCAAGGATGACCTTCAGAGCTTTGTGTTTTTCAAAGCTTCTAGCCAGCATGAGTTTACGAATAATGACTGAGTAACATAAAACAATGACCAGCAATGGTAGTAGGAAGCCAACACAGATCTGTAAAGACAACACCAAGACTTTAGTATAGTTGTTGTCTGTGATCGAATAAACCATGACGCAGGAGCTGAGCTGGTGGCTTATTTTTTTCATTTTGGCGAAGAGAAATTCCGGTAGAGCTAAGAGGCAAGAGGCAAGCCACACAAACACACAAGTTATCTTACTATACAGCATGCGTTTGATTTTGTAGTTGTGTGCTTCGGTTACGTGGACGATGGCAATGTAACGGTCCACGCTAATGCAAGTGAGTAAGAGCATGCTGGCAAAGAAGTTAATCTTGTAGACTGCAGAAACTCCTTTGCAAATGGCCTGGCTGAACACCCAGCCTTGAGCAGCATTTGTTGCCCAGAAGGGCAATGTGCCAAGGAAGAGAAGATCAGCCACTGCCAGGTTCAGCAGGTAGACATCGGTCATGGTTTTGAGCCGGTTTCTCACAGTTGTGAAGATACAGACGACTAGTAGGTTGCCCAAAGCCCCCACAACAAAGATGATCCAGTAGAGAGGGGGTTCGTAGGTCTTACTGAACTTTCGCACAAGTTCTTTTTTACATAATCCAACCAGGTATGATTCATAGTCATCAGTATCAGTTGTCTGAAATAAAAATAAAAAGGATATATTCAGGGACGAATTCTGTGCACTGTCCATTTCATTTGATTTACAGATTTACTTAAAAACAAAACATACCAATCATCTAAAGGAATGTTCTTTCCTCTGTGGAGCACAAAAGGAGAGGTTTTGAGGGACATACTGTTTTTCACGCAATGAAAATGGATGTACATTCTTCAAAATATCTTCTTTCATCTTCCACAGAAAAAAGAAAGTCTTATGGGATGGAATCGACATGAGGGTGAGTAAAAGATTTTGGGGTTTAATATTCCCTCAAATTCTCTTTTTAGCTTTTCATCTAAATCCTCTCAGAATGCTGCCTATGAAGCTTAGAATTTTTTTTTTTCATACCGATCTTCCACTCAACTGACAGCCACTTCCTGTCTACACTGGTACAACAGTCTCTCACCATTTTGCAGCTGTAATCCAGTTGAGTTGTGAATCATTGTGACATCACGCCCCTGCGAACTTTGACAATCTAAATTTACGAAACATGTTCCGCAGCTCAGATCAGGTGCAGGTGTCTCTATTGGAGAAACCACACAAGTACACCGCATCCACATCCTCTTTTAACCCATTTCTGAAGCGTGCACAAACAGATAGTGCGTCACCCGCCCTGGGGGTCTACATAAACACAGCCCCTCATAATGAGAACATATCTCATAAGGAGGATGTCAAAACACTAGATTCTGTTCCATCCTGACATACATACAGATAACAGATAAAGTATATGTGACGCACACCATGGAACATCTTTTCATTGTGTTGTTTAAAAACTCCACAATGTGGTAACAGCCAAATCTGTCTGTATGATATCAATTCAAGAGGTGCATCAAATAATAAGGGACAAAGATATGGGTTAGTATGAATAGTTTCACTTGACTGACACATCACATTTCCAGAAAAGCATGCAGCACTAAAAGAAACAGAGCTTAACCTCTGCTTACGGATAACATTTGCTGTGAGCAGCATTTCAATTTAAATTTAAATTTGAAGAGTTGCATCATGACAAAATAACTTGATGACATCTTAGAACTTAAAAGTGTTACTGATGCCAAATTTGACTAGAACTGTCATCAAACTTTTTAACCCAAACTAGAACACTTTTATGCCAGAATTTGGCACAAAAAATTATAATAATACTATATTTACTGAGTGTAAAAATAGTATCATATATATATAGATTATATATATATATATATATATATAATAATACTCACCAAGTCTGTCAAATCTGTGAAATTAAACGCATCACTTTCATCTATTGAGAGACAAAACGTGATTAGAAAATATATGGAAGAGTGAAACAGACTGTTATTTAATGTAAACACAAATCACTCAGGCAATATATACACAGAATATTTTCAAATGACATTATTTAATGATTTAAATTCATCACATATAAGAACAAAGCAGCTAACAGTTCATAAAAGTCTCACATAATGGCCTAATATGCCAATATTCCTAAAGTCTTTAAACAATGTGTTATATAAACAATCATCTGAGATAAAAGAAATTTCAAAAATCATGATTTTTGATACTTACAGTCTGAAGTTGTAGAGACATCCATGTTGTGTCTTGAAATCACAACCGATAACCAAGAGTATTACAGCGGTTCAGTGATGAATAAGCTTCCCCTGCTGTCTTTAACTACTTTATAAAACCACAAAGTCACATGTCAGGGGAGAGTTACATCATCCCCTTCCAAGGCCCCACATGTTGATGTCATATAACAATTGTGCAAAATGATGTACAAAAAAAAAGCATTTTGGAGAAAAACAGATATGTTGCCCTCTGCTCTGAACTGCTGCATTTGCCATTCGACTGAGGTTGCTTTATGGAGATGTGGATTGTTATTAAATACCCCCATGACTCAAAAGATGAAATCTTCTGACTTGGGGCTGCTTTCACCATGTACTGTTGGTGAAAGAAAAAGCATGCAGAAAAAGTTCATGACGTGCTTATTAGACAGAAGTGTTCATTAGTGTAGATTATACATTAATTTAAATATACTGTATGTCTTGACTCAACTTCAGACTAAAAATCAGCTTTTATTATCACTAAGATTAAATGTGGATCAAATACTGTTCTCTTACTGTTTTCTCAAATTGTGTAAGATTAGCCTGGCATGCCAGACCTACATCAAGATGTTAGGTCTGGAAACTCTTCATTGAGAGGGCTCAATCCGAGGGGCGGGATAAACGGTTGTGTTTCAAATTCTCTCTGCACGCAATTGGATAGCGCTAAAGCCAATCAAAGCAACAAAGACGGTGACGAACTCAGCGGAGCAAGTTGATATATTAAACTTTTACCGTATCCAGTCCAGCTGTCAACTCAACATTGAACATTGAAAATAAGGGAGATTTCCCGGAATCCATCCCCAAAATAAGGGATTTTTTTTGTTTGTTTTTTACACGACCCACAAACTTTAAAAATAAAACACTAATCATTAAAAGTCTAAAGAGTTTATAACTAGCCAACATATATGTGTGAGAGAGAAAGAGACAGTATGTGTGTGTTTGTGTGTGTATGAGAGAGAAAGAGACAGTGTGTCATTAAAAAAATTACATCATAGAGAAAGTTTAAATACTAATATCAGCTTACGAGGGAAACGGAGGTGGAGTAGTGGTGCTTCGGGTGCTGGAGATGATTCGGGAGAGAGCGTGCGCTGACACGGAGTAAAGCCTTTATAATCGACGCGACAGCACGAGCACGGCAAATGTGACAAGTTAATCATTTCGCCACAGCTTTTTTGTAACAGCGTGTGCGGCGCCGGCCGCATCCGAGGATGAACGACTTCAAACCGAATATGTCCGAGCTTGTCCGAGCTCATTGGTTGCTCTGCGGCAAACTGCTGCAGCCTATAGACGAACTCGAGTAAACTCGCGTCCAATGAGAGGCCCTCGCGCCGTCATTGCATCATAGCCTGCCAGAATGGGCGTGGCTAGTGTATATAAGTGCGGTTCGTAGGCTGCATCCCTGATTTTCATCTCTTCAGCGAAGCCCTTCGCATCTCTGAACTGCAGAACCATATCGCTGTTGAGGGGCATCTAGCGAGCCTGGACAGCGCCTGAAGAAGTCGGCCATCTTCGCCACCTTCAGCCATCCTGCGAGCTACGCCATCCGGTACGCCATCCGCCATCCTTTTTAAAACATAAGTTCCAACTTTACAAAAGAGCAAGCGAGTGTCTTTTTAAAGATGCCTCGCACCACCTGCGGCTCATGCCATGACCCTCTCATCGCCGGAGGCCGCCATCTCATCTGCGCCCTCTGCCTGGGACTGGAACACGCAAAGCTCGTTGGAGCTCGCTCTCGCGGCGGATGTGACCTCTGCGAAGAGCTTCCGTTGTCAACCCTGCGGGCTCGACTCGAAGCGTTTAAAGCTGCCGCCTCCCTCTCTCAGCGACGCGCAACTGCTGCTCACGAGCCGCATTGTCATCGCACTGAATGGGGGACGCGCCGCTGACAGCTGTGCCAACCGCGGATAGCTTTCTTTATGTTACAAGAAAGCTACCCCGCCCCCCGTGCATACACTTCATGGATGGTAATAGTGTGTTAGTCCCGCCGAGGCCGGACCAGTTCGAGTGGCTGGTTATGTCAATACTGCAGCAATGAGCCTGTTTTACACGCACACCTGCTACAAGCGCCGACACTACTTTTTGTAGTGTCGACACACACTGTTTTCCACGCCCTCTTATCTGCTCGCGCTATTAAACTTGTGTTTTTACCCCTGTGACTCAGTGGTGAAACACAAAGCTTTTCGCGCCAGAGACCCGTGTTCGATTCCGGCTCTCGCAGATAATTTTATGGAGCTCTGAGCTCGCGGTCAGCTTTCTTACGTGCAGAAAGCGGTCACGCCCTCCTGCGCATATGCGTCAGTGGCAACATGAGGAATGAGTGTGTTTTTTAGCCGGCCGAGGCCGGCCAAGCACCCATCTCTCAAACGTTTCTCAACTCCTCGTTCGAGCAGCCGGAAATGTCAATATTGCAGCAACGAGCCTGTCATAACATGCACGCCTGCAAACAAACGCCGACACACAAAGCTTGACGCTCTAATCTGTTTCAACTGTAGTAGGTGCCCACACCCCTGTGCTCACCCCTACTTAACACAACATTCCTGTGTCTCACAGAGCCCACTCTCATAAGCTGGCTATGCTGCTAGGGTGTTATCTGTAGAAGATGTGCCCACGCCTGTGCTCACATCTTCTATCTGCCCGCTCTATTACACGGCCAAGTCGCACGCATCACAAGTGCAGCCTCTTCAGGCTATAAATAGTCTTGTGCCCGAGAGTCTCTGAAGCGGACACAATCCGCTCAAGTACTCAAATTAGGAGACGCGCCCACGAGCCCGTGTACACACCCTCTCTCTGCCTGTTCTGTTACATGGCCAGTAACACTTATATGAGTGTAAGTCTCGTGCCCCCCCTCCGAGCGCGCATAACAAATAAACGCTTCACACACAGCGTTGCCTGTTCGTCACAGGCTAATAATAACACACTCCCCATCTGAGAAGATCGGGGAGTCACACAAATATGTAAGCAACGTGCCCTCTCTCGAGCGCTTACGCTTACAGAAAGGCACCTCACCCATGGCACTGCTTGCGCACTGCAAGCAGACATAGAACGCTCCCCATTCACTGCAATCGGGTCGTCACTCACAAAACAGTTTGTCACTGCTGTCTGCGAGCCACTGTGTTCAAACACCGTGAGCGCATGCGCCGCACACACACCTCCGACGCAGCCTGTAAAGCCCACACAGTGTGGCAATCAGAGCGCGGAGGCCTTTCAACCCCTACCTGCATATATAAAAGCATGGGAAACTATCCCAGGGGTATCAAAATGGGTGTTAAACACAATAAGACAAGGATATTCTCTACAATTCAATCACCGCCCTCCACGCTTCGAGCGCGGCTTGAAACTACTCTGAATTCAGAAGTAGTACATCTGCTTCGTGCAGAAATAGCGAACCTGCTTGTGCAAAAGGGCTATATAGAAAGTGCCGCGTTCTCTGACTGAGTCGGGGTTTTTACGGCCGTTACTCTCTAAGAAAGACAGTGGCCTCAGACCCTTCTGAGTTTTTTGAACAAAGTGCTTGCGAAAAGACCGTTTAAAATGCTGACAATCAGGAAACTCCTTACGCAAGCCACCCCTTTCGAACCGCTTCAATCCGTGGATTTGAAATACCTTTCACTCAAAACCGTTTTTCTGACTGCCCTGTCATCAGTTAAACGTATGGGAGACCTTCACGCACTGTCTGTGAGCACTGCGTGTCTTGAGTTTGGACCAAATGACTCCAAGGTCATTTTAAAGCCTAGAAACGGTGGCCTAGACATGTCCCCAAGGTGATCGATACACCTTTCAGAGCACAGATCATTCCCTATTGGCTCTGTCAGCATCCGATAGCGAATGCGACTTCAATCTCTTCTGCCCAGTTAGAGCACTGAGATTGTATACTGCGCACTCTTCCTCTTTCAGATGCTCTGAACAGCTTTTCATTTGGAGGGCGCACTAAAGATTTTGCCATCACGAAACAAACACTGTCTAGATGGATAGAGGACACTATTGCTGCTGTGTACGCGTCAAAAGACCTGCCATGCCCGTTAGGCATTAGGGCTCACTCCACACTAGAGGCATGGCCTCCTCATGGGCATGGTCCAGCGGGATTTCCATTCACGGCATATGTGTGGCAGCGGGCTGGGCTTCCCCCTCCAGCTTTGTCAGATTTTACAATCAGAGACCGGCACCGCCGCTCTGTCTTTCCCTTCCCACTATGTGCTTATATATTACACACTGTGATGGCCCCGAAGCAGCCACCCATCAGTGAACGGTGATATCGCATATACATACATACGAACACCCATAAGTTATCCTGCACATTCTTTGTTTTAGTCATTCTTTCATTGGTTTCTGTTTATATATTTATTTGGCAATGACATGCAGACATCATTTATTTATCATTAAGATATTTATTTGAGTTGCAGTATGCACATTTATTACTATTGCTTTCTTTGATTTTAAGTTACCGCTGTGTTGCTGAGAAGTGAACGGTTGGAGGTTTCGGATGGTGATTCCCAGTTCCGTGTGTGGTCCGTGCGAATTAAGGGCCGGCCGACCGTTTCCACTGCTATTTTTAGTTCCGCTTGCCGCTACCAACCAGCAGATTGACTGTGGGGGGAAGTCTAAGGGTTGATGTTGGTATTGTCTTTTCTAGTTGCTTGTACTTTTCCTTAGATTAATTATTTGTGGTCAGATATGCACTTAATATAGGATAGTTATGTAATTGAGTTATGGCCATAATAGTTATGGCTTTGATATTGATTTTGTTATTGTATTGTGAAGTTTGTTGTTTTTGTCTTCCCCCTTATGTTAGTATGGGCTAGTCCGTTTGTATAAATGTGTCCCTGCTGTTTAACTTGTAGATCAGATCTTTTTGGTTCTCACATGTACTCAGTTGTTTGAGTTCAGTTTGTTTTGTTGATCTCCTTTATAGGCCTAAACATTTGATTTCATTATTTGGATTAAGTTTCCTTTTTGAATTCTTTGTCCATGATTTTTTGATTTAGTAAAATATTTTTTGGGAAATATTTCTATGACCCTATTCCTTGAGTGTTTGGTCCCTCACACACACACACTGGCCCCCACTCTTGCCAGCCAAATATTATCCTCCACTCATAGGGCTCCCCGGGGTCCCCCCACCCCCCGGGCCTCATGCAGTGGATGCTTGGCGCGCAAAGCGTTGACAATGGGTTCCCGTAGCGTAAGCTAGCTTACGCAATACGTAAGAGAACGAATCGGTTACCTAACATAACCTCGGTTCTCTCTAGATGAGGGAACGAGTATTGCATACACGGCCGTGCTCGCGTCACGAGCGACTTTCGCTTCATTCAATGAAAACCAGGGATACAGCCTACGAACTACACTTATATACACTCTAGCCATGCCCATTCTGCCGGGCTATGATGCAATGACTGCGCAAGTGCCTCTCATTGGACGCGAGTTAACTCGAGTTCATCTATAGGCTGCAGCAGTTTGCCGCAGAGCAACTAATAAGTTTGCTAGCTAGTCCGCTCAAGGTCTGCAGCTGCTGCACTGCGTTGACAATGGATACAAAAATTAAGGATCATTTTTTGGCTTCAATATCTGAGAAAAGATTAATCTTTCCCGTAGCGCAAGCTAGCTTACGCAATACTCGTTCCCTCATCTAGGAGAACCGAGGTTATGCTAAGTAACCAATTCGTTTTATACCATCGACATGATACAAGGCATTTATGTACGTTAAGACTTACACATGCGACACATGGTAGGCTACATGAAACACAACAATAGGGTACACAAAACAAGGAAAACTGATCTCTTAAAAAGAGAAAAAAAGTACATCACAAGACAATACATTACAAAATGTGACAACAAAATCTATGACAATGTTGTAATTAAACCTGCCAAACGGTTGTAACCATAGTAATTAATAACGCACAGATTAAAATATTACTATAATAATTAATAATTCATTACATTTATATAGTGCCTTTCTGGACACTCAAAGCGCTTCACATAGAGGGGGGAATCTCCTCAACCACCACCAATGTGCAGCATCCACCTGGATGAACACTAAAACACTGACACATTTTGGTAGGCCTATTTGAACTAAAAAATGCAATAAGTCACCTCACTTATTATGCTTGTGTCACGGGGTGATGAACAAAGGGTAACTATTTTTCTGGGAAATGTTTCCGGGTGGGAGTGGATTTAGTGGGACACTGGGCCACTAAATTCTGGGGGTTTTCCCCCATGTATTAGGTGTTTCTCAATGTCAAGGATACTTCCTTGGCAGGATGGGTCCTTCCAAGTCATTTCCTTCAGAGGCTAGGCAAGGGTCCTCTTTAGCATTCGGAGAACACGTAAATGGAACAGGCTAGCAAGTGCACGTCATTGCGTCATTACATCAGTGAAAGGTCCGCTTCGGCGCTGCAAAAATCATAGTGCTGGTGTACTGCACTGTTTGTTGACAGTCCTTATTTTGTCTTGTCAGTCCTCATAGAAATAAATAAATAAATAAATAAAGTATAAGGGATAATGTATAACCAGGCGGTTGTTATAGTGAATACAACCCCGCAAACTCTAAAGCAGAGGGGTCTTGATTGAATCAGCCTGAAGGGGTTGTATCTACCAAACGGCTACCTACCAAATAAATCAATAATTTGACACAAAATTTTTATTTAAAAAGGAGTTTATTCATTCAAAAACGATTATATTACCGGAGTGAACAGAACTAGCACTACGTCCATAGCAACATGATCTAGCTGTTAAAACACATGCAATGGTAAAATATGTGACCAACAAAAAAGGCTATAACGTTATATGAAGTAAAAATTAAAATTTAATCACCAGTAAAAGGGAACAGCTTTAAATCCCCTCAGCAAATTTGAGCCGATATGTTAAATAGTTTAACAAACATTAAATAAATGGCTAAACTGAAATTATACTTGCTTACATTTGAAAGCATATTGCCGTTATCACTCCGACTCCGCTAACGGTCGACATTTTTTTATTTTTTGAACAAGATAGCAAAGCTGCGCATAGGATTGTGGGTGATTTAAGAGCGTGAAGGCTACACATATGCATCCTTTCCTGTGTATGGGATATTTTCCGAACAAAGGACTCAGTCCTTGGTTGAAATTCTGAGGATCCTCGACATTGGAACAGTCCTTCGACGGACGTCGATGACGTAGCATCCTCAAAATTCCGGCTTCCGAGGATCCTTCCTTGACATTGAGAAACGCCTATTGTGTCCGGGCGCAGCTACTAATTGAAGAGATGAGCGTCAGCTGTGCGATAGGAGGAAAGTTAACAGTGATTGGGACATGTATCCACTATGTGGATTATAAAAAGGCCATTCTGGCGTGAAGAGCGGAGATATAAGGAGCGGGAAGGATTAACGTGGCGTGCAGGCGGAACTTTATTCTCAGCATCTCGGCAAACTGGAAGAATGGATTCATAAAGTGAGTGTGATAAGGATTTAAGAGTGGCTGAGCATCCACATCATCTATGCAGCAGTTAAGTGCCTCTTTGATATTCTTCTGTGAAGCCCTTTATCTTTAATATTCATTTGGATGTATCAGTCAGTGGACAGTGGCTCCAAATAAGTCAAGATATTGACTGAAATTAATTTGTAGTGTACTCACAGCATTGGATATTCAGACCTATCAATGGGAGAGGATGCCGGCCGGGACCGCGAGTGGGAGCCTTATTCATTGAGAGCTGTTGTCGACTGCAGTGCTTAGTGTGAAGTGAACACATGTGACTCTTTGAAGTGATTTACTGCATGCACAAGTGTGGGTGTATAATTCTGCTTCCACCCATTGGCCCCAGTGGGCAGGTCTGTGAGGCTGGGGCTGAAGAGAGCCCTCTAACCATTGTTTATTCAGCGTGTATTGTACAGGAACTACTGTAAAGACTTCCTGACCATCGCTTATTCTGTCTCTTACTATAGTCTATTCCATTATCTGCTGCTGCCTGCTCTGAAGAGAAGCCGCTGTGTGGAAGTCTCTTAACACAGTCTGTTCCATCGTTTGCTGCTGCCTACTCTGAAGAGAGGCCACTGGGTGAAGATCTCTTACAATTGTCTGTTTCTTTGTCTTATCTGCTGTCTTCTCTTAAGAGAAGCCGCTGGGTGAAAGTCTCGTACCACAAACTGGTCCATCGTCTGCTGATGGCCTGCTCTGAAGAGAAGAGTTGTGGCCCTATCCCCCGATCTTGCCCCGGGAACGTTCCTACTCAGACGGGAGGCCGGACAGTCGGGAGCGATACTGTCCGGTGCCACCAACTCTGTATTCATTACAGAGATCCGTACCTTGCTACGAGGGATTCTGGAGATGGGGTTTCAGAAATAAGGTCAGAAATTACAACCAGACAAGAGCCAATGGACTAGTTGCACGACAACGGAAATGGAATTTCCGGTTTGTCTGTGGTAGGCTGGAACACTTCCGGTCACTGCTTCCGTCAATGACACTCGCTTATTTAACCGACTGTTCAGCGTAGTGTAAAAGAAAAAACACGAGTCTTTTCGGTATTAAAACAGGTGTTGTACCGAATTCCGACTCGCGGACAAATCGCACGCCCCTTCGTGTGCGCGCGCCTCTCATTAATACGCGCAGAAACGAGTTTGAATGCACTCCATTTGCCATATGCGTTTATCGATTGATTTTTTTCTCACAGCAAGCACCCACATCCTGCATGAAAGCTTTGCACTTACAAAAGTTAACAGACAGTGAACTAGTGTGGAAAAAAAAATGCAAACAAACAAAAACGCATGGGAGATCGATTCAGACTATAAACTTCGACGGGTAAAGGCAAGCCATAATAAAGCAGCCATAATAAAGCTAGCACCTGTCAAAACAAAACATTACTGTTAATTTAACAGAACGTAACTTTTGTGTCTAAAACACGCGGTGGTTCATAGGAAAATAGTGTATTACTCTCCCCATTGCACATGAATGTCATTAAAAATAATATTTAACCTTTTTAATGAAGATAGGCTTAGTTCATAAAACACATGTCTGTATATTGTATATAGGCTAATATAGACTATAGCCTATATTAGGCAAATACCAGTTTTTATGTTTGTTAATTGATAATTATAATAATGTGATCATTGACTAAAGCTAAGGATGTAAAGAAACCTTAGACTTTTTTAATATAGTTATTGTCTGGCACATTAGGCCCACAAAAACATTATTTATTAAATTCATTCTTTCAATTTCACATTTTGCATCCTAGCTGAGAACGTTCTCAGAACTTTGGCTAACATTCCCTACAAGTTTGGTTTAAACTTGTAAAGCCATAAGGTAGCCTACTGTTTTAAAGAAAACATTTGAATGTAATGTTGAAATAATGTTTTAAGGATGTTTTAACTGTAATATTTTGAGGATGTTTTGGGAAAGTTGCTGAGATAACACATTATAAAATGTTCTTTTTGGGAAAAAACAAAACAAAAACAAAACTACCTGCTGAAAACATTAGAACAGAACAAAATTTTAAGAAAAATTCTAGCTGGGATTGCTTATGGAAATTCATTGTTTTGTGTTCAGGTGCCCTTTTTTGAAGAAAACCTGCTGCAATATTACAAAAGTGTATGCATAATTTGTTTATAAGCCTATCTTGATGAAAAAGGTTATTATTATTTTTAATGACATTCTTGTGCAATGGGGAGAGTAATAAAATATTTTACTATGAACCACATCGTGTTTAACACGCAAAAGTTACGTTCAATTAAATTATTTGAAATTAACAGTAATGTTTTGACAGCTAGTAGCTTTATATGGTAGCTTCACCCGTGGAAGTTTATAGTTTGAATCGATCTCCCATGCATTTTTGTTTGTTTGCATTTTTTATCCACACTAGTTCACTGTCTGTCAATTTTTGTAAGTGTAGACAAAGCTTTCATGCAGGATGTGGGTGCTTGCTGTGAGAAAAAAATCAATCGATAAACGCATATGGCAAATCAAGTGCATTCAAACTCGCTTCAGCGCGTATTAGGTGAGAGGCGCGCGCACGCGAAGGGGCGTGCGATTTGTCCGCGAGTCGGAATTCGGTACAACACCTGTTTTAATACCGACAAGACTCGTGTTTTTCTTTTACACTACGCTGAACGGTCGGTTAAGTAAGCGAGTGCCATTGACAGAAGCAGTGACCGGAAGTGTTCCAGCCTACCACAGACAAACCGGAAATTCCATTTCCGTTGTGGTGCAACTAGCGAATTGTTCCGAAAGGAGGTGAAATTCCTGGGTCACTGTGTGAGTGCTGCTGAAGTCTCTGAGGACCAGAGGTGTCAAAAGTATTCACATTCATCACTTAAGTAAAAGTATAGATACTAGGGTTTAAAAATACTTCTGTAGAAGTTGAAGTATCAACTCAAGCTTTTTACTCAAGTAAAAGTATAGAAGTACTGGTTTCAAAAAACTTCTTAAAGTAAAAAAGTAGTAATGTAAGGAAAACAAATCCTTTAAAGGGATAGTTCACTTTGAAATAAATTTTTGATATGTTTTAACGGTAACACTTTAGAATACGGTTCCTTCGTTAATGAATAACTACACAAGAACTAATGAGTAACACAATATTAACAATCTAGTAACTATGATTAACTAACAAGAAACTCTGATTAACGAACTAGTAAGTAATAGCGCACAGACGAAAGTGGTAGTTCACTATTAACTAATCAATAACTACTATTTTTTTAATACTTCCCAGAGAACTACTGAAAAAGTTTATTAACAATCTAGTAACTACTATTAACTAAAAGAAATTCTTATTAACGAATTAGTAAGTAATAGCTCACAGATGAAAGTGTTACTAGATACTTCTGTGGGAGTTACTAATTATTTGGATTCGTATTATAAAGTGAAGATCCTTGGAACTAACTAGTAATTACTCAAGTGTTACTAAAGACATTTTCTAAAAGTATACTAAAGTTCACCAAAAATCTCAAACGGTTGCACAAATCATGACTAGATCATGTAGTAACACTTGAGTAATTAGTTCCAATGATCTTCACTTTATAATACGGATTCAAATAATTAGTAAATAATAGCTCACAGATGAAAGTGTTACTAGATACTTCTGTGGGAATTGCTAATTATTTGGATCCGTATTATAAAGTGAAGATCATTGGAACTAACTAGTAATTACTCAAGTGTTACTACATGATCTAGTCATGATTTGTGCAAACGTTTGAGATTTTTGGTGAACTTTAGTATACTTTTAGAAAATGTCTTTAGTAACACTTGAGTACTTACTAGTTAGTTCCAAGGATCTTCACTTTATAATACGAATCCAAATAATTAGTAATTCCCACAGAAGTATCTAGTAACACTTTCATCTGTGAGCTATTACTTACTAATTCGTTAATAAGAATTTCTTTTAGTTAATAGTAGTTACTAGATTGTTAATAAACTTTTTCAGTAGTTCTCTTGGAAGTATTAAAAAATAGTAGTTATTGATTAGTTAATAGTGAACTACCACATTCGTCTGTGCGCTATTACTTACTAGTTCGTTAATCAGAGTTTCTTGTTAGTTAATCATAGTTACTAGATTGTTAATGTTGTGTTACTCATTAGTTCTTGTGTAGTTATTCATTAACGAAGGAACCGTATTCTAAAGTGTTACCGTTTTAGCTTACCTCAAGGGCATCCAAGATGAGTGGTACGGTACGGTACAGTTCGGTTCGGTACGCAATTATTTGCGTTTCCACTGTCAAAACTTGTGAATTGTACCAAAAAGCCGAACCGTACCGTACCACTTTTTGGGTACCCTTCCGTTGGGGTACCTAGCACAGTGAAAGGGTACTAAAAGGTGGAGCTAGACTCACTGCAGAACGGTGATTGGTGGACAGAGTATCGTCACTCGCGCGTGCTACAAGGGCATTAGAAGCATATACAGTTGAAATATAATTCTACTGTTATTGTGTCACGAAATGTAGTTTTAAGAGTTTTTCAGGCGAGAAAGTATTTTTTTAAAGCTCAAATCTGTGGTTTATTTATAGATTTATGATAATTTGACTGAGATCCATTCTAAGCAATCACCGGACGCTCGCGCTCGTGTCCCCCGCCTGGAACACCCTTTCCTCGGCTAGTCGTTCTGATGTTTGCCGCTGACTCGGATTTCTTTGTAGTGGTTAAACATGAGATGTAGTTCGTCTAGTATAAACCTAACAGGTGATCTTTGGTCTTGTGAATCTATAATTCGTTCCCTGGCCAATGGTTTTGGCAGAAGGCTACGTGAAGTTTCATTTCTTTGAGCGCTGAGTATATTTGACTGACTGAATTGTTTCTTGATGTTATATTTAAGCTTTACTGTATATCTTTTTGTACTTTTCATCCATTGTTGTTTACTATGTCGCTTTCTTCGCGCGAAAATGATGTCGATCGCTTCTTTCCAGCATACCATGCCTATCAAGTAAGGGTACTGTTGGCGGTGGAAACACAAGCCTGATCATGGTGTACCCGACCCGTACTGTACTGTACCGTACCGTACCCCTCAGTGGAAACGAGGCATTTGTTTCTGCAGTCAGTAGTTTCAATTTTTTGATATTTTTAGGTCAAACCGTTCTTGTCTGTCAGTCATATAATGGAGGTCTATGGTCACCACCTCAAAGAGCATGCACAGAGAAGTCCAAATTAAACATGATTTAATGACTCGTAGATGTAAGTACACATTGATGGCCTAAGACACGAAACGAGCGGTTTGTGTAAGAAAACGAACAGTACTTATATCGTTTTTACCTCTTGTAATCACAGACACGTCCAAGTACTCTGAAGGTACGGTAAACAATGAGTGACGTACACGCGCGAGAGATCACTTCCGGCGCATGCGCAGACCGAAGCACCTGTGCCCTCAGATCAGGACGTGGCTGTGGTTACACGAGGTAAAAACTATATAAATACTGTTCGTTTTCTCACACAAATCGCTCGTTTCGTGTCTTAGGCCATCAATGTGTACTTACATTTACGAGTCATTAAATCATGTTTAATTTGGACTTCTCTGTGCATGCTCTTTGAGGTGTTGACCATAGACCTGCATTATATGACTGACAGACAAGGACGGTTTGACCTAAAAATATCAAAATTGAAAATACTGCGGAAACAAAGACACCTACATCTTGGATGCCCTTGAGGTAAGCTAAAACATACCAAAAATTAATTTCAAAGTGAACTATCCCTTTAAGGACAAAAGATTAGACTGCGCCACAGGGGGCTATCACCTCCTCACAAAATAAATAAATAAATTAATTAATGTCTAATGGCCATAATGACTATAATGTTATAATAAAATGATAGTAGAAATTTTTGGGATGCACTAGTCTAGGTCTGTTTCCGCCACTTATATGCCCATAGAAAATGAATTTCAGTTTTATTTCAATTTTAGTACAATGCAAATACATGCTCAGTAGTAACCATATGTGTACCATGTGTTTCATGAAGCACAGAAAACTTTCTGCATTTTTACATTTTCCAAAAAAAAAGACACACACTCTCTCTCTATCCCACACTAACACACTCTTCACCTCTTCTCTTTCCTCTCTCTCTCTCTCTCTCTCTCTCTCTCTCTCTCACACACACACACACACACACACACACACACACACACATAAACATTATCTCAAACTAACACACTCTTCTCTCTCTCTCTCTCTCTCTCTCTCTCTCTCTCACACACACACACACACACACACACTCTCTCTCTTCTCTCTCTCTCTCTCACACACACACACACACACACACTAACAATTATCTTTGCCATATATCCCGCGATTGTCAGTATGTTAAAAATGACTGTCCCCAAATCAATTTTTGACGCGATTTGACCCGTATTCTTGACTCTTGAGCAGAAAACTGTTGATTTCTGTCACTTACCACATCTCTAGGTTTCCTTGGGATGAGTTTTGCCGCTTCGCACAACCAAATGTAACTACAGCCTCTGACAAGTTAGAAAGAAAACACAAAGCCAATCAGTTTAGCGATGTATGTTCAGGGGGCGGGACTCAGATCTATTCTCCGTGTGTGTTATTGGTCTTTTTTTTTTAATGATGACAATGATGTGTGCACAACTCTACTATCGCCTGTACAGATATCATTCACTGCCCTGGAGAGGAACCGCTGTGAGAATCCCTTGCCATTATCGCTGCAGGTATTGACCATTGGCTGTTCTGAAGAGGAATCACTATACCCACCATCGACTGTTCCGAAAAGGACCGTGACACTTGGTTTGTTCAATATAATTTAATATAGGAATACAAGAACTACTATGGCTTTAAGAGGAGGAAGAGAAACCAACAGAATAAAAAACAACAAGAGAAAAGTGAAACAAAAAAATGTTAATTTCATGTTTACGTACTAGAATTCCCCTCATTGGGTGTTTTGATTTAAATTTCTCTAAAACTAAACATACATCAGAGCACCAAATACCCGTTAACTGTCACGTGAAGAGTAATAAACAGTAGTGACAGGAAGATTAACTGTCCAGTGTTGGTCATGTCATTGATTACATTGATTACACATTGTCTGTCTGAATACTCAATTCAGATTATGGCAATATATGGAATATACTTACAATATATTTACAGTGAGTGGAAATGTTATATAGTAACAACTATATATATATATATATATATATATATATATGTATGTGTGTGTGTGTGTGTGTGTGCGTGTGTGTGTGTGCGTGTGTGTGTGTGAATGAAATGACCATATAATTAATAGACTGGAGTACATTTATAACATAAAACCCATGTGACAACCTGCCCCTTGACAGAAATACCCTGAGGAACTTGAAAACCAAGATTTGGAAAGCATCATATAAAACCACAAAAGGGTTTTTGTTACCACAAAAGGGTAATAGGACTTTTACTTACTGTAGAACCTTATAGTTATGTAGATAACATCTATATGTGACAACTAGAGCCTGACTTGCCCCCAGGTATTTATAACACCACTATATTGTATAATAAGCAGTCAGATACAACAGATTTGGAAAATCCAATTTGGAGTTACGGCATTAGGCCCGGAGTTTTCAAACCTGTTCTGGAGCACCCCCAGCACTGGGTACTTCTCTTTTTTGTACATTCTTGTTTCCTGTTTTACAATAAGCTGCACATGAATCCCTACTATGTTGACCCTGTGTTAGAGTTAGATGAGGGAGACATAAAATGTGCAGTCCTGGGTGCTCCAGGACAGGTTTGAAAACACTTTCACTTTCTCTTGTTCTTCTCTGGACTTTGATTTCCTTCTTAGTGTCTTCTGTATGTTTCCTGTCATGAGGCACAGCACTTTTGAAAACCAGATTAAACAGATATTTATTCAATACAACTCAGGAGTAAATGGTCACTGGTGTTGATGAGGATTGCAGATATGTTTCAACATTGCAACAATTCACAACATTGCATTCAACATTGCAGAACATTGCAAAAATTCACCTTTGGCTAAGCCCCGCCCCCCTTAGTTACTGTTGCTACATCCGTCAAACTTCATCTGCGCTCTGCATAGCTTATGCTATGACAGCTCTTCCTGCTGAAATGTTATCAAACTTTTATGAAGCAGCAAATAAAGTGTCCGATAGAAGTGGGCAAAAGGGGCTGCAATATGCGTTCGAAGGCTATATTCAAGACATACAGGTGAAACGCAAGAAACAACAAGGCATACAAATAGGCTAGAGGCAAAAGCATAACGTTTCCGGTCACAGTCAAAAAAATGAACCACCGCATATCCTAATCAAGACAGAGGCTGGGACTAACAATATCAGGGAGCAACACTGTTCATGCAAAGCTGTTTAGGTCTCTATTCACTTCTATAATCGTTATTACAAAGCAAACGGACTACACAAGTATAACATTGTATTTATTAACAGCGTGTGCTAGCATATCAACAACCGGTATGAGAACCGAAATCATAACCTAAAACATTATAAAACGATCTAACTAGTATAACTTCACAGTAAGGTTAGAAGCAAAAAAGATGTGCTTGTTGATATTTGAGGGGTTTAGCTGACTGAGGACGTCCATTCAGTTTAATCCAAAGACGACACAGTCAGGATTTGACTTCGGTTTTGAGAAGGGAAAAAACAGACACCCTCCTCCAACCTCTCTGGGAAACGCGTATCTATGTTACAAATGCCCGAGGCACAACGTTTAACCATATTTTTTATAAAACTACGACGGTAATAGCCTGCCGAGACCAAAAATATGAGACGCCTGTGTTGAAAGTCAATGGAGCGCTGTGAAAAAGTGTCCGACCTCTGTCGGAGCTCGTTCTTGGCTGCGCTGTGAGTGGTCAATCTACATTCTAGGGCGTGGCTTAGCCAAAGGCGAATAGTTTGCTATTTAAACCTGATCTGACCCGTTGAAAATTACTTTTGCTGGTCTAACCTAATGTTGTCACCTTTTTCTTTCACATTGTGTAAATTCAATTTGGGAGAAACATGACCTTAAAGGGTTAGTTCACCCAAAAATGAAAATAAAGTCATTAATTACTCACCCCCATGCTGTACCAACCCCGTAAGACCTTCGTTCGTCTTCGGAACACAAATAAAATATTTTTTATTAAATTTGAGAGGTGGATCACTGCTATGATGGGATCGAATACTTGACGGCCCAGAAAGTCAATGAAGAAAATGTATAATAATTCCATTTGACAACAGTGGCTCAAGTATAAGTTTATCAAGCGACGAGAATACTTTTTATGCGAACAAACAAACAAAAATAATGACTTTATTCGACTATTCCTTTTCTTCCTTGTAAGCCTGAGACGAGAGTTCAAGAGATTTCCACGACGCATGCGCGAGAATTGCGATCTCCTTCAAGTACTTCAGTTCAGTTCTCGCGCATGCGTTGTGGAAATCTCTTGAACAAATGCAGTCTTGTGCTCTAACTTTTTTCAAGAAACAGTGCCAAGTCTGCTTGTGGTGAAAGTTACCCATATGCACAGGGGTTTCAGCACCAAAACCTAATTTGAAAGTAGTTTTTTCTGCGAAAGAACCCAACATGGTATTAAGAAGGTGAGGTGTTGTGCCCACAGGTTTGTCGTTTTTCTTTCTCAGTTTAGACCACAGTGACTCAGTTCACAGAATGAAACGGCCATGTCCGGGACCAGGCATTGAAGAGTCTGGGAAAGTGCTCTCACAGGATGTGACATGTTCAAAGCTAATACAAGTGTGCATAAGCCAAAATAAATCACCTGTGATTAGCAGAAAGAATAGATTCAAAGCATTAAAAACAGACGCACACAAGAAAACTTGTCCAGAGCTTTACATAATCAATCTATGACATGTTCGGTGACAGTGAGCTGCATTACAAGTGGGATTGAAATGGTGACTACAAAGAAATCTCTAATGTTAATTTTGGTCATGGCTTGTCTTGAAAAATTAAGACTATTTGACGGTCGTCGTAGGAAACGTCCCACTGCAGGACTGGGAGTCAAGTCTTCTGAGAGGTCAAATTTTATCGCAACTGTCATTAATAGGCTGTAGGTGAACATGTGAAACTAATGTTTAAAAAATTCTGATTTTAGCCTGGGATCAGAGGAATCTTTTAGTATTTGCTAAATTTGTCTCAGACGGCCAAATCGTGGCCAGAATCATACAGTGAGAGTTAGAGTTAGAGACTGTTTCTGTGAGAAAACTACTTGTGAAACTTATCTGTAGTCGTTAAGCCACATTTTATACACCGTAGTTAAACTGAAAGCTCAGACGCATGGCATGCATGCACTGACTCATCTAAATACTAGATCTGGTATGAGATTGAGACATAATGACCTGCACAGGGCATTACAATAAACAGACTGAGGTAAATCAACAATGGCCTCCAACAACTGTTTTAAGACCTGAGCAATGAAAAGAATATTTAGCCGTGTTTCCACCGCAGGAACTTTCCCCAGGAACTAGGAACTTTGGGGTGGTTCTCGCTGTGTTTATGTGGCAGGATGGACTGTGGTGGAAATCAGTCCCTCCTCCCCAGTAGGTTTCATTGGTTTTTATCCTGCCTGTCCGGTTCATGATTGGCTTGTGGGGTTTCGTGGTGGCCAATCGTGTCAGGAAGAGGATGTTAAAGCTTGAACGTACTGCAAATGTTTTACTGCAAATGTTGGACGGTGTTAGTTTACTGGTGGTTTATGTGGGATTCAGATTTTTTTCTTAGAATTCCTTGCTGTGTTGCTAACCATTTTCCATTGAGTTGAACGGAATACCGTGTTACTTGCCTGTTTGTTGACTCGTCTGCGAGATTTGTGTGTCGCGCGCTGTGGCTCAGGTAAGTTTTCTCCGTTCGGGTAATGTTATCTGCCTTATTTGGGTGGTAGCCTATAATGAAACCATTGTGTGTTGTAGGGATAGCTCCTACAGCAAGGATCCTTGCTGTGTTGCGGCTAGCCATTTTCCATTGAGTTGAACGGAATAACGTGCTACTTGCCATTTGTTGACTCGCCTGCGAGATTTGTGTGTCGCGCGCTGTGGCTCAGGTAAGTTCTCCGTTCGGGTAATGTTATTTGCCTTATTTGGGTGGTAGCCTAATGAAACTATTGTGTGTTGTAGGGATAGCTACTACAGGCAAGGCAACTGCTGCTTTGCTTGAATGTTGTGAAATGCACGTTTCCTCTACATGATCAACTTGTTTCCGCCAAGGCCAAGTTAATGGATTGAGTTCATTCTCCCTCAAGGAAACTACCTCGTAGGCCACTTGTGCGGCCGACTGAGTATCTGTGTTACGTGATTGTTTGAGTGGGTTGTGTGTCCTTATTTTCTAGAAGTTATCTAATTTGTCTTTTTGTTTGTTTTATTTACCAGTGTTATAGTCGTTTTGTTAAGTCATTTCATTTGTTTCTGTGTTTATTTCATTTATTAGTTGTACAGTTGTTTTACCAAGTCATTTCATTTCCTTCTTTATTTCCTTTATCAGTACTATAGTCATTTTGTAAAGTCATTTCATTTGCTTCTGTGTTTATTTCTGTTGTTTTGTCAATTCATTTCATTTTATTTTTTTTGTTTATTTCCTGTACTAGTTGTTCTGTAGAGTTATTTTCTTTGTTTGTTTGTTTGTTTGTTGTTTGTTTATTTGACTCAAATGCATTACTGTTGTCTTTCAACTTTATTTCATTTCCTTTGTGGTTGTTGTTGGAAAAGTTATTTGTTTTGTCATCGTTGCTAGTCTGGGCCCTCTTTAGTGTGTAGCAGGGTTACCATCACAGTGTGACGTTGCTGTGCTGATTGTGTTGCGGTGCACGTGTGGTTGGATTATTCTGATACTCATGCCCAAATCGCTGGACGCCCACCAGTAAGCCTCAAGCCCGGTATCGTGATTGTGTGTCTGTTAAAATACTTAATGTCAAGAAGACACTGATTCACACATCTTTGTGTGTTATTTTTTTATTGTGTTTTATTGATTATGATTAATTATTCTATCTCCATTGGAGTGCTGTGATGTGGTATGGACTCTTACCCAGTGTGTAGTGTTTTTTTTAGAATCTTCTGACGTCAGCTTTTCAGAGTGTTTACTATTTTTGCTGTGAATTTGATTAATAAAAGTGTATTTCTTTCTACGGAACCACTTCTCTGTTTGTTCGGTGCACGAACCTGATTGCCTAATTCTATAGAAGTTTTGGTGATTATTTACAGTTCGTAGTCGAATTATAATTACTGCCGCTGCTATATTTACACTGCAGGAACCAGGGTCTAAATGAAGTTCCGGGTAAAAATCTCCCCCCCAGAAAGTCCCTGCTGGCGAGGTGGTACTTTTTCAGAGTTCAGGAACTTTCGGGGTGGGACTTGTGTGCTGAACATGCTGATTGGTTCTCACCACGCTATTCTTTCTGCCCGATGGCGCGCAATCCTCCCATCCATCTCCCGGTCAATAGGTCCGCTGATAAAAAGGTCTACTTTTAATATCTAGCATTACAAGCTTTCTGAATACGCTTTGGGTGCTCGTCTCTTTTCTGCCGTTTTGTTAATTACCTCGTTAGTAAATCAATCGCACACAAAAGCAGCACAGCTTGAATCTCCTCCATAGAAAACTCAAAACAAACGCGCAGGCTAGGAAGAGCAGTCGCACGCAGTTCAACGTCACTACATAATCTTCCCGCCCCGGACCGTTACTTTAGGCCGCGGTGTGTACGCAGTAAGCAAGCGATCTGGGGGGAAAAAAGTTCCTGGGACAAATAGTTCCTGGTAATTGCGGTGGAAACGCGGCTTTTGTTCATCTCTGGTCTCCTACTCCTAGTGCAGATAAAGTAGCTGTGACCTGAAAAGACCTAGAAGACAGATCAAGTTTGCCAAGTAGCCAAGCCGGTTTTTGTTGTTGTTTTGTTTTGTTTTTTTTGTGGTCTGATTTTAACGTTTGCTTTATAATGTATTTCACCAACCTGGGCTCATTGGGAAAAATGTGACTGTGGCAACATTTTGTGGCTAAATTACTATGCACATTTAATGCTTCTTGCACATTTCGCAACACTTTCAAAGCCAGTGAGTGGCAATTTTTATTAATGAATCTGGCCATGTTTTAATATGTTGGTTGTTTATGCACGTGGTAGTTCAGAAAATAAATGCCCAGTGAGTGGCGCTGAGGGATTAATGCTCTATTGCTTTGAAAATAACGCACACTAAACCACGTATATTAAAAACATATTGACAGAAGTAACCAAGGCATTGTAGCTTTCTTCTTTAAGTCTTTGAGGTCTTTTATTGAACCTTTTGGCAGTGTGACCATGTACTATTATCAGAAATTCCATATCTAATGAGGCGATTAAAGGTTCTCTAAGCGATGTGGGGCCAAAACATTTTTTGTCACATACATCAAACGTATCCTCACTATCGGCTAGCTGCCTGTCCCCTAAACACACTGTAAAAAAACGCAGTCTCTGTAGACACCACAGGCTCCGAAAACGGCAACAAAAACAATCATGTCTCACCCGGACCACGAAACCTAACAAACAGTGTTCCAGCCAATCACTGGCAAGAAGTATTTGAGGGGGGTCTGGGGGGTTAGTGCGCGTGCACTGTGTGTGTGTGTGAAGGAGATAGAAGCATCAGAGGGAAGTTTGAAAAATGGCTGATACGACCAAAGAGACGTCGTTCTGAGGAACAAATTAAAAAGAAGGAGACGGATAAAGAACGTGCGAAGTTCCGAATTTACATCGGTAGCAAAGCTTTTGAACGATGGCGAGAACTCCGGCGGCAGAAGGGCTTCCAGTCCGACATTCAGGTTGCTCTGTTTTTGCTGGACAGGTGGGTAACGTTAAATTGTTTTTTTTCTTCTAAATTGACGCTTATGTTCGCCAAACCCACACAAGGATATAATTTGCTAGAAATGCACGTTCACAATTATTTCAAGAAGCACAGAAGGGAGGGGGAGGAGATGAGATGCGGAGGAGGGAGGGTCTAGCTAGCCTCCGATTTGTTTGAAAATATTCCGAACGTCAACACCCAGGATCGCTTAGAGAACCTTTAATGCAAACATCAAAATGTAGATTAGTTTACAGTGTTTTGAGGTCATAACATAGACCAGGTCATAACATAGATAACATAGACCACCCAAGGAACCGCGCAAAAGTCTTTATTAATAATCTCATAACTTTTGTGAAAAGGATTGTTAGAATTTGGTGTTTTACTGCCACTAGTGGTTATTTCAGCTGGAAACTGAAGTAAATTACAGTACTGTAGGTATGTTTGGAGTTTTGCAAAGTTCCCTTTCGAAGGGAACTCAACAATATGTCGAATGACGCTATGGGGTACGCCTCAGGCGTGACAGGTGTCTGAAATGAAATATCAACTCACAGTAATCAGGTTGACCGGCGACAGCCCGTGCATCATCAGCTTGAATGATGAGCGCATCAATCTGGATGTATAAGAAGGGCGCCTTGAAACCGTGACAACATCCTTTCGTCTTCAGGGACTGTTTGTCTGTTTGATAGTATCAAAGATTAAGCGTGCAGAGACGCGGAGAAACACTTTTCGCGAGTGTGCCGACCTGTGTCCAGATATTTGACACCGGAGGATTCACACGATCTGTGCATGTTCTGCCTGGGAGAAGAGCACGCACGGGAAGCTCTCAAGGCAGTTTTCTGCGCGAACTGTGAGAGTTTTCCTATCAAAACTCTGCTCTCGTCAGTCCCACTTCTCGAGGGAAGTGGGCGCGGCATCTGAACCCCGCAGTTCCGGTTCCCGCTCGAGCTGAGGCTCAGTGGCGGTTGAGCTCATGGAGCTTTCAGATGGAGCTGGCAGATTATCTGGAAAGGGGCGTTAACTTTGCGGATGATCTACCAGCTGACAAGGGTGAGTTACAGATCAATGTTGAAGCTCTTTTCTTTTAGCCTGGCTGCGCCCTCCTACGCACTTCCGCTCAATTTCATTTTACTTCTGTACTACGTCTGGGATCGCTCCATATCCTTAGGTTTCCAGAAATCAATTTTTTGTAGGACCAATCAGCGAATAGAGGGAGTGGCTGAGAAAGATGACGTTGATGTAAGCGCGTCAGTTTCAATTCAATAATGGCAGCGGAGAAAGACGTGAGAAAAGCTATTCGGTCCGTTGTTGGAAAAGAAACTGCCGAATATATAGAATTTAAAGCCGGATTGTTATCGTCTCACCTCTTGTTGCACAACTGAGGACCAAGTGAAGGAGGCAGAAAGTTTGGAAGTTTGTGCTGGGCAGTTCGTGCACGATGACCGTGACATTTTGGACGGACGGTTTAGCCTGGTGTTCGCGGTGTTTGGAAGCCCCGAGTCCTGGCTGCTAAACTATGGTTGAAGATCCGCTCAGGAGTCATGTCAGTCGCTCATATCCCAACTGTAAATTTACTGATTCTTGTGATGAATAGAACATTTTGAGCCCTTGTGCACTCGTGCAGGAGGTTGGTGTGTCAGTTTTACATGTTGTAAATACAAATTGGTTGTGATTTAAAAAAAAATAATTGTCATAAATAAAAATGTGAAAAACCATACTTTGAAGATATTTGATTTTCAGTTTTAGATGGCAATGGTTGATTTGTTTTACTAAAAAAAATATGTAGCGGCCCCTTGGTTTTACTGATCAAGACGCAGAGAGTTTCAAACGGGTGTCGATTTATTTATGCCTCTCAACGTGCACCATGCACCATGAACACCGTGAAAACTACAAAATAAACAGAAGTACAAAATGCTTCAATGTAGTTTCACAAATAATTGCACATAAATAATGTTCACATATTAATCATGTTTACACACAATGCAAATCATTTTTAACTAACAACCAATATTACTATGAAATGTTTTTAAGCCTTTATGACAAAATATCACATGCTTTTACATGAAATACAATATGGTTGCTCACAGAGATGATATTGCTTGTATATTGACGACATGTGCAATTAACCATAAACAAATGAAGTAGTAAGATTTCTTTTCCTTAAAATCCCTTCTAATGACAATAAACTAGACACACTTTCATACCTCATTCCGCTATCCAAGGACGCTATTCAAATAGTTTCCACCATCAGCTATCGTGCTCTCGTGACACTCTCACAGTTCGTAGGTCTTAGAAATAACACGTACAAACAATACAAAATAATAAAATTACAATGAGAACACTTTCTTTACAAGAATCAAAGGGGGAACATGAAAAATAACTACATGTTTAACAGTTTTACCGTTCTTCCGACGACACGTGAGCATCACATTATGAGGAGAGAGTGGCAGGAAGTTTTTTGCGTCACAAACACATTAGAAGAAGAAAATGCGCCTTTTTCAAAATAAAAGCCAAACAGACAAAGTGACACCGTAGAACTATAAATATAATAATAATATAATATAAAATATTTATATAAATGTAATACTATGTAAGATAATATTAAAGTGAATTATCAGACATTTACACTCCCACCAAATCCTAGTACCATGAATGAACAAATATACAGAGTGAATGAATTGTACAGGATTTCTTGACTCTAAGAAATGAATAGCCTTAACTTAAGCTATCAGAGGTGTAACTATATAGCCTCACAGATAATAAACTGGTGTGCAGTGATGTCGATTGCTTTCTTCTAATCAGTTCTCAAGAAGGAGCACCAATTTTTTGATCGGTCTCTCAATTACTGAGGGCTTGGATGGAAGATCTTGTTTTTTATAAGGTTTCCTCTCCCCAACTTGCACCTTAACTCGACGAACTAATCCATCACTACCTTGAACAGTCTCAATCACTCGTCCAAGCTGCCACTGATTTCTTGGGAGATGGTCATCTTTAATAATGACAATATCATTCACATTGAGGTTGCGCTGAGGTGAGTGCCATTTCTGTCGTATGGACAAGTTCAACAGATACTCCCTTTTCCAGCGGCTCCAGAACTGTTCAATAAGATACTGAACTCTTCTCCACCTCCTTGTCGCATACAGGTCCTCCTTGACAAATACTCCAGGAGGAGGAAGAGCAACTTTAGATTTCATCATTATGAGGTGATTCGGTGTTATAGGCTCCAGTGCCTGAGGATCATTGAGTCCATCCACTGTTAACGGGCGGCTGTTAACAATAGCCATGGCCTCATATAGCAGTGTTCTGAGGGAGGCGTCATCAAGTCGGCCTGGGCACTGTGCAAAGGTGGCATTCAACACGTTTCTAACAGTTCTGATCTGGCGTTCCCAGACACCGCCTGCTTGACTGTCAGAGGGAGCATTGAAAACAAATTCGCACTGCTTCTCAGTCAGGAAGATTTCCAGTTGCTTAGTGTCACATTGTTTAAGTGCTTCCTTGAGCTCATTCCTAGCGCCAACAAAATTAGAGCCTTGGTCACAGCGCAGTTGTTGAACAGCTCCTCTCAGGCTGATGAAGCATCTCAATGAGTTGATGAATGAGTCTGTTGACAAATCTTCGAGCATTTCAATGTGAACTGCTCTAGAGTACAGACATGTGAAAATCAAGCCGTATCTTTTGTATTCTTTGCGGGCTTTCTTTACAATGAAAGGGCCGAAACAGTCCATGCCACTGCATGTGAAAGGTGCTGAGGCTTCGACGCGTTCTTTGGGAAGTTCGGCCATTTGCTGTGTTTCTGTCGGCCGTCGCAGTTTTCTGCAAAACACACAAGCGTGTATCAGCTTGGCGACCAACTTGCTCCCACCAATTACCCAGAATCCATTGGCCCGAAGCTCCATTAAAGTCTGGCTTCGCCCCTGATGACATGTCTTAGTGTGGAAATGGGACACAATCAGCTGGGTGATGTGACTGTTGTTTGGTAGGATGACTGGGTGCTTGACTTTGTAACCTAGCGATGACTGGTTTAATCTCCCACCAACACGAAGAAGTCCTTCAGACAAGATAGGGTCAAGGCGAAAAAGAGAGTTTGATTTCGGAAGGTCCTTTTTGCTCTGAAGCATCTTAATCTCCTGGGGGAAGGCTTGCTGCTGTACGATCTTAATCACTTCATCTGCAGCCTTTGCACGCTCCTTAACAGTCACATACTCACTGTATTGTTTGTGTTTAGATCCCAACCTCTTGATTCTTGCCACCACTTTAAGAATTGTTGTCCAGGAGGAAAACTGACTCAAACGCCTGAGGATGTCATTGCAGTTTTTGACTTCAGTAGCAAGCACCTGAATTGTCTTGACCTCAGGATCCCCAACAAGTAATTCTGATGGAGCGCTGGGTGTTAGAAGTAATTCACGCTCCCAGAGAAACTTTGGACCACGCAGCCAGTTTGTTGCATGAATGTCTGAAGCACGAAGACCACGGGAAGCATGATCTGCTGGGTTTTCTGCAGTATCCACATAGTGCCACTGACTGGGATCACTGTTATCCCTTATCAGCTGAACACGGTTCGCAACAAATATGTGGAACCTACGGGCATCATTGCTAATGTACCCAAGCACAACTTGCGAGTCTGTCCAGAAAACCTCTTCGTCAATCTTCATGTCAAGTTCACCTCTTAACATGACACTGACTTTCGTAGAAACCACTGCTGCTGCGAGTTCTAGTCTTGGGATACTTGTGACCTTTGAGGGCGCAACTCTTGCTTTCCCCAACACGAGACTGCAATGGACTTCATCCATGTCATTTTTATACCTGAGGTAAGAACATGCACCGTACCCTACGCAGCTGGCATCCGAAAAATGGTGCAGCTCCACTCTGACAATGTTACGGAAGTCATATGGGTGGTAACATCTCGGAATTGAAACCTCTTTTAACCTGTGAAGCCCATTTATCCACTCCTCCCACCGTGGCTTCATATCTTCTGGGAGTGGATCATCCCATCCGATGCCTCTGTGACACAGCTCTTGAAGTATACGCTTTCCAGTTAGGCTGAATGGAGCGATGAACCCAAGTGGATCATAAAGAGAGGCAATGACAGAAAGGCAACCACGCCGGGTTGAAGGCTGATCCTTTAAGCTGCTGCTAAAGCTGAAAGTGTCTGTTTTAATAGACCATTGAATGCCGAGTGCACGCTCTGATAGGGTTGGATCAAGTCCTAGAGGTTTGATGGTTGCTGCTCTTTCTGAGGGATCTAAGGAGGCGAGGGCTGCTTCCTCATTTGAGTTGAATTTATGGAGGCGTAGACCTCCTCTTTTGCACAACTCCTGTGACTCAGTGATCAGTTTCTTGGCTTCCTCGACCGATGGGACGCTGACTAGCCCGTCATCAACATAAAAGCTCTTCTCTACAAATGTTGACGCTAACGGATAGGTAGCTTTGTGTTGCCGAGCCAGATGTTTCAAGCCAAAATTGGCGCATCCTGGGGACGAGGCAGCTCCGAAGAGATGAACCGCCATTCTGTATTCTTGTGGCTCCTTCTCCAAATCTCCACCTTTCCACCAGAGGAATTTCAGATAATTCCGGGATTCGGGAGTGACAGAGAACTGATAAAACATTCTCTCGATATCACAGATAATCGCTACGGCCTCCTTCCTGAAGCGGCAAAGAACTCCTACCAGAGGATTGATAAGATCAGGCCCAGTTAGTAGAGTGTCGTTTAGAGAGACTCCATGGAATTTGGCTGAACAGTCAAATACAACTCTCAGCTTGTCTGGTTTTCTGGGGTGATAGATACCGTGATGCGGAAGGTACCACTCAGTCTCTCCAGCAGATGTTGCAGGGGCAGGCTCTGCATCACCCCTGCTAATTGTTTCTTCCATGAATGTTTTGTATTGATCATAATATTGTTTATTGGTCTTTAATTTCTTCTTAAGGCACTGCAGTCGAACCGTGGCTAGCCTCTTGTTGTTCGATAGTTTGGGTGGACTGTTGCCCTTGAAAGGGAGGGGCATCTCATAATGTCCATCTTTCTTCTGCGTGATGTTGTCACTGAGGAACTGTATAAAATGAACATCGTTCTGTGACACATATTTATCTTCATAAGTTCTCTCTGTGAAGTCTGATTCTAGGGCCTTTAGAACATCTGTTGCCAATGGAATTGGCAGTTCCTTTACTGTGAGCCGATGCACAAAGCTCTGACTTCCTTGTCTGTCTAGGTGAGGGTTTGATGAGCCTATGATACTCCATCCTAGATTTGATCTCTGTGCAAACGGTTGATTTTTCTCACCAATAATAACCTCAAGAGGAGCCAGTGCTGCTGGACAGTCATATCCGATCAGGAGCCCTACATCACAGTCTTGAAGGGGTGGTAGCTTATCTGCCAGATGTCTGAGATGAGGCCACTGTAATGCTGTTTCCTTTGTTGGGACATAAGACTTGTCCACCGGAATAAAGTCACGACTGTAAGCCTGCTGCACTTGGATGTGGTTCTTAGAATGCAGTCCTCGAACTTGTAGACCATGGACGTTTTTGCTAGATATGATTGTGTCAATAGCCGTCATAGTACTCAATTTTAGTTTGACTGGTTGGGCATCTACATTCAGCTTGTCAAGTACATCTTCTAAAATAAACGTTGAGTCACTCTGGGTGTCCAGTATTGCGTACGTAAGTACTTCTCTGTGTGGCTCTTGTATTGAAGACACAAGGACTGGGACGATACTTGAGGTAGCGGAAGCACGTTGTGTTGATGTATGGGATACGACCTTGTGCGTTTCAAAGCTTGCATGGTTTTCTGTGGAAGTGGTGCTATTCGTTGTTGCTTCCACAGGTCTTTGTTTCCTGTCTTCGTGCAAGCAGGTTGGGTGACGACGGCTGCATATGTTGCATGTGTGTCGCCTCTTACACTCTTTGGTCATGTGACCCTTCCTCAGGCACCCAAAGCAGAGCCGATTTTCACAGATGAATGCTCTTTTGTCTTCACTACTTTTTGCTGCGAAGGTGGGACATTTGGTGATGTTATGAACTTCACTTTTACAGACAGAGCAAGGTGATTTTGGTTTACTGCCATGTGTTTCTTGTTTCTCCTGAGCGAAACTCTTTGTTTGTGTGTTTGTGTTGAAAGCTCTGGCTCTCTTTGGTAATCTTTCATCTGTTGCCTTGAAATTCATCAACAATGGAGAAGCAATAGGGTTACAAGCTATCCGCGCCTCTTTGCTCAGGAACTTTGTAAAGCATGCAAGATCTGGATAGCTGCCAGATGTGTCAAGTTCCTCTACAACAATTCGACTCCACTTGCGCACAATCCATTCCGGTAGTTTTTTGAGCAACTTGTGGTTTTCCTCACAATCGTTAAGGATAGCTAGTCCTTTGACATGTGGGATTGCCTCAGTGCAGCCTTGAAGGAAATCGGCGAAAGCTTGTAGTGCTAGTGGGTCGTTTGTGTTGATTTTCGGCCATCTCATGAGCTTATCTCGGAACGCCTTTTGTATGATGAACGGGTTCCCATATCTGTCATGTAAGACTTTCCATGCTCCATGGTATGCACTATCTGAATCTCGATAAAAGAAACCTTCTACAGCTTTGCGCGCCTCTCCAGCAAGATAATTTTTGAGATAAAACATCTTTTCACTTGGTGGGAGGGGTTTTCTGTCAATGAGAGATATGAATGATATCTTCCAATCTGTAAACTGTAAAGGGTCACCACTGAACGTGGTTGGTTCAGGGACTGGCAAGCGGTTCATGCTTAATGAGCTGGCGATTGCTTGGGCTAGACTGACAGATTCTTGGGTCATTGTCCCTTCAGGAGCAGCTTGGTGAGGTTGGAAGGATGCAGCATCAGGATTTAATCGAGGTTCAGTTTCCGATTTGTAGCGAGCAAAGTAAGTTTTGTCAATCCCCTCATCATGGTTCTCAGAACCTTCAAAATCATCATATGCTCTCACACGCGCTGTTGCTATGGCAACGTCTTTTGCTGCTTGTAACTGCTGCAATTTGGCTCTTTCTTGTTCCAACTGTTGTTGCATTTCTACCTCCTTTTGTTTCATTTCTACTAACATTTTCGCCTCTTTAAGTTTCCATTCATTCTCTAACTTGTGAAGATGTGCTTGCTGTGTTTGGATTTCTTTCATGGCTTTTGATTGTTCCAGCTTAGCCGCAAGTTCTGCTTGTGCATTTACTCTACTGCTGTTGGTACTGGCTGAGCTGGAGTGGTTGCTAAGTCTCTCTGGTGACTCCGCTGAGCTTACCGTTTCAGTTTTAGTGTGGCCAAAGACAGATCCATATTCTTCTTTGTTTAATGTTTCTCTTACTCTTTCCTTCTCAAGTTGGTCATTATAATCTTGATTAATAGTCTCTAAACGGTTACTTATGAGATCACAAATGTCTTTTGTTAGCGTAACACAGGCATCCATTTTCTTTACAATCTCTGGTGTTGTCTTACCGTTGCGTAGGATAGGTTCATACTGCTGGCTTACGTCATCATGCTTCGTTTGAATGTCTTTCTGTAATTCATTAAGGTCTTCTGGTGAACAGAGGGTCTTTAATTTTTTCCTAGTCTCCCTTGCTATTAGCTTCCAAGCGTCATAGGTCTTGTTAAATGCTTTCTCACGTTTTCTGGTGTCTTGGTCATGCATCTCTTGACCTTTCTCTGTTAGCTTTCGCTCACGTGAGCTGGACCTGACTGCTGTGTCTTTAAGCGACATCTTGTTTGTTTGTGCTGCTGCTTTAAGTCGAGTGTAACCTTTGATTGTCCTATGCCTGAATTCACACTTGTAAGCTGTAGTTATCTTTTACCACAGAGTAATGTTACCAAGCACTTACAGATTATGGACATCCAAAAGGATTTTTGTATAAAACAGTAACAACAATTCACCCTTTTCATAAATAAACGACACAAGCGCTTTGGTCTTGAAATAGTCACAATTTTTAGAAGCGTTGGGAACTGAGAATTAGCTCACCAGTTATTTTGACCTTATAATACCACCTTATTATTTCAGTCACTTCAGATACGCTGTACGTTTGACAAGAAATTGTCAATTTTTTAGCGTTTTTGCTCCTTGGCATCCAGTGTCTCTTTTTGCATCTCTAGTTGTACCTTAAGCATGCTGTTCATTTCAAGTCTTGCCTGGGTGCAGGAGTTGGATTGAAGCGATGTAAACTGGCTGGTATAAGGTTGGTAGTTGAACCTCGGATGTGATGGCGTCAGCTTCTCACCAGGGATGACAGGGCTGGTGCAGCGATGAGTTTTCACTGTAGCGGCCCCTTGGTTTTACTGATCAAGACGCAGAGAGTTTCAAACGGGTGTCGATTTATTTATGCCTCTCAACGTGCACCATGCACCATGAACACCGTGAAAACTACAAAATAAACAGAAGTACAAAATGCTTCAATGTAGTTTCACAAATAATTGCACATAAATAATGTTCACATATTAATCATGTTTACACACAATGCAAATCATTTTTAACTAACAACCAATATTACTATGAAATGTTTTTAAGCCTTTATGACAAAATATCACATGCTTTTACATGAAATACAATATGGTTGCTCACAGAGATGATATTGCTTGTATATTGACGACATGTGCAATTAACCATAAACAAATGAAGTAGTAAGATTTCTTTTCCTTAAAATCCCTTCTAATGACAATAAACTAGACACACTTTCATACCTCATTCCGCTATCCAAGGACGCTATTCAAATAGTTTCCACCATCAGCTATCGTGCTCTCGTGACACTCTCACAGTTCGTAGGTCTTAGAAATAACACGTACAAACAATACAAAATAATAAAATTACAATGAGAACACTTTCTTTACAAGAATCAAAGGGGGAACATGAAAAATAACTACATGTTTAACAGTTTTACCGTTCTTCCGACGACACGTGAGCATCACATTATGAGGAGAGAGTGGCAGGAAGTTTTTTGCGTCACAAACACATTAGAAGAAGAAAATGCGCCTTTTTCAAAATAAAAGCCAAACAGACAAAGTGACACCGTAGAACTATAAATATAATAATAATATAATATAAAATATTTATATAAATGTAATACTATGTAAGATAATATTAAAGTGAATTATCAGACATTTACAAAATAAATGCCACATAAAAATGTACAAACACATACTTTGAAGACCATAATTAAGGTAATTAAGAAACAATAAGACGATATGAAAAATTGTTGTTTATTACACATCTGCAGATAGAGACAGACTGATCATTCACTGTAGCTGCTACAGCATTTGCGGCAGATCAGAAACGACCACAGCGGCGTATTTGTAATGATTAGACACAGCTTCCACCATTGAATGAATATATCACTGTCCTTCGTGTCAAATATACATTTCGAATTAATAATTGTTCCTAGATTAACAAAACCTGCGGCGCTCGTTGACTGAAATCCTATTGTAAACATAATCCTCTGATCATTCGGACTTGTTGTTTCCAGCCATTTCGGCGCGTGACATACGTCACTCACGACACCCCGTTAGCGATTGGCTATGGCAGATCGTGAGTGACTTTGGGCAGATCCAATAGATTTGAACTTTAATAGTGAACCCGCCTACAAGGAAGGAAACGTTTTTCAATGGAGCGGTTCCAGACTCTATGTGGAAATGAAATGAACTAGAGTCTGGTTGAACCAGGCTACTTTTCTTTCTCTTTCTGAAAGAAAAATAAATTAATTAATTAATTAAATTAATTTGAAAAAAAAATTGTTTGCTCTGTAACTGTTCTCTTTGGGCTATGCAGGAGTTGGCTGCTGAGGATGTCAGTTTGGTTGAGACCAGACCATCTCAGCCCTCCTGCCCAGTGTACGCTGAGCTGGTTGACATTATGGGGCGTGCCACAGACAGATTGCAGTGGAGGCGCGTCTGGGAGGAACCCGCTCATGGTATTTTGGATGACGGGTTCCTCCCCACCCGTAAGCCACCAGCCCGGATGAGCCTTCCATTCCTTTCCGATCTCCACGCTGGGATCGAGAGGGTATGGAAGAACCCATTCTCCTCACGTCTCTATCTGCATCAGCGGGCTAGTTTCGCTGCTGTGGAGGGAGCCATGGAGCATGGATATGTGTCGATGCCGCCAGTGGACAAGACGTTGGCTAACTATCTTGCCTCTGGTCGGTCCTCTTCACTAAGAGCTCTGACCCTGCCATCCAAGCTGCTCAAGACATCTTCATGCTTGAATGACAGAGCATACACTGCAGCAGGTCAGGCAGGTGCAGTTCTGCACACCCTTGTGGTCCTCAGGCCCACCAGACCGATCTGCTGCGGGACTCCGGGCCACCAAGCAATCTGCTGTTCCATCTGCTGACATCTGTGGCTCTACCAGGCTGACATAGGGGAGAAAGGAAACTTTTCTCTTGATTCGCCGGTTTCGCTTTCCGAGCTTTTCGGCCCTTCCGTCGAGACGATGGTCGATAAGTTCAGGGAGGGCGCGTTCTGCGGCATTTAAGAGCTGCATAACGCGAAGGTCCTCTGCCCAGCCAAAGGCAGGTGGAGGGGCCTGGTCTGTCATGGTCTGAGTATCACAGACAGACCCATAAGACCATTTTTGCGTCCGTGCACCCCTTCCTCCCAGTAGGGGGAGTAGGGCACGCAGGAGGCGTAACTCCTGCGGAAGACAGAATCTCAGGTCCTGGTTATGAGCTACCACATACTGTGGTCGCCGGGTTACAGGCCTCACCGGGCCTTCCTGGTTATGAGCTCCCACATGCAGTGGTTGCTGGGTTACAGGCCTCACCAGGCCTTCCTGGATATGAGCTCCTACATACTGTGGTCACCAGGTTACGAGCTCCAACATACTGTGGTCGCCAGGTTACGGGCCTCAACAGGCCTTCCTGGTTAGGAGCTCCCACACATTGTGGTCGCCAGGTTAGAGGCCTCACGAGGCCTTCCTGGTCATGAGCTCCCACATGCTGTGGTCGCCAGGTTACAGGCCTCATCAGGCCTTCCTAGGTATGAGCTCCCAGATACTGTGGTCGCCAGGTTACAGGCCTCTCCAGGCCGACCTGGTTATGAGCTCCCACATACTGTGGTCGCCAGGTTACAGGCTTCTCCAGGCCTTCCTGGTTATGAGCTCCCACATACTGTGGTCGCTAGGTTACAGGCCTCACCAGGCCTTCCTGGGTATGAGCTCCAACATATTGTGGTCGCCAGGTAACAGGCCTCACCAGGCCTTCCTGGTTATGAGCTCCCACATACTGTGGTCGCTAGGTTACAGGCCTCACCAGGCCTCCCTGGGTATGAGCTCCCACATATTGTGGTCGCCAGGTTACAGGCCTCACCAGGCCTTCCTGGTTATGAGCTCCCACATACTGTGGTCGCCAGGTTTTAGGCCTCACCAGGCCTTCTTGGTTATGAGCTCCCACATACAGTGGTCGCCGGGTTATAGGCCTCACCAGGCCTTCCTGGTTCCTGACTGGCTATGCACACGCACTTTTCGTGTTTGCATTGTCCATATTTATGGAAGGGGTTTGCGCTGTACGCTTCGCTCCCCTTTTTATGTGGCTCAGTTCTTCACTTTGGGTCCCACTCTAGACGTCGCAATACATTACAACAGGCACTTCCCTTGTTCAAGCTATCTCCCACAACTGGTGGTTTTAGGTCTCATTAGACCTTTTTCGAAGATATCCCCACATTGTGGGTCTGTCAGGTTATTGGCCTCTGCCCTTCCTGAAGGATGAGCTTCCACATGCTGTGGTCGTCGGGCTTCAGGCCGCACAATGGTCTTCCTGACATGAGCCCTAATGTTTCGGAGCTCCCCACACAGGGGGTCATCAGGTCTTACGTCTCATTGACCTTCCTGTTTTTGATCCCTCTCTTACTTCCTCAGTGCTCAACAGCGAGCACTGGGTGGAAACTCGTGGATTGAGTGAACATTCCCGTTGTTTTGAAGTTGAGTCACACTCTCCGGAGGATCCCGTCTCTGTGATCCGAAACTCGATGGTTTCTGCCAGCTTCGCAGACCTTTAGTTTTTGGATGCCTTTCCTAGGCAATTTCCAGAGGCTCTGTCTCGGACGGACAGGCTATGGCCAGACTGTGTGTCTTAGTACAGATCATCAGGCCAGCCTGGGGGCATTTCAGGAGGAGTGTTCTCCTGAATAGTGACTGGCTGGGAGTCCCTTTGGCCCCCTAGCCACACTCCCTAGAAGGGACCCCCTCTATTTGGAAGTTGTGGTCCTAAAGCCTTTGAGCTGGCCCAGATTTACCCACTGTAATTCAGGTCAGGTTCTGGGTGAAGTATAGGTGATGGAAGGAGACACAGGGTCGGCGATATCTGGGGCTCGTGCACTTTTATTTTTCACTCTTTCCACAGCGCACTCCGCGCTCACAATAACGTAACTCAGAAACAAATCACAAACAGAAAGTAAATGGGCAAAAAGAACTCTTCCCGCTGGCTACAGCTTCGCATTCGGCGCAATCTCAATGAAGACGTCCCTCGTCGTGTCTGGCCGGTCCGTGCACGAGCTCCCAGTCTCTCCCAAAAGTGCTGTCTGCCCGGGCTGCTTATATGCGGTCTCCTCACGCCAATTACTGCAATCACAGACAGGTGTTCGTCATTTGAACTTGACCCGCTTACTCACCGCCTGGCTCCGCCCTCGCTCTCCCGCTGCAGATCTCGCCAAACCACGCACCCCTCGCCACACCCACGTTATTACATTTTAGTTTTTCTTGGTTCATTAGCTTGGGCTATAACCGGTAGAGAGTGCTGTCACTGACAGCCCGATGTGACTTAGGTTGAGTGGTTCAGTGTTGCTTGGAATTACTGGTTCTGACAGTTGTCACTGCCTTTTCGGCATGCACTCCCCTCAGCATGGCGGAGTGGGTATTTTGTTCCCCATAGCGTCATTTGACGTATTGTTGAGTTCCCTTCGAAAGGGAATGTCTCAGGTTACGACTATAACCTATGTTCCCTGAGAACAGGGAACGAGACAATACATCTCATTGCCATTCCTCGGGGCCTGCCTGCAACAGTCCCTTCAGACGATAGGATGTTGTCATGGTTTCAAGGCGCCCTTCATATACATCCAAATTGGATGTCATTCAAGCTGATGATGCACGGGCTGTCGCTGGTCAACCTGATTACTGTGAGTTGATATTTAATTTCAGACACCTGTCATGCCTGAGGCGTTCCCTATAGCGTCATTCGACGTATCGTCTCGTTCCCTGTTCTCAGGGAACATAGATTACAGTCGTAGCCTGAGGCGTTTTCCAATGATGCTGATTTTTTACCAAAATTACAATTAGAGAGCTTTGTAAAAAAAAAAATATCTCAACTGTATGTGGTGTGTTGGAATTCGGTGAAAAATGACTGCACTATGTACATTATCCTTGTTATCACAACCCTTTATGATGCACGTTTTAACCATGATTGTCCACAAACTATCTTCCAACAACCTGATACTTCGTAAACTCTGCTCAAACCATTACTACCGGTGCATGTCACGTTGGTTCTATTGACGGAAATGAGAGGGAGGAGGAGAGGGAGTGGGGGCCGGTTGGAGGACTTTTCATGAGTGATGATATTACTGTGCCAAGTCAAAGTGCTCCCAAGCACTTGCTAAGGTATTTTGTAGGGGTGTAAATTGGGGCCTGCATGATGATTCGATACGATACCGATTTCTTAAGCCAACGATTCGATTATTTTTGATACTTCAAAATTCCCCGCGATACGATTCGATACGATTAATACTCAATATTTTTACATGATATCTATTAAGTTTCAAATAAATCAACAAAAAATTTATATTTTGCCTTTTATTGAGAATATAGAAACAGTATTCTAGTGTGCATGTTGTGCTCAAAGTACTGCAAATAGAACAGCAAATGTTACAGTTACTGCATCTACAGTGCCATCAGATAAATTGTAATTAGCTATTTTGTAATTTTTACAAAATAAAAATAATTAAAGGTTCTCTAAGCGATGCTGGGCCAAAACATTTTTTGTCACATACATCAAACGTCTCCTCACTATCGGCTAGCTGCCTGTCCCCTAAACACACTGTAAAAAATCCACAAACGGCAACAAAAACAATCATGTCTTACCCGGACCACGAAACCTAACAAACAGTGTTCCAGCCAATCACTGGCAAGAAGTATTTGAGGGTGGGTCTGGGGGGTTAGTGCGCGTGCACATGAAGGGTGTGTGTGTGTGAAGGAGAGCAGCGAAGCATCAGAGGGAAGTTTGAAAAATTACCGCCACACGACCAAATAGACGTCGTTCTGAGAAACAAATTAAAAAGAAGAAGGAGTCGGATAAAGAATGTGCGAAGTTCCGAATTTACATCGGTAGCAAAGCTTTTGAACGATGGCGAGAACTCCGGCGGCAGAAGGGCTTCCAGTCCGACATTCAGGTTGCTCTGTTTTTGCTTGACAGGTGGGTAACGTTAATTTTTTTTTTCTTCTAAATTGACGCTTATGTTCGCCAAACCCACACAAGGATATAATTAGCTAGAACTATGCACGTTCACAATTATTTCAGGAAGCACGGAAGGGAGGGGGAGGAGATGAGATGCGGAGGAGGGATGGTCTAGCTCCGATTTGTTTGAAAATATTCGAACGTCAACACCCAGGATCGCTTTGAGAACCTTTAAGTCTAATGCTTACGGTGCAGGTCTAGTATGGCCAATTAGCCTATTCACTGTTAAAACAAACAAACAAAGACTGACCTCTAGAGCCTAAATTTCAAATACATCAACCCTGCAGTTATCCGGATAATAAGTGTTCTGATCTTACCGATTCCATTTACACCTTGCCACATAAATGTGTTTTTGCAAAATGGATATAAATCCGATCTTCAACTCCCGCGTTATACGCAGATTTAATGGATTGCACGCCACCAAAAGCAACAGACTATTCAACATGTCCCTACAGCTCTCTGAGTTCCCTATTGATTGGAAATCAGCTGCAATTTTTCCCCTCTTCAAAGGGGGTTCTGAACTTGACCCAAATTGTTACCGCCCAATTTCCATTCTACCATGCCTTGCCAAAGTTCTGGAGAAGCTCGTACAAAAACAGTTAAATGATTTCCTGGATAAAAATCATATATTATTTGACATGCAATCTGGTTTTCGGACGGGCCATGGGTGCATAACAGCCACCACAAAGGTCCTTGATGATGTAATCACAGCATTAGACAGCAAGCAGGTCTGTATTGCCACCTTTATAGACCTCGCAAAGGCCTTTGACTCTGTCGACCATAGGATCCTCTTACATAAGCTTTCGAGTATTGGTCTGTCCTCCTCTAGCTGTGACTGGTTTGCTAATTATCTCACCAACCGTGTCCAGCAATTGAAGGTTGACAACATAATGTCAGACCCACTTACTGTCTCTAAAGGTGTGCCTCAAGGCTCCATCCTGGGTCCAATCCTTTTTTCTATCTACATCAATGATATAGCCAGAGCTGTTGGTACCTCTCGGATTCATCTTTATGCAGATGATACCATTTTGTACTCAGTTGGTTCCTCTCCCAATTCTGCGGCTTCCAGTCTTAAACTTAGCTTCACCTATTTAGAGCAGTTCTTTGACAGTCTCCACCTCCGTATTAACACCAGTAAGACAAAATGTATCCTTTTTAGCCGAAAACAGGTTACAGAAACTCCACCTACAATCACCTGCATGAACGGTACGGTTCTGGAGTATGTCAAGGAATATAAATATCTTGGTATCTGGTTGGATTCATCCCTGTCATTCATTAAACACATCAATAACCTTCAAACAAAAGTCAAAGCTAGACTAGCTTTTCTTTTTCGTAATAAAGCCTCCTTTACCCATGCTTCCAAATGCACCCTCGTAAAGATGACAGTACTGCCAATCTTGGATTACGGCGACATTATCTACAAAATGGCACCAAACACAGCTCTAAAAAAACTTGACACAATCCATCATTCAGCCATCCGTTTTGCCACTAATGCACCCTATCACACTCATCACTGCGACCTGTATAAACTGGTGGGTTGGCCCTCCCTTCATACCCGGCGGCTCCATCATTGGTTTCTCTTCATATATAAGACAATTCTGGGCAGTGGCGCAAAAAGTGGGTATGCGCTATATGCGGCGCATAGGGGCGCAGCACAATGGGGGGCGCCAAAGCGATGGTAAAAAAAAATAAAAAATTATATATACGCTTTATTGTATTTCTATATTTAGCTGCCGTTGTGCGTTTCTAAATCATTTCTGCATTCCTTCAATGTTATATAAAATTTTAGAGGACTAACAGCCAGGCTAGAGTAGGCGCCCTCATGGAGAAGGGGGGCGGGTAATATCGCGAGCGGGCGGGGGCGCCGTGAGCGCTGAGCGAGCAGGTACAAGTAGAGAGTTGTCGTCGAAAAAGATGGATAAAACAAAATGCTGTGGGGCTAAAAATAGAAAAAGAAAGAGAGAAAAGGAGATGATGCGACAGCAGCTAAATAACTGCATGCATTGCTGAAAGCCAACAGGTAGGATTTAAAATGTGACATCCAGGCATGTAGGCTATCTATATCTCGGTGGCCATCGGGACTACCGGGAGATTCCCGCTGGGCCGACGTGCTTTTCAGCCAATACATTTCATCCTTTTTTAAGTTATTTGTCTTAACGGCCCACAAAACTCATACATTTGTTTGTTGTTTGTTTTTGTTTTGTTTTTTGCTTAATTGGCGGTGCTGTTCTGGTGTAATGCATTGGTCAAAAAAAGTCAGCTTTAGTTTTTTTTTTCAGACACACTGTCCCATGAAATATGTCATTATGCGCTTATATCTTTCAAGTATAGAAATTAGTGCAGAACTAATTATGAAAGTTTCCTTTATTTTTCTGTGCATTTATTTTACAATAGCCTTTATGGCTATTACTTTCATGGAATTAATATTATTACTATTATAATGTAGTAGTGTAATGTAGACAGACACTAACTAAAAGAGGTTCAAATTTCTTTGTTTAATTTGCACCCTGAATATGGGTTGGAGCTTTTAATTTTGAACTCTCAAAGTGCACCAGACTGCTGAATTTAACATTACAGAACACACAATTTTCTTACGGGGGAGCATGCCCCCGAACCCCCCTAGAGAAACAGAGGTCCACCTACCACAGTTTTACCTAAAATCCTGTGAGTAACACTGGTATTGCTGTTCCAATGGAGCTTATAGTTTTCTTAGGGGGATCATCAAGGTGGAGTAGCTATAGTTTAATTGTGTTAATAAACGACAATTTTGCACTTATTTTTTTTCTGTTAGCTCTCATTTCTTCCTACTCACTTATTACTCAGCACACTTACATTACATTTATTTTATTTTTTTTTTTGGGGGGGGGGGGGGGGGGGCTGAAATTGTTGCTGCATACCCCTCTGAAACTGGGTAGTTGCGCCCCTGATTCTGGGCAAGGCACCTCTCTATTTGTCATCCCTACTTCATGCTGCTCATAACACCTATCACACAAGATCAAGTAATTTGATTAAATTTAGTATCCCCCCTACTTCTACTACCTTTGGACATAATGCCTTCCGCTTTGCATCAGTACACGACTGGAACATACTACAAAATACCCTGAAACTTACATCTCTGATCCCAATCTCCACCTTTAAGCAAAACCTCGAAAATTACATAGTTGACTCTTGTTCCTGCTGACAATCATGAACCATATTTACACATTTATTTAAGCACTCTATTCGTTTTCTTTTTCCTCTTTGTTGTCTTTTTTATTTTTATTTAGCTGCTTGTTCTAAGTGTTATGTGTTTGACTATGTACAGCTGTACATTATGTTCTTATTTTTTCCTGTAGCCTCTTGGCCAGGTCATGTTTGTAAATGAGAAGTGGTTCTCAAACATTTTACCTGGATAAATAAAGGTTAAAAAAAAAAAAAAAAACAGATATGAGCTGCATTTTATTGATCATCAGCTAATTTCAAAATCAAAGACAGCAAAAAGAGAGAGTGGCAACAGCCCTGGTAAGAGATCTCTTTAGAGATCGTTTCTTTACTTGAAGACAGGGGCGTAGCACCAAATTCTGGGCTCTGTACACTCTCAATGTCAATGGGCCCCCTATAGACGAATCCGGCGAAACTACCGGAAGTAAGCGGGCGCCATTACTGAGCTGTTGCTGGGTAGCGTTGCGCCATTGCCTTCTATTGTTTTAGTTGCAACTTGCGTCCACTGGAATAAACAGCTCGCGATTTACGACTGTCACTAACGTTACAACGTTACCCCTTGTATAATGTCGAGTGGGTAAACAGTTTCCGTTATAAATTGTTTCAATGGTGGCAGTAAAATTTCAATTTTGAAGAGAAAACATTGTGAATACCCCGGGTCGACTGCCCCTGTCTGGAGCCGTACGGTTTACAAAGATTTCCTGGGCGAGTACAAGACGCGGACATTCGCGTATAATAACAATTATTTAATGACATAAGTAAAAAAATATAATAAATGTGTGATATAGTGATCAGCAAAATCTCCTCTCTTGTTATTTTTTCTATTCAATTTACATGCTATGGTCATTAAATGGCTTTCCTGAGTTAAATGTAACGTTATGTGACATTATTGTTCTCCTGCTGTTATATTGACCTCTTTCCATGGTTTAAAAACAGTAGTTGGTCGATATTATGTATACTTTCTAGCTGTAACGTTACCTTACCCTTGCCCGTTGCAATGTAAAAATGAGATAAATAATGGACACAAATGAAAAACATGAAATTGTTTATTTGATTTCATTTATTTATTGTTGCCAAATGGACAGATCTTTTTTTAGTTTCCTCGGTAGCAAACGTTAGCCTAGCTAGCTTGCCAAGCTATTTTCATAAATAATCTGTGAGATCGTTTGTACCTTCATCTGTGACTGGACTGGAGGCCAATGTTTAACATCATCAACCTAGCAAGTCTGCCTGGCTGTAGCTGTCTAAGATGGCAGCCTACACAAGAACGCTCGTCGGATTCGTCTATACACATGGCATTGTACGATGCGGGTTAGCAAAGTGAAAATTCAATTTTGAATGAAATGTATTTTTTTAATTATTTGAATATAAACAAATATAAACAGTGTTTAAATAATAAAATCAGATTATAGTAATGACTGGTTCTTTCATTCACCACCTGAATTGATGCATTTGGCCTACTTGTGCTCAAATACCTTTAAACCTTAGGCTACATCGGTTTTGTGTACTAACATTTTGATCCATGATACTGATGCAAGTTTTAAATGAAAAACATTTATTTTTAAATAGGAGAACACAAGAACACGAGAGACAACTGTACCCTCAGAAACCAGGTTAAACTGATGCCACCCACTTTCTCACTTGGTCGCATCAGCATTTGATTTCGTCGCGGTTATTTTTTATTTTATTTTTTGCTACATGCCATGGGATTAATCAATGCATGCCGATGAATAGTGGTTTTAATGGACCAAAGCCAGCAAAGGCTTACCATAAATACCTGTAATATATTAATTATCATTGCCAAATATCAGGATTTTCATGGATTTTGGACAGTAATTTTAATCTGTAATTTTAAGAATTTTACATTTGAATTACATTCAATCTATCTATTTACATTTGAATCATAATCTTCTGTGTCTGTCATTTTTCTATTAGCATCATATTTCTATCTTTTAAAAATCATTAAACATTCAAATGTACATTACATTTTAAAAGATTAGAGTATTACAACAAGCTAAAACAGATTTTTCGTTGTCAAATTTTATAAGTCAGTTCAAAAATCAGAAATCTCACACTCCTTCCTCCTGCATTTTGTAATAATTTGTTTCCTGAGACATTTTCATTTTTATATTTGTATTCATGAATTCGTAATTGGCGTGTTCCACCATCAGTGTGCAATGCGCGCGTGACGTCTATGTGTCTTGCGGAAGAACACTGTTACCGGAGCTAATTCTCTCCATTAATGTCTATGGCGAGTCACGCAGTCACTGGGCAACTTCGCATCCGAGTCAACCCCGGGAATCCGGGATAAAAAATAGTCCGAATATAAACACTTATAACAGGCGTAGTGATTCAGGATAAGTCAAAAACACGGTTTGGAAAATGGATTCATGATGTAGCCTACTCGTTCGATTTGAACATAAGTTACGGACTGCAGTCTGCAGCAGCTGATACAACGGTCGGTGTTCTTTTGCGCGAGCGTCCACTCGTATATATGCGACGCGACCACATACAATTTTAACTCGCACAATCAAATTCTCAAAAAAATGGTCGCATATGAGACCAATTTGGTCGCAGTCTGGAACCCTGCATTAGCAGCAGCTGTCTGGAGTTGACTAAGTTACGTTAACTTTAATTGGATGTAACGTTAGGTGCATATAGCAAACTCAGTTCACCTTTTGGGAAGAAAGCAGTCATCAGCTGCTTCCCCGCATTCTGCCTCCTATCTTTTTCTTTCCTCTCTTTCTTTTTTTTAAAGCCCGATTTGGGCTTTTTGCACAGCATGATCAGATCAGGCTCCCTTACAGGCTCTAGGCTCACTGCGTTATTACTTGTTTGCCGCCCGCTGCGTCTATGGGCGGTCGACGCGTTGCGGACTAAACCATTTGGAAGGGGGTCCAGAGTGTCTGGCACTGAGTTCATTTTGGTCAATATTTTTTTTTAAAATTATTATTAATGACATCAATTGGAGGGCCCAATTAATTCTAATTAGGTTTAAAAAATTTTTTTTAAAAAAATTGGTGGGATTTCAAAGGGCCCTCTCCCTAGACGGGGCCCTGGGTAGTCAGGTCCACTTTTCCCCCCACTACCACGCCCCTGCTTGAAGATGATTGTGTGTTAAGTGTCTGTGACTTACTTTCACTTTTATTTGCGATGTTTGCACGTTGGCTTGATGAATAGACGCTCAGCTGCTCATCTGCGGTGATGCGTGTCGCAGTAGCGCAGTCATATCTGACTATAACATGACATATAGCCTATATAACACGCTCTCATTCGTTTATTTTTTAGCATTCTTGGGAGGAGTAAAATATACATACAACAACCAGATTGCGTTTACACCTATCCGAACACAATGCGAGCCAGACTACCTCCAGATGTGGTCAGGCAGATCCGATCACAACGTTACACCTTGCATTAACATGCGTTTTTTTATTATCCGGATAACTTATTTGGATACAGATCGCATTTTAATACCAGGAGTAGGCTAAATGGGGTCTCAGTTTCAGCGCGCTGTGACGGTTCCATTGTTCTTTAAAGTCAGACTCAACAATGTGTGTGTGAACCCCGTGAACGTGAAGCGTGTGAATTACAACATTAATGAGGTTATCGCCACCCGCAGCTTAGCAGTAGGTTGCACGCACATGTCAGAGCAGATGCTCAAAATAGACAGGCGGCAAAATAAACGCATTAATCGATTCTCTTGCGGACGCATCGATGCATTGAATCGTCGGCTGTATAATCGATGCATCAATGCAAATCGATTAATATTTACACCCCTAGTATTCTGCCATAGTTATCAATTTTAAACGCTTAGAAAAGCGCAACGTTTTATTTTGTGTCACCAGCCTAGGTTGAGTTACACTACTTGAGTAACTGTATTTAAATAGGGAAAACGAGGAGGTGTTTGGTTGCTTCTCTTTTTGGCCCATATTTAATGAACTGGGCTAAGCTAAGTGCTAACAAAGTTTTGCGGCAAGACAGAGCAATATAGTGCATGCATTGAGACTTGAGAGGTATGTATCAACTCGTCTTAGTTAAGGGAATAACATAATTTAATATGAAAAACCGGTGGAGTATCCCTTTAACAGCAATAATAACATATTTCTGGTAATAACAGCTATTCAGCTCAGGGGCGTAGCCAGTATTGGGCCAGGGCGGCACTGGCCCACCCACACTACTCACTGGCCCGCCCAGGCAAGTTTGATAAAAATACATTGTAGTTTATTTTTATAATTCAAATGCATTTAAGAAAATATATTAATATACAGTATACCCGATTTATTGTTGACTGCTGTGTATGTTTAATTCGTTTTGCCGAATAAAATGCAACTGTCGAAGCAAGTTGTAGAAAGCCTCCCTCTGCGGAACGTTATTGGTTGCTATGGTTTCTGGGGGTTCCGATAGGAAAACTCTCAGTGGCGCCGTAATAATGGCTAAACAACTTTCTTTAATGTGCTATTTGGAAAAGGCGAGAGTTGAGGAAGAAGACACGCCACTGCCTTCATCTATCGAGTTCACCCAGCCAGTTCTTCAGACTCATTAACCCACAAGAAGACTAGTCAGGTGCTGGCGGCAGCCGCTTCTCTCTCCATCTCTCCCGGTCTGTCTGACGCGGGTTTACCCGCCGATCTAACTGCGATATTATTATTTTAGCTTTACTTTATTTTCAGGTGAACTGTCTTTGCACTGCTGACTAGCCTGAATAAAATAGACAAGTTATTGTCTACACTGGTTTGTCCAGCCTTTATTGAGCTCTATTGGTTTACTGTATCTTACTCTATCTATTGGTCTATTGTTTTTAACATTAATATCAGTTCCCCTAGACTGCATTTGGTCCCCTCGTGTCTAGAATTTTCAATCAGTGTAAACCGAGCTTTGGCTATTTTTCTCTTCTCAGCATCTGTCTGCAGCTCAGACGCACTGATCTTGAATCTCCCCCTATTCTCCCCCCGCCCAGAGAATTTGGCTAGGAACAGGAAGTACGAACACGCGCAGGCGTGATTTTTTTTTTTCCTAGAGAAATAGGAGATTTGAGTTTTTCCTTGAGAGATATCGGCTTACAAACGAGCAAAGTATGGCAGTTGCTCAGTTTTCGGATGTACAAATGAACACAAAAGTATTTTTTAGTTACTTCATCTGCGGCTCTGAAGAAACAAGGAGTTAATTTTATTTTCTCTGGAAATGCGCCGACTCAACTTCCAAAGTTGAGTTCCGGGCTTTTTTTTATTATCCGGATAACTTATTTGGATACAGATCGCATTTTAATACCAGGAGTAGGCTAAATGGGGTCTCAGTTTCAGCGCGCTGTGACGGTTCCATTGTTCTTTAAAGTCAGACTCAACAATGTGTGTGTGAACCCCGTGAACGTGAAGCGTGTGAATTACAACATTAATGAGGTTATCGCCACCCGCAGCTTAGCAGTAGGTTGCACGCACATGTTTTTTTGCACGCCCTGTTCATCTGCGGCTCTGAAGAAACAAGGAGTTAATTTTATTTTCTCTGGAAATGCGCCGACTCAACTTCCAAAGTTGAGTTCCGGGCTTTAGAGAGAACAGAAACTGCGTTACACTGCACAACGAACCCCTTAATGTATGTACATCATCGTGTCTGCATTGGTGAAAGCAAGCATATCAGCCAATCACAGCAGTGGGTGGTTACATTGAATCCCACAGCAGACATGCCCCTTCAAACAGAGCGTTAAAAGCAGAGGCTAAAATCAGGCTAGGAAAAATGCCTTTTATTTCTAAACTATCACTATTTTTTATCTAAAAAACATACGATTTAATGGCAACCCAGGAAACATTCTAAAAAAATACAAAAAACCCATGTCAGAGGAGACCTTTGAAACTGCTCTAATGAGGACACTCGACAAAACTGACATTTTGGCACAATTTGTGTGCGTGTTATGGTTTGTTCAAGCCTGAAAAAGAACTCGATACTGAAGTGCGCCTTTTCCTCCACACAGCTGGACATTTAAGTTGCTGGCGCTCATGCTACGTTCAAGGTCGTCACGTGCGCATAGTAAATCCACCACATATTGGCAAGGCTCATCGGCAGAGATATTAATATCGGCCGATACCGATGATCATTAAGCTTTTATCGGCTGATACCGATGTAGTGCTGATGTCATCGTGCGTCCCTAACACTTGGCTTTATATGAGAGATCTCGGCTCGATTTTCTCATAAATGCAGTTGAGCAACTTCCTCTTCTAAAACAGTAGACAGCGCTAAACTAGGTGATTAATTTAGTCTCCCAGGTGAGGCCCACTTGCCTTTGCATACAGCTGTGGAAAATGACCGGTGAACAGGTGTTTACTGTATCTTACTGTATCTATAATGAACCTTTTTGGGGTTTTCTTTAGCAAAATGTTATTCTATATGTAGACATATCCATATTAGATTTGATCTAATTGAATTACATCCTATTTATGTTAATTTATGGTTTATTGTTCAGCATTAATAATGAGTTTGAACACTCCAGATAAAAAGTTAAATTACTCACCCTCATGTCATTCCAACCCCACAAGACACGGGGAACACAACTGAAGATCTTTTTGATGAAATCTTTCTGTCACTCCATTGACAGTCTACACAATTTGCCCAATAACATTCATTTCTGGAAAAAAAAAGCAGAGACACACAATTTTTAAAGTCTGTGAGTGCATATTTGTTTCACCGCAGCCATCGTCTTCTGTTTTTAGTTGTTACCAGTACATTTTCCTGGAAATAGCAAATCACACAAAAAAGTAAGTTAGCCTACTTTAAAAAAAAAAACAAAAAAAACATCCTTTTCTGCACATAATGTCAAACTACTGAACATATTTGCTTGTATTTTCCAGTAAGTTAGTGTCTGATATTTCTAATATTCCTGATATTAAATTTAAACAATTTAAGTAAAGTTACCATTAGCACTTTATACAATACAGATAGTTTTAAAAAAGTTTTTAAAAAGTGATAAAGACAATAATGCTGCAAAGTGCAAACATAAGTTACACAATCTGCTGTGACCCAGTTAACATAACGTTAAACGGTAAAATGGTAAAACTAACATTACAGAATAGAAGCGGCGTTATCTCTTATTTTCTTATTTTCTCTAAAGTCTATACGTAAAGTCTTTTTTACACCAATCTAAAATAAAAAAAGAGAAATATGAGGACATTATATCATATGTTATAATTTACTCACCTCTAAGCTGAATGACTTGACAAGGCCTCGCGCAATGAACTTCTTTTCTTCCAGAAAACGCTTCTCTTCCATTCCACTTGTTAATGACGTCACCACGAGTAATGCTGTGATGTCTTTTTGTTTTAATTGTGATAGTTCATAAATATAAACGTATATGAACGATAATTTCAGTGAGGAAATCAACCAAACCATATTTTATGGAGCAGACACTACGCGGAAAGACGCTGACTTACAGTAATGATCATCAGCTGCTCTCGAGACTCGTTGTCAGGACAACGCCCGCGGCGCGTTCGCGCGAAGGAAGCTCTGGTCACATGGGCTATGTCTCGCACAAAACAGCATAACTGCAGTACAGTTTAATATTGGTTGGCCAACAAAAACTTCATCTGCCTTTTTTTCATACTATAAAGCTCATTTATTTAGGTTCAGTAATTTCACTTTTTAATGGCAACTAAACTGATATCATTGCCTGAGAGCCCAATAAAAACAAAAAGCAAAAAAAAATGGATTAGTTTTCTCTATCAAAAAAGTCTATCACTTTTTAAAGTGTATCACTGAACTGAAGTTCCCGTTAAGGGAACTTCGAGCTGCGTGTAATCGCAATGGGAACGCCTTTGCGTGAGTGCGTATGAAGCACGTATGAAATCAGTCCAATGGCGAGACGGAACGTCATAGGCGGGTTGACATATCGACCAGGAAACTATAAAGCACACCACAAACACAAGCGCGACAGCTTCTGAAGTCTTCAGCAAGCGCTCTTTGTGTGATATCCATATGAGTCTGTGTCCATTAAGTGTTTTTGTCTGTCCTTAGAGATTATCTAGGCAGGAGTTTTTCACATTTAAAAAAAAAAAAAAAACCTAAAAAGGTGAGCGTTTTCTCTCATCATTCATTACTCATTCATTTTCATTCATTACCTCCACGCCGGCAGTTACCATTCTTTCCAGATCTACACACTGAGGTGTCGAGATCTTGGAACAGACCAGTTTCTGCTAGAATATTTACCCAGCAAACATCGATGTACTCTAACGTCACTGGGGCAAAAAGTAATGGGTACGGGACGGTGACGAGGATGGAGGAAGTGTTGGCGAGCCACCGGCATCGTCTTTTAAAGTACCGGCGTTGCCCACCAAGCCGCTTCGAAACACCTCGGCGCTGGTGGGCAAAGCTTATTCGGCGGCGGAACAGGCAGCCTCATGTCTTCACACTATGGCTATTCTTCAGGTTTACCAGGCAGATTTACTGAAGGATGTTAGCGAGGGGGGGTTATTAGCCCGGACACTATTAGAGAGCTACGTCAAGCAGCTGATATTTCTCTCCGTGCCACCAAGGAGATGGCCAGATCAGTTGGCCGCTCTATGGCAGCCTTGGTGGCCATGGAGAGGCATCTTTGGCTCAATTTGTCCAACATGAAGGAGAAAGACAAAGCTTTCCTTCTGGATGCGCCGCTGTCTGATGCTGGCCTCTTCGGTGACTCTGTAAATTCGGTCATCGAGAGGTTTCAGGAAGGAAAGAAGCAGGCAGCGGCGCTCCAGAAATGTATCCCCCTCCGGGTGCATGTCTCCGGGCTGCTGGGCGGGAGCAGCCCCGCCCGTCGTCTAGCTCCTCGCACAGGGCGCAACAAAAGAAGAGCGTTCTCGGGCGAGGTCTTCCCGGGACAAAACTGATCTGAGGACAGTTATTGTTGCCAGGAAGGCCTCGTCGAAGAAGCCCTGACGCCAAAGGTGCTGTCAGGGTGCTGAGAGTGGTCATTTGTGTCAGGAGTTCCTATTGGTGACATCTGTGTAGCAGCGGGGTGGTCCTCCCCGCACACATTTGTGAAATTCTACCATCTTGACTTTAGCTCCACTCCTGGAGCTCAGGTGCTTTTGTCAGAATATGCTTTGTGATCTCACACTACGGACACCTGCTCGCATGGCGGCGTTGGTATTAGCGTTCCCATTGCGATTACACGCAGCTCGAAGTTCCCTGAACGGGAACGTCTCTGGTTACGTATGTAACCTTAGTTCCCTGAAGGGAACGAGACGCTGCGTGTCCACGCCATACTCCCAGCATGCCCGTGAGCACTTGCTTCAGTCTTATCAGAAGCTGTCGCGCTTGTGTTTGTGGTGTGCTTTATAGTTTCCTGGTCGATACGTCACCCCGCCTATGACGTTCCGTCTTGCCATTGGACTGATTTCATACGTGCTTCATACGCACTCACGCAAAGGCGTTCCCATTGCGATTACACGCAGCGTCTCGTTCCCTTCAGGGAACTAAGGTTACATACGTAACCAGAGACGTTATTGTATCTATAGGCTACTTCATTATACTGCAAATCTACAGTTGTACTGCAGTTTTACTTCACTATTCTGAAGTTGTACTTTTTGTACTGCAGTATTACTGCAGCTGCACTTCAATGTACTGTAGTCACATTGTATCTATACTGCAGTTATACTTCGTTAATACTGCAAATCTACAGTTGTACTGCAGTTTTACTTCACTATTCTGAAGTTGTACTTTTTGTACTGTGGTTTTACTGCAGTTGCACTTCAATGTACTGCAGTCACATTGTATACTGCAGTTATACTGCAAATCTACAGTTGTACTTCATTGTACTGCAGTTATACTGCTTTGAACTGCAGTTTTACTGCAGTTGTACTTCATTGTACTGCAGTTATTTTTCGTAAGGGTTGTGCACAACGCCCATACATTTGATTCTCTTATCAACACAGATGCAGCTGTTTTTATTTTTGAAAATCATACATTATAACAAGGAAAAATATTAACACTTCAAGCTTACACATTTGGCTACCCAAATTTTTCAGGCTAATTGTAGTAATGACGGATCAGACCTGTTTGGCCAATAGTGGCAAGACACATATGTATAAGGACATAACTTACCCCCATACAACGTCAATTCTCTGTCTTTTACAGCCATGACAAGAACGTCGGTCTCCTCGGCTGTGAATGCTCCTGGCGCGCTCTTATTATCATATTATTATTATAATAATAATAATAACAACAATCCACCATATTTCGGTTCGACATCCTGCTGCATTAGTCCCAGATAGGTGATGAACGAACTGTTCATTGCGTATGCCACGTGACAAATGGACGTAAGACTCGGAAGGTAAAGTAATTATTTATGTTCCCTGTAAATCATTTTTTACTGCATTATGATTTCTTAATTCAGAATATGATCAACATTGCGTTGGTGGATGTGATCGGGGAATTTGGCTGTTAAAATTATAACATTTAATGCCACTTAAATAAACGAAATGACTCAAAAGAATCAGAGAGTCAGTAAAATGAACTTCCTATTTCCCAGTCATGACTTGAGAGAACAGGGCGCGCCAACGCTGCGGGGCGGCCGCAACTCAGGTAATAAATAACCTAGTTTGTGAATTGTTCATTCCCGGTTGGCACACATTTTGCAGCCCTTACAAAAGCACTGCTCCCTGTTTACAGTGGAAGTTTGATCATAGATTTGAGTTTGATGCATGATGCCTGTGGTTCACATAACATGTTTCGGCGCACAACATACGTCATCTTATAAACTTATCAATAAACAATAAACTTATCTGATTGGCTTACGGTAACCAATGATTTTAAACTTCAGACAAGCGCCCCCTTGCGAGAGAGAAAACACGTCTCATTCAAGACTCTGTCTACGAAGCAAAGTAAAGTAGTAGAGTCTGGTATTACCAGGCTAGACTTTATCACCAGTGATCACAAAAAATGTAAACACTTCTTCACAGTTGAATAGATTAACCTACGTATTACTGCAGATAAACATTAAACAAATCAAACACATAATACCTTGTTTCCGTTCCAACTAGGTGCTAAATTTTCCTTAATAACCTTTTATACAATTTCAGAGTGACGTGATTTTCCTCCTTACTTCCGTGCGTGCTTCTCACTAACTAGTCCCCCCTTTTAGACGCAAAATTAACGTTCCACTGTGGAGGCCAGAATAAAGAACTTTAATATTAACAGAGGAAACTAATAAAATAAAGCTCTAAAGTGTTTATTTACACTTTCCTTATAGTTAGTTACAGAGAGTAGGACATAGGGATGCTCACAAGCAATAAGCATGTCCCAGCCAGGTTCGTCACTTATTGGAGTCACCTGGAAATGTTTCCATTGTGGTCTGTGCTATTTGCAGCGCGTTTCTGTATTTGGTTGTGTTGTGAGCTTTTGCGGCGCATTTCTATTTTTCCCTTTTCTAATTATTTTTAATAATTCTTATTGATTCGGTACTACGACTTGTATCCTCACTGACGCTGATTGTGCGTGAGTCTCTGACTTTTCTGTCTCTTTCCATTGGTGCGGCATGCAACACGACATCACCAATTGCACTGCTGGATGTGTTTAAAGTCAAGTTGTTTGAGAGGGGCACCTTGGTGCAGATGAACAGAAGGGCCAGGGGCCACTGCTGTCAAGTGTTTGGGGACGACAGAAAGACCACAACGCTGGCTCCAACCAGAATGACCTCATTTCACCCCAGGCAAACTAGAATAAGGTAAAAACCCAGCCACTTAGTATAGGCCACAGAATTTAGATATTACCCCGGTCATTTAAGTGTTTGACCCCCTCTTTTCCAAGCCACAAACTGCAGGCTCTGGCCTCCTTATCCCTTGTACACTTCCTGTGTCACTATTTACGCCATTTCATTACAGAACTTTTAATTCTTATTGTTGCATGATAAATCAAACTTTGCTATCTTGCCATTTCTCTTTTCTGTTGTGATCTGTTCCTTTTAGTTCACCTAGAGACAGAACCTACCAGAGACACCAAGGAAAGCTAAATAAACGATTGACAACCAAGCCGTTAGCATGAACATGTGAGCCCCCTAAGCTACCGCCCTGTCAAAATCTTTATTTAGGCCCCATGCTGACCTACTCAAATAGTTCCCACCTAACGGTCTAACTGTCTGCATCAGATAACCGAAATTTTCATACACGGCATAGCCTGTATTCTAGCTCATTAACCGCAGAACGAACTTGCATTGGTCTCTTTGTGTGTGCTGTGTTCCTCTCGCCCACAGTGAGCCAGTGTGTTCCGGTCCTACAGTCCCACAACCTGCTGAGACAACCTCGAGACATGACTCAGAGCCCCTGAGCCAAGAGCAGCTGGACACCGACTTGGATAAGCTGATGGCTCACGAACCGAGCCAGAGCTACAACGACAAACACTGGGCCCGAATCGTTGGAAACCTCGCTCACAAGCTCATTGCACAAGCACGCCTCCACGAAAGGAGTCGCATGGTCCTAGTCAAGTCAAGTCACATTTATTTATATAGCGCTTTTCACAATACAGATTGTATCAAAGCAGCTTCACACTGATAACATGAAAGTAGCATAACACAGGATCAACAACATTGCTAAACACTAAATAATCCCAACTGAGCAAGCCCAAAGCAAGCCAAAACAAGCGCCCCGAGATAACAGCAGAAAGGCAGATGGGAAATAATTAGCATAGCTGATGTTCTTAATGATTTCCGTTATATGGGAGTCGGTGTTAGAAAACCACTATCTCACAAACTCTCCGTAACCTGAACTCTCCGCAACCCAACCATACGCGCCGACCCGTTTGTATGAAAGGCTGTCGAGCCCCACTGGTGCGTTAAGCAGTTTCAGTGGCAAACGGTTCCGTATGGCATAACAGAGCATGAATTAGCAATGCAAAAGATGCAAGCTGAGGTGGCCCAGATCCAGAGTCATCTAAATCAACTACTCCTCGAAACCGAGGAAGAGGATGACACAGACCCCGAGCTACAGAAGGAAGTGGAAAGACTTCAAACTGCCCTGTCTGATCTTCGTCTGCACACAGACTGAAAAGAGCAGACAGAGAAAGAAACCAGAGAGGAACTCAATGAGAAACTCCGACAAGGTGAAGCTCTCCTTGCAAGGGCAGAGACTGAACTTAAAGAAAGAGATTCTAAGGCCAAGGCCTGCGAAAAACACTTGCAAGTGGCCCAAGCTACAATCCACAAGCTCATCCAGCAGAGACATGATCTCGAACACAAACTTTACACTGTTCACAGAGAGCTGAAAACACTCCTATAGACTGCAGATTGACCGGGAAGGGGAAATACACACCACAAAGTTTCCCCTGACCAGCCGGTCCGCATCTTTCAGCCAGAACCCAAGAGCTGTAAAGGGGGGTTAAAGCCCACCTTTCACAACATCACCAGCCAGTCCACAAGAACCCCCGGCAACAACGAGGGGGGAAGAGCCCTTTCAGAGAACCCCTGCCACTAACCATGGCATGGCTTACCTGCAAGACATTGACTTTCACTTACAAACTGTTACCAACCTGACCGCGTGGGACAGATTGTCAGAGGTGGGTAGAGTATCCAAAAACTGTACTCAAGTAAAAGTACAAGTACTTATAGAAATATTTACTCAAAGTAAAAGTAATAATCTTAAAAGTTACTTGAGTGAGAGTAAAAAAGTATCCAATGAAAAAACTACTCAAGTTGTTAGTTACTAGTTACTTTGGATCACATTTTTTGTGAGATTGTGGTTTTTTAACATCTACTCTTGTGTAATGGAAATCATTATGAACATCAACTATGCTAATTATTTTCCATCTGCCTTATGGCGTTCGTCAGCCCCAGTTTTGTATCCAGCCTCTCACGGAGACTTCAGATGCCCCAACGCCTGTGAAGAGACGACTCAGCGCCTGTGAAGAGACGGCTCAGCGCCGACGATATGTTATGCCCTTAATATTACATGTTTAACTAAATTTATTTTTTCCATGTACTTTTCTGGAATGCACTTTCTGTAAAGCATGCTTTGAAACAATATGTATGTTGGCCAGAGGAGAACTGGCCCCAACTGAGCCTGGGTTCTCCCAAGATTTTTTCTCCATCCAATCACCTGATGGAGTTTTGGTTCCTTGCCACTGTTGCCTTGCTTTTGGCTTGCTTCGTTGGGGACATTTAATATTCAACAACATTATTGATCTGTGTTGTATTACTTTCATGTTATTACTGTGAAGCTGCTTTGATACAATCTGTATTGTAAAAAGCGCTATATAAATAAATGTGACTTGACTTGACTTGACTTCACTCGGAGACGATTTATTGCATGCAGGAAACTGAACAGATCATTCAAAATGATTTGCGAACCGATTTAGACGGATCTGCCCAGCTTGTTTGATGAAGTCTTTGAACAGAATCGACTCAAAAGAGTGATTCATATGTGAATTGAGCATCAGTCATGCCCAGAAAAAAGAGAGAGCGCGCACTTAGAATAAACTACGCTTTTTGCATTAAAATAGAGTAACGAGAGGAACGTCCCCCAACGTAACAAAGTAAAAGTACAGTTTTTTCGTAAGAAATGTACTTGAGTTAAAGTAAAATTACCCACAAATAAACCTACTCTTAAAAGTAATTTTTTTCCAAAAAAATACTCGTAAAAAGTAAATGTAACGAAGTAAATGTACTTTGTTACTACCCACCTCTGCAGATAGTACCTGATAAAGATTAGGTCCAGTCGTGATATGCACAACTTCCTAGATTGTCAAACAGACACTGTCAAAATGGACTATCAGCTGCAACAAGCTTTGATCTGTGAATTCTCTGATCCAGAATCAGACCAAGGATTTATCACCGCCATGGACCTCAAGCAAGGCCGACTTGAAACTCCACAGACCTACAACGGTCGACTCCGACAAGCCTACTTCGGAGGACGGAACCAGCAAGGTATGGAAGAAGAAGTTAATTTCAATGTTCCTGCGAAATCTGCATCCCACAGTGAGTCATCACATAGGCATCCTGGCCTGCCCACGTAGCATGTCTACCCAAGAACTACGAGACTAGGCCCACAAAGCTTACGCCAAGCAAAAGACTGTGTCTAAAAGACACACCTAACCTGTCTCTAAGCACTACTTAGAGCTGCCTCTAGAGGGCTCCCCACAACACCACAAACACTTTTACAGAGAGTTAAGATCGTTCCAGGCCAGCAGCGGGCAGCACAAACGTGATGGTGCTCATCTAAAGCATCAGAGCAAGCGCTCTGAAAGATTCTGGAAGCCAGCCGGCAACCCAAAACGAGCCGACCCCCATCACCAAGAACCCCAAGCCCAGAAAACCGGCCATGGAACCCCTCTCAACATGCCACTGACAAGCCCAAGTCTGATCCCACATCAGACAAAACCTATATGCCCCATCAGAGATGGCACGGATCCTGAAGGTGCTGAAACAGGCACCCAGAACACTGCTCGTCAGCATCACACCACCAGGCTGCCTTTCACATCACAGAGTGACAGCCATCACAGCCGACAGCTGCACAGCCTGAGCATGACAGCACAGTTTCCCACAACTGGGATCAAAGTCCCAAAACACCAGGAAACGCTGATTCAACTATCTGCCTCCACAGCGAACCACTCAAGACCGGCCCTAACCACCCATCGATCACCACACCAGCCCATCACCAAGACTTCTGGATAACCTGATCAAAAAGGGGGTGGCCTGTAAACTCTACCTAGCAATCACTGTGGACAATGATTTGAGCTTTGAAGCCCTGCTAAACAATGGCTCAGCATCACGCTAAGGTCAGCTCAACTCTTTGAAAGACTCAGTGCTAAAGCTAAGAGCCAAAATAGAACTTTTATGTCTCAAACATGCAAGCACAATATCCGGCTCAAACAGGTAGCTCCCATTCACCTAACAACTGGTCCAATGAGTCTGGTCAACCTGATGTACATCTCACAACTGAACACTTACCCACTTCTGATTGGCTAAGATCTGCTAAATTGCTTTGAGCCATTACTAAACTGCAAACAACTGCAAGTTTGAGCTCAAGTTCAAGAACCCCTCCCCCTCCAGTCACACAGGTCACCAGAACCAGACTGGCAGGTCACAGAGGTCATGAGAACTCCCGCAGAATCAGACTGTCACGGGAACTCCCACAGCAAGCAATGAAGATACAGACTCAGTACCAAATGGTTTGACTTCACTACCTTGCACCTTCCAGCTTACCAAAGACTGTGACAAGCCAAAGAACACCATGAGAAACCACCTCTTATACCCCTCCAACCACCCACACAAGCTGTCTACACCCACTGATCACCGGTGCCCCAGAAACCTGTAGTTCACCAAGCACACTGCGTGAACGGCTCAACACTCAGAGTTATGCATCTAGTGACATCACTGCGCCAAGACTTGTGGTGCCACAGTGCAAAAGAGGGGTCATGCTAGTGTATGCTCATGACGCACCATGTGCTGCACACCGCAGCACCACAACACCGAAGCAAGTGGCATACCGGCATCCTCGAAGCGAAAAGAATGTCCTAGTCAACCAAGGACAACACTCGATGAGATCTTTCCTCCCTTTCTCTCTCCCCTTTGTTTTTTCCAGGATGCTGCTATGGTTCGTCTTCCTGTGCCTCCAGCCAACTAGAGAACAGCCGCAGTTGGTCATCTCACCAGGGCCGGCATCAGGCAGCGTCCCGAAGGAACAACTGGGACTCCTGATCACCAACTGCAGGACCCACACCCAGTGTATGTTCGACTCGACGCTGAGGCCGATGTCGAACACATGCTCAAACAACTTGTGAAAAGGACTGTCACACAAGCGGAACCGCCGCTCCAAACGGTTCCTGGGAGCTAGGTGGACACAACCGCTGCTGCCGTCAGAACTCTGTCCAGTGGCGACGCAGTGAACCCAGCCACCGTGAGACGACCATCAACAAGTAACTGAAGGGAACTGTGTTAATTCTCAACACCCACAGCGTTCTGCTGAACCAGACAGTGAGACAGCTCCATGAGACAGCTGTTTACTGTCTCCCAGAATGACTTTGCTCAAACTCAGCTGGTCTGCAGCCTCAGACCCAAGACACATGCTGCCCTGCTGAGACCAACCCTGAATCAAATCCCGTCCTTTTTCAAGAAACACAATTTCACCCTAACTCCAGAACTGTAATTGTGGACTACAAAAAGGGGGATCCCAGCTAGTTGACATTGCTTCTATCGACACAGCCCTCCAAACTTTGTCTCAACTGCCCATCTTAACTACCTCACCTGTTGTCTAATCCTGGACTACAGCTGATTAAGCGCTGGGTACCTCTACGGTAATCAACTACACCCTGACACTGGGCTTGGCCTTCATCCTGTACAGGAGGCTCAACGAGATACAAACATCTTCAGCCAAGCTCACAAAACACTCAGAAAGAGGGTGCCATGCCAGAGGCCGCTTGAACCTCACGAAGCTGAGCACTCAGCACTAATAGCCACCTGCTACCAGACCATCATGATTCACCTGTCATCCGACCATGGTGACGATTGTCGTCCGATGATGTCCACACAGGGACTTCATCGGAGGAAGGGGGGCCTGTATAGAATCTTTAAAGGATGCTGGCGCTCCTCCGCTTGCTCTCTTCTTCCTGTCCTCGGACCTCCTGCTTCATGATGTAACTTTCCTCTCCGTGTTTGTTCGTTATCCCCATGTAACCTTAGTAATTGTATACTTAGTCTGCCTTTATTAAATTCATTTATATTCATTGACTGATTCATGTCTCTTGCTCATATACCGGTCACTAAAATGTACGATCTTGGCTACGAAGCTTTAAAAGTATAAAAGTACTTTAACTAACGTTAGCAGGCTATCTTTGTGAAAACAGGAAGGTTAGTTCATGGCCATAAATTCCCTTTCCTGTCTCTGAAATTATTTCTGTATGAGAATCGATAATGATTGCATGATTGGGCGTCGGAGTAAACATATGATAGACAAGAATTGACATTAATATTTAATTATAATCCGTTCTGATTAAATATTGATATACAATTGAGCTAATGTTTACCTCTCTGCAAAACGTGCATGCAATTAATTACAATCAATTTGTGGTTGATTGCTGAGGTACACATGCATGCAGATGCAGGTAGCATTTCATCCCTTCTCGGGAGATTTAATAACATGTAAGGCTGATCTGGCCCAAACCTGTATGAATATTTATTAATTATCAATTATTAATTGTTATATACAAATTCCCCATATCGATCAGGTGAGAATTTTTACACTAAACAAACTCAAAAAATAAAAGTACTGCTTGGTACCCAACCAAAGAGATTTAGCTCCACAATTTAGAAAATGTACTTAGTTCGTTCAAGTTATAGAGGAGAGATAATAATAATAATAATAATAATAATAATAATAAATACACCCTGCTGACTAAACAACTAAATAAAATTCTACCACACTATACATAAAAAACACTTTCTAATCGCATAAGTAATGAAAGTGTCCTGAAACACAAGAGTTGTTTTGGGTGATTAAAAAATCCCCTAGAGTTCCCGTGGTCTTTTGGCACAGTCCAGAGAACTGTATCGCACAAGATCAGCAATAATGGTCAGAATTCGTGAGCACTTCAAAAAATACCCTGAAATATTACCCTATTATTTTACATTATTGTTTTTTTTTTTTTTTTTTGGAATTTGCCTACTTCAAAATCTAGTGTTACTAAGGAAATCAAATTGAGAAGCACAGCAGCAATAAACCACTTCCTGTTTCTTGTGTGCACTCTGTGCTGAGATTTGTTTCTCAAATTAATGTATTGATAAGGCATATGCTCGGAATTTTTAAATTTGGTATTGAGTAATACCATTAGTGTGTTTAGTTTGAAAAAAATGAAAAGGTTAAGACGCCAAAATAGCTTTCTCGTATGTGTATGTCAAGTTTCAGGCTCTGGCCCAGTGGCTTCACAGAATCAAGCAGCATTAAAGTTTCAAGCATCAAGCAGCATTGAAGTTTCCATATCTGTTTTTATAAAGACACTTTTAATATAAGACTATATTTACATTAGTTTCATGCTCAAAAAATAAACTCAAACTGCATATTGATAATTTTGATCAAATCTGATTCTATTTGATTTACATGTTAATGATTAAATTCAAATTAAATGAGTTTTATTAATAATAAAAGGAGTGAGTCATCTCCAGTCTGCTGTAGGGTTATTTAGGCATTTTACTTGACTTCCTGGGGCCTCTAAATTTGATCACAGTTTTACAAAGTACCATCTCTGTTTAAAGCTGGTCCACACTAAAAAATTTTTAAAATCTATCAGATTTTCAAAATGTGAGAGACCACAAACATTACTATAAAAAAAATCCTTAACAGCTATGTTACTATAGTGTATGGTGTTCTGTCTTGGTTGCAATGCGACACTCACTATAAGAATTTTGAACTATTAGATTCCTTTCACAAAAAACCAGATCCTTGACGGTGAACACGGGAAATCCGGCAAAATCTCAAAGTCACGTTTGTACACAAGATCGTTATTGAAATACACCTCTGGTGCAACTCAGACAGAACCCAGGACACATCACTGATGATGTGTCTGAGTTGCACCAGAGGTGTATTTCAATAACGATCTTGTGTACAAACGTGACTAAAGTAAACAAACATGGCGGACGACGGGCAAGAAGAAATGGCAATAATAGAGTTTGGACTGATTTGTTTTGAAAATTCGAGAGCTACTAATGTCAGTCAATTCATCCGGCTCCTAGGAAAATGTCCCACCACTGGATCAGATTTTTTTCTAAACCACACTTTCTACATTGATGATCAACTATTCACCTGCTAATTGTATTGTTTTATAGGGGAACCTTTACCATTTATATCGCTGCTGCTTGCTTGCAAGGTTTTGACAATGCCTTTGCATGCTGGTAAGATCACAGTCCTCAGCAAGCGATTGTGTGGAGTTTTTTTGACTTGGCTACTATTTCAACCACAAGATAGATAGCTTTCAGTGCTTTTTCTGACTCTTTTGCACTTCATGACCCTGGTTGGGAAACACTGACATAGACTTTGAGTGAAGTCACACAGCTGCAGTCTAATCATTCTTGTAAAAATGTTAATATGGCTGACGTGGGACAATTTACCCGGTCATCATTTTGTGCTGCACACCAGTTCATAAACTCTCTCCATTTATGAGCATATAAACACCTAGAAAAAGAAGTCCATTCCTATGCACAGTATTCAATGTGATGAGTTTTTTTTTATATTGGCAGGCTCTGCTGACCGACCATACATGAAATTTCCATAGCTCTGGGCTGGACTGCCATATTAAGCCTGCGCTTGGGAACATTCACGGCTCAGATAGAGAGAAGACATTGATTGGCTTTTGCAGCCGTCATAATCCTGCCGATTAATAAATGCCACTCCACTAGCTGTCCACCCTGTCCATTTTCTAAGAACATGGCAGTGATGCACTTGGGGAGGAAGTATTCTAATGCCAAATTAACTACTTTCAGTTCTCGCAGTTTATGTGTCACACTTTTTTCTGTATCCATCCAGGCACAAAAAGCCGATCTGTCCAGCCTGTGTTCAACGCCTCCATTGCAACAGCATCCTCCTGTCAACTTGCCCCATCATTACGCCTGAATTGTACAGCGTCTAACCATACCAGGGGGCTAGAGCACAAACATTAACGTGTATCTAATGATGCACAGATATCATTGATAAACCCTTTTCATTTTATGGAGTCAGATGAAACAAGTTAATACATAAGATTAAATGTGTTGCATTTAATTAAAAATCATTTTGCCTTGGGAAAGACGGAACACGCTTGAAACCTTCACCACGAATCGAACTCCGCCGTTGGATCGATTTCGTGCCGACTTTACACAGTATAAAATCAAACTTGTAGTAAGAGTGTTGAAGGGCTTAGTAATGATGAATAACTATTGTACCCTTTTGACTTTGTTCCTCTTGACATTGTGTCAGTATCTAATGCATTAGGGAAACTTCTTTGTCCGAGAAATATTGTGTAGCTGTGAATTATTCCAATGATGTGAGTGCAGTAAGGACTCTAAGGATTCAATCCCAATCCGTGTTCGCAACAGTAACTAAGGGGGGCGAGGCTTACGATAGGTCAATTTGAGGCAGGCCTTCATGTTATAGGGCCAATTCACACTGTACCAACAGAAGGCAATGGACACTTTGTCAGGTTTTGTCGGATCAGTGCATAACCCCTGCCAGTGTCTGTTGGTGTTTGTTGGAGCTTGTTCTCACTGATTGAATATGCTGAATTGGATTTAGAATGTCTGATAAGTGATGTGATGTAATCTGGTGACTGTCGGCATTGTTCTGTGTCTGTCGGTGCAGTATGAATTGGCCTTTATAAGGAGACACAGAATAGTCATTGCCTCAGAATCTTTCTCCTTCAGAAAGCTGAACTGTCTTCAAGAAGCCTTCTACAGCTTGCTGTTGATATATGCTTGCCAGTGGATAGTGGCCGAATTGTTGCTCCCCTGGAGATATCCAATGAGTTTGACAATTTTTCTTTCAATGATTTTATCTGAGAAGCAGTGCTGTAATGTAATCTGCATGTCGGTTTCAGACTGTCTCTCACGTTCTCATGTTGGGCAACAGAGCCGATTGTCTTTTGTCATTTTGCAAATGAAGAATTGCAATTGATATTGATAATCTATGTTTAGTTCAACTGAGTCTTTTTCTTCTTTCTTTAATTGCTAAAAAGCTTAATCTTAATCTTTAAAGGCTAATGGCCTTGTATACAATGGCAAGTTACTCAATAGAAATTGCTTTGATGTCACAGTGTATCACTCACTGACACAGAAAAATAAGCTTCAAGCAGCAAACTGCTCTATTCTCAGAACAAAGTACTTCAACCTCTGTCCAAGCACGGATATACATGGCAGGCTCCGCCAGGCATCTTAGACGTAAAATGATATGCTTGTAGCTCAAACAGTAGAGTGTTGACACGTGCAACGCCAAAGTCATGGGTTCCATTCCCAAGGAAAGCAAGAACTGATAAGATTAAGAATATAAAAATGTGTACCTTGAAATGCAATTTAAGTCGCTTTAGATAAATGTAAATTTAAAACAGGCAGTATTTGCAGTTTATTCACAGACTGTCCCGTTTCAATGCAGTCATTATGTCTGTTGTATTAGCTCAGAACATGAGCAGAGATTCACACACTTCTCACAAATGGATAATAGAGGTAGTGCCTTTAAGATCTGCGCTGCTAAATTGCACGTTCAGCTAGGTCCGGTACCTAGTAATAGGTATGACAAGGGACCTGATTTCAACTCTGCCATCCCATTATATGACATTACCTGGATGATTGGCTGGTCATAAACCCATTCCAAGAGTGTGTTACACAGCCACAAATTCAAACTACTCAAGCACCTCAGGTGTTTAGGGCTTGTAATCAATACACAAAAAATAGCTTTGCAAGCTGCATACCATCACAGACCAGGGTGAGCTATAATAATGATAAACCCTGGTTCACAGCTAAACTCAGACGGCTGCGGTTGGACAAGGAGGAGGCATTCAGGAGCGGAGGCAAAATACAGCTTTGGTAAGGCAGTGAAGGAAGCTAAGGACTGGGTGGAGAGAAATTAAAACAACAGTTCTCGGCCAACGACTCTGCTCCGGTTTGGAAGGGCCATCAACAGATCACCTGCTATAAACCTAAAGCACCCCAATCCACTAACGACCTGCGACTTGCTAATGACCTTAATGCTAAAGACACAAGGGTAGTCCTGACAACATACCTTTTTCGGGGTGTGTTCAGCCCCCCATCATTGGGCCCCATTTACAATCACACATCTCAATTAACACCACCCCTGCCAACACAATGCCACTTTGAATCCTAGAAGGGGATGTCAATAGTCTATTCAAGGGACCATCATCCCAGTCCCCAAAAAGTCTAAGATAACTGGGCTAAATTATTATAGACCCGTCACCCTGACTTCGGTGGTTATGAAATCATTTGAGCACCTTGTGCTGTCCCACCTCAAGTCCATCGCTGACCCACTACTAGACTCACTGCAGTTTGCCTACAGAGCCAACAGGTCTGTAGATGACATGGTCAACATGGCTCTCCACTTCATCCTCCAACATCTTGACTCCCCTGGAACCTATGCCAGAATATTGTCAAGCTTTCCCAACTGGGAGTGCCCGAGTCCACATGCAGGTGGATCACAGACTTCTTGTCCAACAGGAGGCAGCATCTCTGATGGAGACGAGTCCGCCTCCATGGAGGAGATTGATCATCTGGTGTCCTGGTTCAGTCTGAACAACTATAGCAGACTTTAGGAGAAGGCCAGCATCTCTTTGTCCCATCCTCCTGGGGGGCTCCCCAGTCAACTCTTTGGAGTCCTTTCGCTTCCTGGGCATCACCATCTCCCAGGACCTCAATTGGTAGCTGAACATCACCACTTTCACTTCTTGTGGCAGCTTAAAAACCTGCCAAAGACTATGCTGGTGCTTTTCTACACTGCCATCAAGTCCATCCTGACTTCGCCACATCACCGTCTGGTGATGCTCTGCATCATCCGCTCTGCAGAGTGGGTCATTGGCTGCAATCTGTCATCTGTGCTCTACACAACTCCAGGTTGATCCAGGCTGATCCCTCTGACCCTGGAAATGGAATATTCAGAACTCTCCCCTCTAGCAGAAGGTTGAGGTCTATCAGGACCAAAAACTCAAGACAAAAGAACAGCTTCTTTCCAACAGCTGTAGGCCTCAGGACCATGACATGACCCTGGAACCAAACAGACTATAGCCTGCTCCCTGCACTCACTCACTAGATAACAGCACTTTACATATATTTATTTGTTACATTTCTTTAGTAATTTGTATTAGGTATTGTTCATATTGTTTATGACTTGCGTACAAATCGTTGCACTAATGGGCCAGAACAAATTCCTTGTTTGTTGTAAACTTTCTGCTCTCTGAAGAGTGTATTGCATCCCACTAAGAGCATCTCATTCCTGGGAAAAGAACTAAACTCAGCCCATGTTCCACGGTATGTGTGACAGATTGGTAAGGCATGTCAAAGTGACCCACAGCTGTGTCCTGAATTAATGATGCATGTTTAAATAAATGTAATAAATATGAAATAATGCATGTGATGAGTGGTGATGGCACAGTGGATAAGACACAAGACTGTGGTGTGAGAGACCCGGGTTCGAATCCACTGTGAGACGACAATGAGTCCCTGAGCAAGACACTTAACCCCTAGTTGCTCCAGAGGCATGTGACCTCTGACATATATAGCAATTGTAAGTCGCTTTGGATAAAAGCGTCAGCTAAAATTAATTTAAAAAAAATGAATAAATTAGTGTTTCTTCACCTGAATATGCCATATAAATATCCCCTTATTTAAATTAAAAGTGATAGTGAAATTCACTGAAACTGTTTATTCAGATAATTACAACTAGTAACTGCCAAGTCTAGAAACAACTGCTAAAGTAGTAACTGATGATAAATAATAATAAATCAGACCAAAAATGCTGCAAAAGCAAACTTTATGAGCTCAAGTGAACCATTACATTTCACACTATTACATCACTAGAAATGTTAATATCACTTCTAAATCGCGGTTACAGTGATCCTTACTGATGGAAAGGGAAAGGACATAGGTCTTACAAAAATATACTGTGGATAGCATATAAATATACAATGAATGTGCAATACAGGACATATTTAAAAGCACTGGTGCCTCTAGTGAAGTAAAGACTGCATTCAGCTTCTAATTGGCCTGTAGTGTTAATATGTAGATACATTTTACTGGTCTCTGAGTTTACAAAATATCTTAAAAGATTCCAAGTAATTTGAGGAGTAAGTGTCAAAACAAAGTATGTGGACTAGTAACAATTCTTAATTATAAACACAATTTCATCAAAAGTGTTACCAATATTTCCTACAAGATGTTACAATCTACAAACTTTTGTATAGGTTATGTCCTTGTGGTAGCAGAAAAATGTTCTAGTAGACTAATTTATTCATAAAAAAAAAAGAAAAAAAAAGAAAAGAATTCACATCTATATACTTATTTGAAAATAAAGTATGTTGGATCTAAAAACAAGAATTTGACAGCAGAGTCAAGCTGTATTCATTTTGGAAAGATGAGAACAAAGCCTTGGACATTACGTTTCCTCTTTAGCAACGTGAACCCACAATCTTCTGTGCAAAAACATCAAAGTACTTGCAAAAAGCACCTCTCGGGTAGCTAGCCGTAGACAATGAAGAATACAGAGAGAACTGGTGAAAAATAACTAAGCAATTTTTGTGTCACGTCTGAATGCAATTTCTAAACTATTGCAAAGCATTAAATTGTACAACAAGCTGTAGCTAAGTAGTAGACCATCTCACCAATGAGGAATTACATAAGGCATAGAGCTGTGTAAGAATCTCAGCTCATTTTTGTTGATCATACTTTGGTCCTTTGCCTTTTTGAAATGTATACCTTTTTTAGACAAAAATGGCCACTTCCTTTAATATGCATTAAAAGTCCTTCTGTTGACCTCCTCATATGTGTCCTGTGGGTTAAATGTTCACTCATCTGATTCATACCTGTGAAGGGAATATAATGCAACAAATTAAAAAAATATTGGATTTAAAACAAATGAGTTTTATGACATATCAGTGGTGGTCATAACATCCGAAGTGAAATTATACCTTTGTAGTCTCTTTCTCAGATCTTTAATATGTTCATTCTTTTTAGTGAGAATCTCCTTCATGTTGCGGTATGCAGCCGTCTGCTGGAATTTCTTTTCCAGGTCCTTAATTTTTAAATAAATACAAAATTAATTATCAAACGCATAAAGCTTCACTGATTTGCGAACCTATGAACCACCGATTTACCATACCTTCAAAGTTCTTGAATATTCAAGTTCTAGGTTCTAGTAGATTTATTTATTCATAAAAAATAGAAAACAATGGAAGAAAAAAAAACGAACAGCTTTATACTTATTTGAAAATAAAGTATGTGTTTATTGTAAGTTATATAAAAAATAGAAATATTAAACAATAATGTGTAAATATGTATAATAATTATAATAATATATAATTACATTTATATATGGGTTCCTGCACACTTTTTAAAGTAAAATTTAAGGCTTTTTAAGACCTGAAGAAATCAAAATTAATACCATACATTGGGGTGTGCGATATTGACAAAAATATATCTCGATATTTTCAACGTTTTGTTGATAAACACAAAACAAAAACACAATCAGTAAAATATCAACTAATTATTATCAACAATAATTAGTTTATATTTTACTGATTGTGTTTTGTGCTGGTGCCATGGCTGGTTTAGGCCTGTTGTTGACAGCAGACTCGCGGAGATATTTATATTTTTCATATTCTATGCAGTGGGCAGTTCACAGCAGTGACAGAAATTATTAATTAATGTGCAATATTTGCCACCTTAAATTGATTTCCAGGGAGTTTTCACCTATTTATGGAGATTTTTTTTAGAGTTTAGAGTCTTATTTAGAGTTATGCATCACGTGCATCACATATATACAGTAATTATACTTATTTATACAATAATATTTAATTACACAATAATTACAGTACCACTGTTAGCAGTCAAATTAAATCATTCAATCAAAAATCCATCTTTGCAGTGCAGAGGTGACGCAGAAGCAGCATTAGAAGTGGCATTAATATATACACTCCATTTACAATTGCATAAATCAAGCTATAAGGTTTTTTTTTAAATCAATATTCAATATTTAAATGTGAAATGATTTCTAATTTTAACGTCTTACTTTTAATATGAAACTAAAACCGCCAGTAGGCGGCGGTAAATCGCTGTCTTAATAAGCGAGTTGAGGGAGTCATTCATTCAACCGATTTGTTCAAACGGGAAAGAAGCAAGTGATTGAATCGTTAAAATGACTCGTTCAAAACGCGGATTTCCTTCAAGAAATCATCGCTGTCTGTTGCATTGAGACTGCTATGGTTTCATTTTGAAATTCTAGTCGGCGAAATAAAGGGAAAACAAACAATATCGACAATGTTAACTCACAATGTCAATTTATTTTTAATTTAACTATTGTATAACATAAATATCACACTTGTGCACGGGAAAACGGCACTCTTACTGATGTGATATTCTAATATAACAACATGATATAAACATAAGGCAAAAACTAATTTGGGGACATACCTATAACCATAGACCTTATTCAGAGCAGCGCCATGACAGGTATGAAAGTGCGGCTGTGAGGGATAGACTTACTGTGTTTCCAATGGCATCCGCTGTAAAAAGCTGAAAAAAGCGGCTAGATTACTTACAATTTTCCACAGCTTACATTGTCGGGAGTTTTTAGTCAACTGACATTTCTTGGAAAGATATTTTTCCAGTGTTTCATGAGCAGAACAATCCGAAAACACATTAAATAACAGTACAGCCCATTGAAGAGATGCAAGTCTATCCCTCACAGCCTCGCTTTCATTCTCATTAAAAATCAAAGATGGCGCTGCCGTGAATAAGGCGTATAGACATAATAAATACATGTCTATGCCTATAACTGCTTATATAACTTGATTATATATTAAAATGTATTATTGTCAGAATAAATAAATTCATTGGGTGAAACTTAAAGATTATGGTTCAGACTGAAGCTGATTTTTTTTTACTGTCATCTGTTTTTAAGGTGAGTAGCCAAAACAAGCCTGAATCAAATTTCCAATTGTGATCAGGGCCCATATTTATCAAACTTTTCAAGTTATCAAGTACCATTTTAGTCTTAACTGCTGAGAATTTATGAAATTTACTCCTACTTTTATACTTAAGTATAAAAGCAAGTTATCAAATTTCTTAAAGCAAAGAATAACTCTTACTCTCGCAGTAATTTAAGACAGCTCGCAAGGTCTCTAAAGTGGTTAGGATTTGCCAGTAGGGGCTTGTGATGGCACTGAGGAGACAGAGATGTGTGCAAATCTTTCAAGAGAGGAAGAATGTTTTGAGTGTTTGACGACGAGCTGTTAATCAAATGAAATTGTTTATATACCATGTAATTTATAAGCGAAAATAAATGGCATGATTAACTCGATGCGTGCTATAGACGCATTTCATGTGATCAGGTTGGTATATCATTATGCATTCTCTTGAAAATTATTTATTGTCAAATGTGTGTAAACTCCTCTAAAGAATTTCACCATTCAATATGAGAATATTCTTAAATAAGGAAATCTATTCAGTGATAGGTCCATGCCAATGTCGTCATCCAAAATCCTGTTTGTGGCACAGCCAAGATCATGAATCATCTCTAAGACTGACACTTAAGATTTAGTCCCACACTACACATAAATTACGACAAGTCAATTTTTAGCAGTGTTCTTGGGAATAATTCTCAGAGGCTTGATAAATACGGGCCCTGATTTCATTTATATGTGGAAATATACTGAATATGGTAACTGATTTTTGCATTGTGATTTCAGGCTGAACAGTCAGGTCAGAATTCAGATTAGTGTCTGATAAGCGGTTCAGCGCTGAATCAAAATTTGCAGCGTGCAGGTGGCCTTAATACCTTCTCAGCAAGGGAGAGTTGCTCCTGGACACGGAGTAGGTCATGTTTAGCAGATACCAGGCTGTCTTGCAGGTCTTTTTGAGAAGCAACATTGGCATTCAGGGTCTTTTCAAAGTCAGCCTGCATTGCTGCAACTGTGCCTTCCAGATTTGCGATCTCCTGAGCACACATTGCAAACTACCAACGAAAAAAAGGTCTGTAAATATTTTGTCAATTTTACTGCTGTTTCTAAACTTTACAACAACAAAAAAAAAAACTTATATAGACACACATATAGTACTATGCATGTGACAAATACAAATAAATAAATAAAACAGCACATACCAAAGAGTTCCCATGAAGCCAAACAGAAAGTCATAACGGAAATGGTAAGAAATGTAAATGTAAATCTTATAAACAAAATATGAGAAATCATATTGCCAATGAAGAGAAATCTGTGTGTTCACAGGGGCATTGACAAAGGCTCAAACACAATCCAAATGTCTACTATGGAATCAAATCCATGCCGCATATATTTGCAAAACAATAAAGTATAGGTCTACTGATAATAAAGCTGAAGGCTAAAATTGCCAACTTGGCTAAATGTGTGGTATATTTTATACCTGATGATCTCCTTGGCTTTTTTGAAGGGCTTTCAAGGCTCTCTCTGCTTTGGACTTGTCATCTAGAGCACTCATGGCCTAAAAAACAATCATTAAAGACATAAAAGATAATAATGTACTATAAAGTGGTGCCCAAACACTATTTGGACATTTAAGCCACAATTAAAAATGTCTGAATGGCATGGCATTAGATACAACATATCAGACCATGTGGATTTTAAAGAAACAGCACATACAATTTTAGAGCAAAACATTTCATAAAAATGTGTCTGCTGGGTTTTATATGAGAAAATAATGTTGTTTAGGGTGAAAATACTTTCTGGGGCCATAGTATGTATAATGTTTACCAATATACTAAGACATAAATGTATTTACCTGAGATTCCAAAGTTCTGAGTCTAGCTTTCAATTTGTCATTGTCCTCTTGTAGTCTGGAAATCTCCTAAAATTAAAAAATTAAAGACTTTCTCTGTTAGTGTTCATTTATTTACAGTACATGTGTACTTGTTCTAATTTAATAAGAAATTACCTTCTGGAGTAGTTCAGAAACACCTCCTTCATTCAACGGTGCTAATTTTGGCTTACTGGACTCCTGATTTACCTAAAAGCACACAAAAGATGATGAAGGTAGTATCTCACCATGGAGAAGCATTCTTAAAATGTAGTCCTTGCTTATTTAGGACACGTGAAATCTAATTTTTGATCAGACTTAGGATTGTGGTTCATTAGCTTTGAAGCCTTAAATATGCTCATCTAATTTACTTCTAAATTTGCTAAATAAACAATGCATTTCATGGAATTTTTCATTTGAACTCATGACCATGACAGAAACGTCTCGGTTACATATAGTAACCCTTGTTCCCTGAGGGAGGGAACGGAGACGTAGGTCAGACTGACCTATAGGAATCTCGCTAGAGAGCCAATTTGCTTCGAGTGAATCTAAAACAAGCCAATACACATTGGCGTGCAATCATTTGCAACAGCTGCGCGTCCTCGTCAGCGCGGGTATATAACAAGCGGCTGTGTGATTGCACTTCAGTTTTTTGCTGAGGAGCCAAACTTGGGAAGCTGGCCCCCCGGCAGGCAGCAGCAGATGTGGCGACAGGACCTACATCCCAGGAGGATGCAACGCCTCTCGTGAAGTGTGCATGCAACCTGAGCGGGCAGGGCACACCTTGAGCTTGGTAAGCCAAGGCGATGGCATCCACTATCCAGTGGGCCATCCTCTGCTTGGAGACAGCCTTTCCCTTCTGCTGGCCTCTGTAACAGACAAAGAGCTGGTCTGAGGTCCTGATGCTTTGAGTTTTGTCCACGTACACACGCAGAGTGCGAACGGGACAGAGCAAAGCCAGGGCTGGGTCTGCCTCCTCCAAGGGCAGCGCTTGCAGGTTCACTACCTGGTCTCTAAAGGGAGTGGTAGGAACCTTGGACACATAGCCAGGCCGGGGTCTTAATACCACGTGGCTGTCACCCGGCCCGAACTCTAGACACTAGGGGTGTAACGGTACATGTATTCGTATTGAACCGTTTCGGTTCGAGGCTTCCGGTTCGGTACGCATACAAACCGAATGATTGCTTGGACCATTTTTCCTGCCGGCAAAATTCGTGCTGACGCGGCCAACACAATGTTGCGCAACATCAAATCGCAAGCGTAATGAAAACAGAACGAAACTACTCATTATGTGCTTCATGGATCGTTTATCATTTCGGACCAGCAACATCTGTGAAGCGCGAGCCGATCTCGATCAAGCAACACTGTTACTACACAGCGCTGGGAGATCCGGTAAAGAAAAGATTTGAATTCTCCACTGAGGTAATAACATCGCTGCGAGATCTAGTGAGAAGCATTCACATTTCTCCGTTATTAACCGTAGATCTCTATTAGATCAAACAGCGCTGTCGTGGAAACCAGGAGAAACATTGTGCCGTGAATGAACTAGTAATACTTTTGTCCACAGACCAGCAACATTCACCATGGATTTAATATAGTAACACTAACTGGAACCAGTTTGGCTGGAATGGTGAAATGCTTTCAAGTACTTCACACATCTTTTTCCAGCACTTCAAAATTTAAATATTATATAAATAAATATTTAAATGTTATTTTTAATATGATGACCAAAACATTATTTGTTCATCCTTCAAAGATGACCCCCATTTATAAACCTGAAAGTTTCAAGATCTAGGAAAACTCACACTTATTTAAAAATATTTTTTCTTTAAAGAAATGGGAAATTTCTCTGGCATTTCTTTCTTTTTGCTGTATCGAAAACGTACCGAACCGTGACTTTAAAACCGAGGTACGTACCGAACCGTGATTTTTGTGTACCGTTACACCCCTACTAGACACGATTCTTCGAATCGAAAATGCGTGCAGGTCTCCTACCCTCTTGACAGAGGCCAATGCAACCAGTAGCAAAGTCTTCATGGAAAGAAGCTTTAAGTCCACTGATTGCAAAGGCTCAAAGGGAATGTCCTGAAATGCTCGGAGCACCAGGGAAAGATCCCAAGAGGGTATGGAGGGGGGTAGAGTAGGATTTAATCGTCTCACCCCCCTAAGAAACCTGACAACCAGGTCGTACTTTCCAACTGTTTTGCCATCGATGTGGTCGTGATAAGCTGAAATAGCAGCAGCATGGACTTTGAGGGTGGAGGGAGACAGTCTTCGCTCCAACCCTTGCTGCAAAACGGACCTTATTGAACATCTTCGGGGGTCTTCTCGGCGAGAAGAGCACTAGGGATGCACGATATTGACAAAAATGTGATATTGCGATATCGATAATGAATATTGCGATATCGATATTAATTTCAATATTTTTAAATGGATGTAAAACTACAAAAGTTATAGGAAAATGCATCAAAAAAGATTAATAAATAAAACAAGTTCTTACAACATAAGGTTTATTTTAACTGACAGTCATATTGGACTGGTACAGCATGAATAAATAAATAATAACCATGTCTACAGACCAGGACATGTTTTACTAGTTGTACCAGGTGTAAATGCCATGTGAAACGTGTGACGTATTTGAATCTAATCGCTCAAACCACTTCAGGAGGAGGTCTGGGCCAGTCAAAACTGGATAAATGTAAATACATCTTGTTATTGAATAAACCACATATGTAAAATGTACTCCTTCCAAAAACGCTAAAAAGGAGAACTTTACAGGCTTTTCATGTTATGGCCAGATATGACGACGCGTGCGACTGCAACACGCATCACCGCAGATGAGCAGCTTTTCATCAAGCCAACGCGCAAACTATCGCAAATCAAAGTGAAAGTAAGTCGCAGACGCTTCTCACACAGTTATCTTCATTAAAAGTAAATAAACGAACTGATCTTATTTTACCTGATGATCATAAAATGCAGCTCATAACTGTTGCTTTCGGTGACGTGCACTCCATTAAATCTGCATATAGCGTGTGAATTGAAGATCGTATTTTGATAAATCAGATAGCTATCCGATCAGTGAAAACGCATTAGGGTGGCCTGATGTTTATATTTGTGCGCCGGTGTGCGCGTCGAGCCGGCCGGCAAGTGTGTGTGTGTGTGTGTGGGGGGGGGACTGTGTGGTAGTAGAGCAAGTGAGAGAGTGACGCGATTAGCTTTGAAGCGAATAGCGACTCTATATTGAGAAAAACAAAGTGTCTCCCCTGTTCTTTCTGACCACTGTGGGAAATCTGTAACATGAAAAGTTAAACCTCTCCTTGATTTCATGTTGTTTATGGAGGAGAATCAGGAAATGAATCGGAGGAAATGCAACGGTGCCGGACGCATCATAAACAAAGAGCACCACTCGACGAACAGGTTCCACTTCTGGACGGCGCCCGTGCTGAAGTGATGGTGATAAGTACCTCTGGGGGTAATTCACCTAGAACCTCCGCGTCCCATCCAGGGACCATACATGGAGTTTCCAGAGGTCTGGACGCGGGTGCCATAGGGTGCCCCGTCTCTGAGTCAGAAGATCCTTCCTCAGAGGAATGGGCCGGGGGGGGACTGTCACAAGGAGCATAAGTTCTGGGAACCAGGTCCGAGTGGGCCAGTAGGGAGCCACCAGAAGGACCTGCTTCTTGTCCTCCCTGACTTTGCACAGTGTCAGCCTCGAGGGTTCGGGACCCGGTGGAGGGTTCCACACGAGCTCGACCCTCTCGGCGGCCCGGGAAAGCATGGCCATCATCTCCGGGTCCGTATCGGGCACCGCTGGCACCCCTGAAGGAGGTAGCGGCTCCGACACGTCGTCCGCAGAGACATCTGACCCACAATCTGATGTGGGTCAGATGTCTCCGCGATCAACATCTGTTCATCGCCGGGAATGCCAAAGGAAACAGTTGGTACACACCTCGTGGATGGTCCACCGCGCTCCTTTGGCAGCTCACATGGTTGCGGAGACTGAGAGGAGTGAGGGTTCCTAGGGGGTTGGTTCCCCGAAGGAAGCGCGCTCACTGTAATCCTCAGGTCACACTCACAGTCACAATCAGAAGCAACGCTCACATGAGGATTGGAACGGGGTGCCGGCACGGGGACTCCGCCCCTTTGCAGGAACGAGAGTCTGGACCTCAGCTCCGAGATGGTCATCTTCCCACAATCGGTACATGACTCATCCACAAACGCTGCCTGTGCGTGTTTGTAAGCCCAGACACACAAGACAGTGTTTGTGACCATCCTGCGATCCCAAGTAACGACTAGGGATGTCCCGATACCACTTTTTCACTTCCGATACCGATACCGATGCCGCACCTTTGGCTTTTGCCGATACCGATATTAGTCCGATATTTTTTTTTTCGTGGTCCGACGTGCCGTATACGGCCCACAGGGTGGTTTATAGGTTTAACTTTGTGAAAGACAAAACAAAACAAACACAAAAGTAAACATAATACATATCTTTGGAAAGCTGAGAAACTCGTGATTCGAACGACGTAAACCATTTTAAGATACAATCAACACAGCGGGCACAATCTGTCTCTTTGTCAGACCACCAACAGCCAAAACAAACCAACACAAACTGGAAGAAACTCACCAATTAGCCATCTGTTAGTCCACATTCCAACAAAAATGGTTTGGTTTCACTGTAAAGCGTCCATACAATCCAATTTGAAGAAGTTTTTAGTCCAAAACAATTGTATATATGAATAAACATCCATGGAATGTAAATAGTAGCATTTCGCGTTAGCCGACAGCGCTATCACAACTTCGACGCACTAATGCTACGTTCACACCGGACGCGAATAGGGCGTCAGGCGCGAATGATTTCAATGTTAAGTCAATGCAAGAAAAATTCCTGCGGCGCAAAGGCGTGGAGCGCGGCGCGGAAGACGCGAATACGCCTCATTCGCGCGTCAAGTTGGCTGAACTTTGGCGTGAATTCGCGCCGCGTTAACCAATCAGGAGCCTAGCTGCTTGCTCACGTGGTGAAGTGTCTGGATGCTTCAATAAATTATTTTGTTAATATGACTAAATGCATGGTGGGATTATGCACAACAAAGCAAATGTTTCATCACTTAAAACATTATTTCTATATGGAGACATGTTCATTTTGTATTGAATGTTATTCATTCCATATCTAGAAATAGTATTATGTTGTAAAGACAATCAACATATGTGCATAAATTCGTGTCTGGACGTGAGAGAGAGAAAAAAAATCACAGGACAGGTTAATAACTTTTGAAGGCTGGCTCTATTTATTATCAAAACAAAAATAAATGACAGCTAGATTAGATGGATGAGGGGCCGGGCGAGGGTGATCCTCGCTCAGATGCGGGACAACAGGTCATCAAACTGGGCGCGTGACAGGCGGAAGTACCGCTGACAGCGGCCGTCATCCAGCGCAGCTCCTGGAGCGAGCAAATGGTGAAACTCGCCAAACGGTTCGGCTCCGAAGGGTCCGGTGGACACAAATATACGGCGACGATGATCCCCACGCCGCTGTTCTGCTATCCAGAGTAAATACAGAGCGGTAACTCTCTTGATGAATGCTCGGTCGACATAAAAACAATGACCGCCAACGGATTTTGATTCTGACGCGCGTCACGCGCGTAAATTTCGCTTCAAACTTGAAAGGAAGCGCGTCGCTAGCGTCACTCGCGTTGCTTTCTCGCGTAGCTCGCGTTGACTATGTAACGGCCCTTACGCGCGCCAGTTTCGCTCTTGACACGCAAAGCGAGAGTGATTCTCTGCGCGCGTGTGCGTAAACACAACAATCATCACGTGACAGGCTGCGCCGCTAAACTGGATATCGCTCATATTTTTTTCTCCCCTCCGATCTCCGATCTAGCGTTCTGGGCCGGTATCGGCGCGATACCGATGCCGTGGATCGGATCGGGACATCCCTAGTAACGACCGCATCCGGAAACACACAGATAGAAAGTCATCTTTAAAAAGACGCAAACTCTGTGTAAGCGCTTTTAGGAACTGCTCTCGAAATTGGCTCTCTAGCGAGATTCCTATAGGTCAGTCTGACCTACGTTGTAGTGACTGACCGATAGGGAACTAAAGTTATGTGGCTACAAGATATTAAGGGAAGTTATGTTTTGACTGTTTATTTTTGCTGTTATCATCAGACTAGCATGAAAATCTGTTCTTAAGAACATCACAAGCCATGACAATCTAGAACGACAAAAGGCGTGAGTCACACTTTAACCTGTAAAATGTGTGAAATTTGTGCAGACTGATACAAATAAAACAACTTAATAACTGACTACACTTATCAGAGACAGGTGTCTCCTGTGCAGACCTGTAATGAGCTCACCTTGCTGTTGGGTTTGAAATCAGTCTTCTCAAACTCAGCTACTTGTTCCAGTAACTCTCTAATAAGATAAGAAATTAAAAAAGGGAGGGAATGAGAGACATCTAAGGATTCATTATGAATGTTGCACAATATATGAGCGTTATCTTAGTTATAATTAATTTTAAAGCAGTCAAATCATAAGAAATCACACTTTTCTTTGATACTTTGAACAGAGTATCCAAGCTCCTTTTACATACAATGCAAGTGAATGGGGACTGGGGCTGTCAAGCTCCAAAAAGACAAAAACAATCATAAAACCATTTGACCGTCCATTCACTCCAGTGTTTCTCTTCAGAATACTTTTGAACATTGTGTAGATATGTAAAATAAACATCAGTATTAGGAAAGAATGGCTGAAATACATTTTTCTTGATCACTTTAGTCAAATGGTCCATTTAATTCTAAGATTCAAAGGAGGAAGAAAATGGTCATTAAAAACAATATTATGACTGCTTTAGCACAAAATACATAATGGACCTTTTAATGGACATTAAGAAAAAAACATTTATATTTTATAAACTTTTTTAAACGTATAAAACATTAATAAATTTAAGTTGATGTTGCGTGTTGATGTAAGCCACAGAAAAGACACATCAATAACACAAATCAGATGCACCTGCTCGAATTCTCTGTTGTGGGTGGAGTCAAAGAGGGGAAAGAGAATAAGAGCCTCTAAAAAAAACACACATAAGTACATGTCAGTTACATGATTCTAAATGGAAAATAAAGCCCCTCCTTCTCCTTCTGAAAACAGTTTGTGGTAGGCAAAACATTTGGCTGTGCGTGCGGTCTGTGAAGATTGCGGTGTACACATGCAATGGGTGTTTTCCCTGTGTGAGGCCCATCCCTGATGTACCAAGGAGGGAGGATCATACACAAACACATACAGTTGTTTATGCAAGTAATGGAGACGAAACACACTTAGCCACAAACACCATCATACTGCACAAGCAACATGTTACAGTAAACAAAAGTAAAAAAAAAAAGTAAGTGTTTACGTGTGTGAATGCTGCTTAGCTCTCTCAGATCTGTGTTTGTAATTTTTACTGTTGACCAAATTTAGTACAGTGCATAATTTTAAAAGGACAACAATTCATTTTCTCATTATCTACAAAAATAATAATAAAAGCAGCCTATCACACTATCTTCCAAGTCTTCTAAAGTATATCTTTGTGTGAGGATATACACAAGAACGACAAAAAGAAGGAGAAAAAAAACAAATGGGTTTAAACAAATATTAGGTAAACCACCTAAGGATGACTTCATTTTGGTGTTCTAAACATAATTTCCTCAAAGCACCCCCCCACACACACAGATTTTTTTTAGTATGACAAAGCCAGTTCTTTTCACATTTTTAATACGTAAACTGTGAGTACAAAAATAATAGTGGTTAATCAATATATGAATAATTCCCTAAAATTGTATGTTCTATATCAGAATCAATAATGATTGGGGGAAGAAATATAATTTGTTTACTCATATTTTTTGCATTTTAATTTAGATTAGAGTTTAGATTAGATCTTTTTATTACTTATTAATAATGTTTGCTAAGGCACCCAAGAGGGATCAAGCCCAAGAGGGATCAAGCCCAATGGTTGAAACCGTGGTCTTTAAGCATTTACAAGAACAGAATGATGTTAACAGGCAACATTGAACTGTTCTTTACTATTTAAACCATCCTTAAACATATTAAGTGGGAACCTATATTCATATACCTATACTAATATATTACATTACAATATATTACAATATATTATATTACATATAACATATTAATACAATATATTAGCACTAGGATAAAAGGGTGGCTTACAGTGAGGGAAAATAAGTATTTGAACACACGGATATTTTGCAAGTTCTCCCAATTATAATTCATTGAGAGGTCTGAAATTGTCATTGTAGGTGCATGTCCACTGTGAGAGTCATAATCTAAAAAATAAAATCCAGAAATCACAATGTATGATTTTTTAACATACATTGTGATTTCTGGATACAGCTGCAAATTAGTATTTGAACACCTGAGAAAATCAATGTATGGTACAGTAGCCTTTGTTTGCAATTACAGAGGTCAAACACTTCCTGTAGTTTTTCATCAGGTTTGCACACACTGCAGGAGGGATTTTGGCCCACTCCTCCAACACAGATCTTCTCTAAATGAGTCAGGTTTCTGGGCTGTCGCTGAGAAACCCAGAGTTTGAGCTCCCTCCAAAGATTCTCTATTGGGTTTAGGTCTGGAGACTGGCTAGGCCACACTAGAGCCTTGATATGCTTCTTACAGAACCACGTTATCCTGGCTGTGGGCTTCGAGTCATTGTCATGTTGGAAGACCCAGCCTTGACCCATCTTCAATGCGCTAACTGAGGGAAGGAGGTTGTTCCCCAAAACCGCAATACATGGCCTCGCTCCTCCTCTCCTTAATACAGTGCAGTCGCCCTGTTCCATGTGCAGAAAAACACCCCCAAAGCATGATGCTACCACCCCCATGCTTCACAGTAGGGATGGTGTTCTTGGGGTGGTACTCATCATTCTTCTTCCTCCAAACACGGTTAGTGGAATTATGACCAAAAAGTTTTATTTTGGTCTCATCTGACCACATGACTTTCTCCCATGACTCCTCTGGATCATCCAAATGGTAATTGGCAAACTTAAGACAGGCCTTGACATGTGCTGGTTTAAACAGGGGAACCTTCCGTGCCATGCATGATTTCAAACCATGAAGTCTTAGTGTATTACCAACAGTAACTTGGAAACTGCAGTCCCAGCTCTTTTCAGGTCATTGACCAGCTCCTTCTGTGTAGTTCTGGGCTGATTTCTTACCTTTCTTAGGATCACTGAGACCCCACGAGGTGAGATCTTGCATGGAGCCCCAGTCCGAGGGAGATTGACTGTCATGTTTAGCTTCTTCCATTTTCTAATGATTGCTCCAACAGTGGACTTTTTTCACCAAGCTGCTTGGCAATTTCCCCGTAGCCCTTTCCAGCCTTGCGGAGGTGTACAATTTTGTCTCTAGTGTCTTTGGACAGCTCTTTGGTCTTGACCATGTTAGTAGTTGGATTATTACTGATTGTATGGAGTGGACAGGTGTCTTTATGCAGCTAACGACCTCAAACAGGTGCATCTAATTTAGGATAATAAAGGCATTTTAAAGGCAGACTAAAGGCGGGCATACACTGTGCGATTTACGTCCGATTTTGAGCCGAATTCTGACTCATGCGACTCTTTTTCATGTCGGACCGATTTTCAGCTTTGTCAGCTTTGTCGATTTTCAGGTCGATTACAATAATTCATTGTAATCGACCTAAATGTTTTAGACAATTTTTAATGAGGAGTAAGATTATGTAATATTTTATTATCGCAGCACGTTGGTTATGTGCTGTGAAAATATTGCGTGGCAAATTAATTACAATAGCGGATCAATTTAATAATAAAATTAGCCTATAGGCCTCCCCTAATAATTATAATACAATAATACTAATATAATCAAATGCATAAATTGAAAATGCTAAATCATCTTGATATTGATAGCAGATGCTTGTTATGTTTTAAGCATTTTATTTTGGAACTGAATATGTTTCTTAAATCACACAAACTTGTAAAGAACAAGAACAATAGAAAGCTTCTATCTCAATATTATGACCTATTCCCCAATTCCTCTTAATAACCTTATTATTTTACCTCTTCATTTACTATGTTTGTATGTTTTTTTTTCTTTTCTTTTCTTGTTTTTGTTCTTTGTTTTTGGTATGGTATTGTCTGTACAAATGCTTGATTGTATATTGATGGTTTTTCATGTTTGTACCAGTTGTTGTTTTCAATTAAAAAAAAATAAAAATCCAGGGGGTTATCGCAGATATTACACGTATAGTGTGAGCAGTGAAGTCGCAGCTCGACGATCGGACCGTACAGTGTGAGCACATAAAACCTGAACTTGGCTTTGCATCACATGCGATTTACTCGTTGAGTGTGAGTAGGTACCTTGCTGAAATTGCACAGACATTGCACAGTGTATGCCCGCCTTAACAGGTCTTTGAGGGTGGACAGGTGTTCAAATACTTATTTGCAGCTGTATCATACAAATAAATAGTTAAAAAATCATGTATTGTGATTTCTGGATTTTTTATTTTTTTTAGATTATCTCACAGTGGACATACACCTACGATGACAATTTTAGACCCCTCCATGATTTTTAAGAGGGAAAAGTTGCAAAATAGCAGGGTGTTCAAATACTTATTTTCCTCACTGTATTAGAATTGGCTGGTCACTATTCCACCAGCTGTATTACTTAAATCCAGCTTGTTCATTCTTTCATTTATTTTATCTTGAGACCACTTTTTTTTTTTCAAAGTACACATCATGCATATGGCCATTCACATAGCGTCACGGTATTTATTGAAAAAGTATGCTAATCATTAGTTTATTTCAAGTGAGAAACTATGCTTACATAATTACCTATTCCTCCTGGGTTATTTACCTATTTAAGTAAATACAAATATTTGTAATATTAATAATATTTATAAAACATTTTAAATAGGATTATGGTTATACATGTATAACTAAAAATGCAAATAGTGAATTATTGTACAGGCCCATTCACACCAAGATATAAATATAAAACTAATAACTAATCTAATTTACACCATCAAAATCCGATATTACTTCCATATAAACCTCTGTGTCTTATAATTTATGTAAATTTAAACCAAAATTTGTAGTACATTTAAAACCCTACTTCCTCATCGAGTGATGGGCTTCAACCCAATCTGTTTGTCAAGCTCATTTATACTATTGGACCAAGCATTCTCTCTCTATATAAATTGCAGTCACAGACAAGTGGATGTGTTCCTTCGAGCCTTCATCATCAACATAAAAATCTGACAGCTTCAAGAGTGAAAGTATAACTTTCAGCTGACCTTTAAGTATGAGGCCCGACCAGATCAGTAGGAAGGATATGGTTTTGACTCTGAGAGTGGAGCAAGAGTGCATGGGTCACAAATATGAGATCATGAGATAAATTAAGCGTACTGCCTTGCCTTCCATTTCTCATCCTAAGCCCCTCAAATGATTTAATTCAGTCTAGTGGTTAGCATAATGAGTAAAATTAAAAACAATTACAAAACCAAGACAGGTTTTATCATTATTTTTTGTCCAAGTCAAGTCAAATGGAGTTGGCCAAAATCTACGATAAAACCTGTTGGAAAGCATGTTTTGCAGCAATTTTTGTCTAAGCATATCAGTGACAACTCAGTGAGTTTAACATATTTGTAAACTGAAGTTTAATGCGTTTTAGGAAGGATTATTTCTGTGCACCTATGGGGGTGCAACCATACAAACTGAAATGTCTCGGGCCAGCAGCATGTATCCAAATTTTAATCTTAACTGTTCTATATCCATCAGAAACTATCTTAAAACAGGTCTTTAAGAGTAAAATACCGAACTTGTCCTTTAAGTCTAAATTAAAAACATATTTCTTTAGCCTGGCCTTCCAGTAATGTCTTTAAATGCTTTTTTTTATTTATTTCATGTTTTTCTTAATTTTTAGCTATTATATGCCTTAGTAAATCCATCTACGGTAAAAAAAAAAAAAAAAAAAAAACGAACTAAAAACCTATCTACTGTATTTATTGTTTCTTTTTTTTTTCTTTTTTTTTCTTTTTTGCTTGTAAAGCACTCTGAACTGCATTGATTTGTTTGGAAAAGTGCTATATAAATACAATAGCCTGCCTTGTTGGCAGAGGCCATTTACACTAACTCTGCCCTCTGACATCTGGTTGGGCCAAACAAAATTACAGAAGAAGCTTGATGGTCACTAGATTATGAACAGTAGCAATAGTAAGTCGGGAGGAAGAAAGTTTTAACGCAAATCGACCCACGTTCGAATCATCCTTTTGCCAAACTGCCACCATTCCCTATTCCCATCACATATCAGATCTAAAAAGCATTTATATTCAGTAACTATGCAAGAAATAAATTGTGTAATGTGTGTTTAATAATAAAATGTTTATCGGTTAGGGGTAGGAAGGGCTTAATTGAGGGCCCAATATGGTAGCATCCATTTACTAAATTGTATTATTGCATACCATTTAACATACAACAACACTGAGCTGCAAATGGTATTTGCTACTTTTTATAAGTATTAATAGCTTAAAGGGCACCTATTATGGAAAATTCACTTTTACATGGTGTTTGAACATAAATGTGTGTCGGCAGTGTGTGAGCAAAACCATCCTAGAATGATAAAAATCCACCCAGTGTTTTTTTTACAATCTCAATAAATCATATTCACTGTCTCAGAACGAGCTGTTCTGAGATCCAGCTCTTTGTGACGTAGAAAGTGAGAAAGGGGTTTGATTGACAGTGTGGTAGTGGCATAGACCTCGCCCTCTGTGATATGTACACACATCCTCCATTGTTTCAACGACAGCCTGTAATGTCTCTTGGAAACATAACTGTTCTGTCGTGGGTTAATCCTGTTGTTGTAGTTTAAAAGTTAATCCTCAACTGTTAATCGTCATCTACTGTTTGCGATCCACAGTCACATCCAGTAACAGTAAGTGTATTTTATGATTTTTGAGCAAATAGTCTTTTCAGTCAATGTCAGCCAATTCAACAACAATGCGTCTAAAGTTGTTGTCGTCGTAGGATGTCTGTGTAGGCTATATAATTTAAACCTTGTTTGTATAGTGTGTAACCACACGTTTATATATATTTAAAGATATTGTATTAAAAACTGCATATATGTTGTTGTTCTGTAAGTTAGCCATCTTCTCACATTTGCCACAGAAGCACTCGTATGACAAGTAAACATGACGCCACAGGTGCCTCGCATAAATGTAATTTCGCTTGTACTTAGCAAACTTTATCACAGTATGTGTGTGTAATTTCAAAAAAACTGCACCAGCATTAGTGTTTTTGTGTGTCTATGTGTGTGTGTTGCACATGCCCATAATTTCAAAGGGGACGCGATTACAACGCCAAGTACATAAATGTATCAAATAACGATACCGAGACATACTGGTCCATTCTCATTTGTGTTTATTCTTCTGTTCGTCATCTGGGCCTGATCAGAGATTATTTATATATTCCGATTCAAACGTACGCTGAATGACATTCAAAACAGCGGTTTCTCTCAGTCTCTCAGTACCGACTGCCATTGGTATCAAGTTACGCCCTCATCCAAAGGCAGGGCGGGGATATGCAGCTCATTTGCATTTAAAGCTGTATACCTCAGAAACAGCTCATTTTTAAGGAGGCCCCAAAATGACATTTTCCAATGGTTATAATAAATTAACTGTGGGGTATTTTGAGCTGAAACTTCACAAATACATTCTGGGGACACCAGAGACCAATATTACATCTTGTAAAAAGGGGCATAATAGGTGCCCTTTAACTAATATTTTTACATAGTGAAAATAAAATATATGGCTATTTGCACTTAGTGCAGTCAGTTAATGGTGAAATATCCACTCCTTTATTATCAAACTAGAACCAGATGGCTTTGTGAAAAATTAGAATTAGGATAAGTACCTCAAGGACTTGCAATTACTAGAAATTTGTTACAAAAAGGATGTTTTGAGACTATATATATATATATATATATACTGTATATATATATATAGATTTATTACACGGTCATTCCGAGACCTCGTCTGGAAAGCTGTGAAGGATAACCCATACCCGAGAGAGTCTCGTCTATGCATTTCGGAAGCACTGATTCCTGCAGATTCTGCTGCGAAAGCAAAGATATGGCCGCTTGTTAAAAAAGCAAGAGTAAGTAACATAGGTAAGTAGGCATCCTTTTCGGGGCCCTTTGCTATCATTGATGGTCAGAAAATTGTGGCCTAACATACTTCTGACTGAGAAAACGAAGGAAATAATATTAAAGGGGAGAGGAAGATGAGAAAAGAAAAGAGAAATGTTTGTGTGTGTGTGTGTGTGTGTGTGTGTGTGTGTGTGTGTGTGTGTGTGTGTGTGTGTGTGTGTGTGTGTGTGTGTGTGTGTGTGTGTGTGTAATCAGAGTAACCCATTTAAGTATATCAAACTATTTTTTTATATACTATTTCTTTTTTATATGTTTCTCTTTCTCAATGATGCACCTTTAATGTTCTTTTGATGCCATTTAGAAGACATTTCTGATTGATCACCACCTACCCTGTCAACTTCTTTAGCTAAAGTAGGATCTTGTTGTGTTTACGAGCTGTTTAGCTGGTTTTATTGCACTGCCTTTGTGGGTATCAGGGTATCTGTGTTCATGCATTCATCTGAGTTTTCTTCTTTTAATTTAGTCTCTCTTAATGTTAGAGGTTTAAGAGATCATTCGAAAAGGAAAGCGTTATTTTTGTATTGTAAAATGCAGTAATGCAGATTTTATTTCTGTTCAAGAAAGTCATTCTTGTGAATCAGACAACATTTTTTGGAAAACTCAGTTGGGTAATTCAATCTATATGAGTCACGGAAAAATTTTAGAGACCATTTAGAAACTTATTCATCTGATGAGGGTAGATGGATCATTTTGGTTTGCAAGACCGAAAATGTGGTATTCATTTTATATAATGTTTGTATAATGGGCACAACTCCCGAAACGCTAATGCATTCATGTTTAAAGAAGTGGGAGCTAAGCTTACAAGTATACAAAATCGTTTTTTTAACGCTTATTTGATTATAGCCGGAGATTTTAATGAAACCCCTGATGATACGCCAGATAGATTTTTTATAAGAACTAGGCCTACTTCTAATTCACAGGATATTATTTTATGGTTGTGTGAAAATCTTTCAGTGGCTGATGCTTGGCGTTTCTTTAACGATGGTTTTATTTTAAAATGATGGCAATATACTGCAATAAGAAGAATTTATGATTTTGTATAATTTTCCTCTGCCTGCTAAAGCTTTCAATTCTGTCATCAAAGCTTTGTCTCCGAGTTATGTGCATCTATTTAAAGGAGTAGTTTACTTTTCAAAAAACTTTTGCTGATAATTTACTCACCCCCATGTCATCCAAGATGTCCATATCTTTCTTTCTTCAGTCGAAAAGAAATTAAGGTTTTTGATGAAAACATTGCAGCATTTTTCTCCATATAATGCACTTCAGTGGGAACCAAACGGTTCAAGGTCCAAAAGACACTTTCAGTACAAACTGCAAACTGTTCAAAGGGCTTTATTACAGACGATGAATAAGGGTCTTATCAAGCGAAACGATCTCTCATTTAAAAAAAATAATAATAACAAAGTTTAAGTTTTATAAGCTCAAACTTAAACTCTGTTAAAAGCTTGCTCTGTTCTGTTAGTCAGGGAGCCAAAGTCTCAAAAGCTCTATAAAATGGGTTGAACCTGACATGGTCTGCCATACTTTTTATTTGTGTTTTTTCTGTTAACTTTGACCCTAAGAACAAATAATTGGAGGGTCTGCTCTGCCGGAAATATCGCGGAAAAAAATTGTGGCCATTTTAGTGTACGCACCCTTTATTTTTTATGAGAAAAATGTGAATTTTTTTTTTTTTCATCAAATCCTTAGTGGGTTGGGTAGGTTCTCAATAAATGCATTCCAGATAGACAGAACACATGTGCGGACAACATACACTGAAAAAATAATTCTTAAAACACATTTCTACATGATTTTGCATCAATTTAATGCAAAAAAACAGGCGTTTTTTCACTTTTTTTCCACTATTTTCATCTTTACTTCATTGGCAATCAACTATTCCATTAAGTTATGACAACAGGCAATATGCCATTCTTTTCACCAAACACTATACTCATTCCACAGAAAAAATGATAAAAATCCAAACAAAATCAATGGATCTGTGATGATTTCACTACTAGTTGGCGATCAACAGGCTCAGAATTTCAATAGAATTTTAGACTACTCTCAAAATTCTTAAAAACATGCTGTATATTTAGCATCATGGCTCACTTACAAACACACACACACACACACACACACACACACACACACGCGTGATCTTAGTAATTTTTATGTGTTTGGAACAACCAACCAACGGTTACCAACGGTTACCAACGGACTTCAAAGCTGCTCATCATTGTCTGTGGTAAGTGATAGTGACTAATATACCGATAGCTGCCCCAGAGTTTTGGGAAAAGAATGGTAATATGGATATTGTAATGGTAATTAACTGAAATGACCACACCAGTCTTCAAACAATAATATTTCTGATGATTCTTCATCCCAAACGTATCCCTGGAGCAGCAGCATTCATTCTCTACTAGTTTACTTAGCTAGCTTTAGCCGTTTTAGCTAATTTCGGTGGTTTCTTTAAACGGCATTACTCCTCACAGGTATGGGGTAGAGAGTAGAGACTTACTTTTTTAAATGATCAGAATATTATGCTCTAAGAGAGGTATGTGTCCTAAAAACCATGTATTGGTCTAGAAGGGTAAAAACAGAGAAAACTATTGAAGCATTTAGAAAGGAACTATTAACGCAAGATTGGAGTTTTATATACAGAGAGAATGACACTAATAAGGCATATGATGAGTTTGTACGAGTATTTCAAAAAGTATATGATAAAAATTGTCCAATAAAAAAATATTGTAAAAATAGAAAGGGCATAGAAAACCCATGGATGTCAAAAGGATTGCTGAATGCATGCAAGAAAAAAAAATTCACTTTACACATTTTTTTAAAGTATCGAACAAAAGAAGCGGATGTTAAATATAAGAAATATAAAAACAAATTGACAGGCATTATTAGAAAATGTAAACAGGATTATTACAATAAATTGTTAGATAGTAATAAGAATAATACTAAAGGTTTATGGAACATTTTAAATAGTTTAATAACAAACAAATCTAGAATAAACAACTATCCACAATATTTTAGAGAAGAGGATAACATTATCAATAATAAGAACACAATAGTCAATAAATTTAATAAATTCTTTGTAGATTTGTTGGCCCGAATCTTGCTGCAAAAATTGCAAATGTTGAGTCCTATAATTGTGAGCTAATAGACACAAATCCCAAGACATTGTTTCTTAATCCTGTTGAGGAAAATGAGATATTGGACATTGTTGGAAGGTGTAAAAATAAAATCTCGACAGACCTCCATGATATGGATATGAAGACCTTAAAATGTGTTATTGAAAGTATCTGTAAGCCGTTAACATACATCTGTAACTTGTCGTTGGAAACTGGCCAATTTCCTGAGAGTATGAAAGTAGCAAAAGTGATTCCTATGTTTAAGGCAGGAGATAAGTATCTCTTTACTAATTACAGGCCTGTTTCCCTTTTATCACAATTTTCAAAAACTTTAGAGAAGGTTTTTAATTCTAGACTTGATAGTTTTATTGAAAAAAATAATTTACTCTCAGACAATCAGTTTGGTTTTAGGAAAAATTGTTCAACTTCATATGCTCTCCTTGATGTAATTGATGAAATAACGAATGCGGTTGATAACAAGAATTATGCAATAGGGTTATTTATTGACCTAAGTAAAGCATTCGACACAATACATTATGACATATTGATTAATAAATTGGAAAAGTATGGGATTAGAGGGGTAGCATTACAGTGGGTTACCAGTTATTTAAAAAATAGAAAACAATGTGTGACAATAGGAGATCATCAGTCAAGTTGTCAAGAAATTGTGTGTGGCTTACCTCAAGGTTCCATTCTGGGTCCAAAATTATTTAATATGTATATAAACGATATTTGTAAAACATCAAAAATACTGAGATTTATCTTGTTTGCAGACGATACAAATATTTTTGCATCGGGTAATGATTTACAACAACTGTGTCAAATAGTTACCTTGGAACTCAAACATGTTAATATGTGGTTTAAACAAAACAAATTATCACTAAATTTGAGTAAAAGTAAAATGATGATATTTGGCAACAGTAACACTGAGGCTCAGGAAGCAATCCAGATAGAGGGTGTTGTTATAGAGCGGGTGCATGAAATCAAATTTCTTGGAGTTATTATAGATGATAGAATTTCTTGGAACTCTCACATTAAATATATTGCTACTAAAATATCAAGAAGTATTTCTGTAATTGCAAAAGTAAAGCACATTTTAAATATTAAAGCACTGCATACGTTATATAATTCTTTGATCTTGCCTTATTTATATTATTGTTCTATGATATGGGGAAACACTTATAAAAGCACACTAAGACCAATAGTAATGTTGCAAAAAAGAGTTATTCTCTTAATCCATAAAGTGGGGTTTTTGGCCCACACAAACCCACTATTTTTAAAATCTAAGATCATGAATTTTTATGACATTGTTGAGTTCCAATCAGTACAGATGTTATTCAAAGCAAGGCACAAATTATTACCAAGCCAAATACAAAAAAGGTTCCATGAACGTACTGGTTGTTATGAATTACGTGATGAATTAAACTTTAGGACGCAGAAACATTGTACAACTTTGAAAAGTTTTAGCCTTACAGTCAAGGGGGTACAATTATGGAATAATTTGGAGATAGTTATAAAAAGAAATTCAAACATCAATCTTTTTAAATACAAATATAAACAAAAGATCTTTGCAAAGTATAGAGACGAAGAAATGTTTTGTCAGTAGGGGTACTTTTACCATGACCAGATTCTTGTTGTCGCTTTGTTGTTTAATCATGACCAGATATTTGTTGTCTTTTTGTTGTTGTTTTGCACTTTGTTCTCTTGAACGACTGTGAAATGTGAAATTGTCTTGTATGAAATTTGGGTGGCGCTAATAAGTTCTGTTGCTTCAGCTCTCTCCTTTTGAGCTGAATGGTTACAGCTCAAATAAAACAAATAAATAAATAAAATAAATAAAAAATATGTTCAATAAGCTTCGACCAGAAGTTGAAAAATTGCCAAAATTTCAACTGGACTTGTTAGGTAAAGAAATAGATATGAGAATAAATGCTGCTACAGGGATACTTTTGGAGCGAGGAATCATTGGAAATAAACTTGTATGAAGCCTGGTGTGGTCCTTGAAGTGTTTTTCATGTCAGACAGATAGTAGGCTTGTAAGGATAGCTAAAGGCTACACCAAACGTTAACTGCCATTAGCAATTAGCTACATGGCTAGTTGTTACATTCAGGTTTAGAAAGTTTAGCTAGTTAGCTTGTGACATGAATGGCCACACAGACAAAAAAAAAAAACTATATAGCTATATTGGATATCAGACTGTACACAATACTGAACAATACAAATGTTCTGTAAAATGTAAACATACTATAAATTATGCATAGTTTATTTTTGTTTGTACAGTATATAGAGTGAGTGATTTGTCAAAAGCTAGTAGTAATAATAATAATTCATTTTATTTGTGGGCGTCTTTCAAGACACTTAAGAACACCTTACAATAAGCAATAAGTAAATCAATGAAGGTTCCCTAAAACTGGAGTAATATGCTCATTCAACAGTGTTTGTGTAATGATCCGAGCTGCTGAATTCTGAACCATCTGAAGTTTATGAATACAGGATGACACTCAGACTCTTAACCTGAGAAGAAAGAAAGATAACAGAGTCGGCGATAGTAAGTTTAAAACTTCCACAATTCCGCAGTTTTGATTTAGTACCTACTAGTAAAATTTTAGTTCCCTTTCAGTCGATCACATGCGGCGTAACATCGACGTGACAACGTAATCGGGACCACTTCAGGGATCGCATCACGTGCCCCGCTCCGCAGCGTGGGTATAAACAGGAAGCGGGCGCACACACACATTGTCTTTCACTTAGGAGCCAAGCTTTCATCTGACTGAGTTCTGCAGACTGCTGCAATGTTTAAGATTCAAGAAAAGCAAGACTCTGTATCCAGTGCTGGTGTGACTGTGCGATCAGTGGTGGCCTCAAGGATTTTACAGCTCACAACTGCTGTTTTCACAGCATTGCTTGTGTGTGTGTGTGTGTGTGTGTCGGTCTTGGTGGGCGTTCCTCTTTGAGAGTGTACCCCGATTATACCGCGGCTATCCTTGGGTACTTTGGCACTGAAAGAATTTCTATTTTTTTGTTTTCACTAAAAGAGCAACACAAGCGTGACCCTGCGTTCTTTTCAGGATGTCTTTCCGCTCGTGCGTTTATGGATGCGGTCATTCCCTGGCGCCAGCAGATGGTCACAATAGTTCCTTTTCGTGTTGGGCATTCAGCACGCTGAGGCAACTTTTGTGAATAGTTCATGTTTTCATTGCGGGAATATGACTATGACTGTGCTGAGATTGAGACTTGCTTACCTCAGGGGGGGTGCAGTCCCCTCGCCTATGCCCGATCTAGCTTTTATTTTGGACCTCAAAATAAACCTACTTCTGTGCATGAGCAGGGTGATCTGAGGATTGATGTGAGGACTTCCCCACTGAGGCAATCTCCTTGGGTCCCTCACACCTTACAAGCGCTGCAACTACCAGCCATGTCCTTTGGGGCTCCGCTTGATGATCAGATGTCGATCACAGCATCGTAGGGGGAGCTTCAGTCCTCTGGAGATGAGGATTCGGGTGTGTTGCCCCCTTCGAAGGAAACCGAACGTTCCATTGGTCAGGCGATGTCAACCTTGGTGGTCCAGGAGCACCACCTTTGGCTCAACCTGGCCGATATGAGAGACACCATTAAGAATCGGTTCCTGGATGCCCCTCGGTCCCAGGTTGGGTTATTCGGCGACGCGGTTGAGAGCTTTGCCCCACCCGTTCACTGGTCGCAGACCCTCCATCCGCTCGTCACTGAGGTCGACCTCCTGGGGCATCCTCCGCTCCTGTGAAGCCCCAGCAGCAGCCACCATGTTTACCAGTAACAGTTCACAATGTTACCTCATACAGATATCAGTCCTTGATTGCCCACCTTAGAAGGCACTATGAAGTAGGTGGTATTTTTAAAATAATGGTTGTGCCACAGAAAGTATGTTCTATTTGCTCAGCATAAATGAATGTTGGCTGCATGCTCTCAAAGTTGAAGGAACTTAAGGAGAAAACGGAAGAGGCAGAGTATTCATTTACAGTTATCTGACGCTTTTTTCAAAAGCGACTTACAATTGCTATATGTCAGAAGTCACACGCCTCTGGAGCAACGAGGGGTTAAGTGTCTTGCTCAGGTACACATTGGTATCTCGCAGTGGATTCAAACCCGGGTCTCTCACACCAAAGGCATGTGTCTTATCCACTGCGCCATCACCACCCTAATACTCTGCATACTTCTTGCAGAATATGAAGAAGAAAGTGAGTTGACACCATAGTCTCTTCCTACAACACAGCAACTAGAATACGTTAGGAACTCCAGGACCAACATAAGCAGGCCCTGAAGAAAGCAAGACAAGCCAGAACAGCTCAAGCCAGAGGGAGTCACCAGATCGCTGGTAGTATGACTGAAGACTCGACACTGCAACAAGATATCATACCTGCAAAGATTGAGCTCTAACCTGTATAACCACCTGGAATGGATGATAACAGATGCAACTCCAGAGTTAGGTGAAGACGGCCGGGTGAAAGTTAGTCCTAAGCAGCAAGAACAAGTTCTCAACCGTGCCCAGGATGTCTGCCAAGCAATTGCCAAGATCCCTGAAACACGTCGGGACAGCCGTTAAAGAAACCAGAAGCAAGTCAACTGTGTCACTCCTAAATAGATTTAGGAACAGCATCAGCTACACAGAAGTACATATATATATATATATATATATATATATTAGGGGTGGCACGGTACATGAAAAAACACCCGAACCGTTCGGTTCGCTTGTCTCGGTTCGGAGCGTGTGTGCGTCTCACGGTTCGACGCATGCGCAATGTAACCTCGTGCCCGTATGTGACGTGTGTTTTCTTTTCGCGCGACATAAGCTTGTTCGACTTGGACCGGCGCTGCACAGAGCGACCGGTGAATAACATCACACTAGAGCGGGAACGACGGCGCCCGGCACTTACTTTCGCGATATTTGATGTCATTACCGATCGCTCTGTGCAGCGCCGGTTCAAGTTAGTAAACAAGCCAGTAAAAGAGAGTATGGAGCGCTGCAGGTCACGGCACGCGGAGAAATGGCAAGTGGGAGAGATGAGGGAGTTGGAGGATGCGCCAGCGTCCTATAAGTCTATAAGTCCGGTGTGTGGGGACATTTTTGATTTCATGTTATGGTAATTTAATATAACGTTACAGTGGCACTTTATGTTTAGATAAGAGCTTCAGTCAAATGTTTCCAAATCCTGCACTTTAATTTAAACTGAAAAAAAGGTACCCTCACTTTTTGGGAATAGAAGCATTGTTGATACTGTTTTTTGTGTTGAGGTTGAACTTTTCACTTTATGTTTATGGCCTTTGCTATTTCTATAGCCTAATTATAGGCAATGAGGTTTCATGTATATTGACTTATTCATAAAAGACAGTGTAGTTCCTCTTTTTTTCTTTTAAAAGATAGAATTTTTGTAAGAGCTACAAAAGTTGTCAGTTCATAAATGCAAGTTAATTTCTTTGTGTAAATAAGATTTGTGTGATAAAAATGCACAAGTTCTTGTAGACATAGTGATACACATTCTCCTTTTTTTTTTGCCAAATAAACGAAAAGCATGTCAATTTCTTCTCTCTTGCTGTGTCAAAATCTCACCTAGCTTTCCTCTGATATAGTCCCAAAATGTGCTTAAAGTCAAAGAGTCAAATTCAGTTTGTGCATGATTGCATGAATATAATTTTTTTTTATACTGTATCCTAAAGTGTGGATAATTAAGCTATATATCACATGCTGAAGTACATTTCTGAAGTGTTAAAGATTAAAAGAAAAAAATAACAAGAACCGTACCGAACCGAAAACAGTGACACTAAAACCGTGATACAAACCGAACCGTCGGTTTCGTGAACCGTGCCACCCCTAATATATATATATATATATATATATTTTTTTTTTTTTTTTTTTTTTTTTTAAAACAATGGCAATGGCAGTTGAAGAGCAGACAACTAGGGATGGTGCCTTCATACCAACGAACCTGAAGGTTGGGCGATTCACACAGTTTGATAACCTTGACTTCCCAGAGTACACAAAGGATGGACGAACACTGAATGGCAGTTCATTCCAAGCATTTACCATCCCAGATAGAAAACCACCCAGAACAACAACAAAGAATCACCCTAGAAACCACATAGAACACCTTAACAACTACATAGAAACAGCCTAGAAACCACCCAGAACACCTTAACAACTACATAGAAACAGCCTAGGAACCACCCAGAACACCTTAACAACTACATAGAAACAGCCTAGAAACCACCCAGAACACACCCTAGAAACCACCCAGAACACATTAACAACTACATAGAAACACCCTAGAAACCACCCAGAACACCATACAAACTACATAGAAACACCCCAGAAACCACCCAGAACACCACACCTTAATAACTACATATCCTCTTTTTTCATCTACTATTCTTCTCTCTTGTTCAGTCCACCCTGTCCTCTTCACACTACTCTCCTCATTCTACTCTTCCCTTCTGTTCAATCCTCCACTCCTCTTTACAGTCCTTTCCAATCGTCTGATGCCTTCTCTTCTCATTACCTTTTCCTCCACAGCAAACCCAATAAGATCAGAACCAAATCTGCCAATGGAAAATATTGTGCATTCAGGTGAAAGAAATGTAGATGTTTGACACTACTAGGTAACCAGCTTTTGACAAATCACTCACTCTATATACTGTACAGTACTATATACAAAAACAAACTATGCATAATATATAGTATGTTTACATTTTACAGAACATTTGAATTGTTCAGTATTGTGTACAGTCTGATATCCAATATAGCTATATATATATATATTTTTTTTTTTGTCTGTGTGGCCATTCATGTCACAAGCTAACTAGCTAAACTTTCTAAACCTGAATGTAACAACTAGCCATGTAGCTAATTGCTAATGGCAGTTAAGGTTTGGTTTAGCCTTTAGTGTTCCTTACTAGCCTACTATCTGTCTGACATGAAAAACACTTCAAGGACCACACCAGGCTTCATACAAGTTTATTTCCAATGATTCCTCGCTCCAAAAGTATCCCTGTAGCAGCATTTATTCTCATATCTATTTCTTTACCTAACAAATCCAGTTGAAATTTTGGCAATTTCTCAAATTACGGTCGAAGCTTATTGAACATATAGGACACATACCTCTCTTAGAGCATAATATTCTGATCATTTAAAAAAAGTAAGTCTCTACTCTCTACCCCATACCTGTGAGGAGTAATGCCGTTTAAAGAAACCAACGAAATTAGCTAAAACGGCTAAAGCTAGCTAAGTAAACTAGTAGAGAATGAATGCTGCTGCTGCAGGGATACATTTGGGATGAGGAATCATCAGAAATATTATTGTTTGAAGACTGGTGTGGTCATTTCAGTTAATTACCATTACAATATCCATATTACCATTCTTTTCCCAAAACTCTGGGGCAGACCTACCGGTCTAAGTCTGTTGGTAACCGTTGGTAACCGTTGTTTGGTTGTTCCAAACTCATAAAAATTACTAAGATCGCGCGCGCGCGCGCGTGTGTGTGTGTGTGTGTGTGTGCGTGCGTGTGCGTGTGCGTGTGCGTGTGCGTGTGCGTGTGTGTGTGTGTGTGTGTGCGTGCGTGCGTGCGTGCGTGCGTGCGTGCGTGCGTGCGGGTGTGTGTGTGTGTGTGTGTGTGTGTGTGTGTGTGTGTGTGTTTGTAAGTGAGCCATGATGCTAAATATCCAGCATGTTTTTAAGAATTTTGAGAGTAGTCTAAAATTCTATTGAAATTCTGAGGCTGTTGATAGCCAACTAGTAGTGAAATCATCACAGATCCATTGATTTTGTTTGGATTTTTATAATTTTTTCTGTGGAATGAGTATAGTGTTTGGTGAAAAGAATGGCACATTGCCTTTAATGGAATAGTTGATTGCCAATGAAGTAAAGCTGAAAATAGTGGGGGAAAAGTGAAAAAACGCCTGTTTTTTTTTTCATTAAATTGATGCAAAATCATGTAGAAATGTGTTTTAAGAATAATTTTTTCAGTGTATGTTGTCCGCACATGTGTTCTGTGTATCTGGAATGCATTTATTGAGAACCTACCCAACCCACTAAGGATTTGATGAAAAAAAATAATTTTTCACATTTTTCTGATGAAAAATAAAGGGTGCGTACACTAAAATGGCCACAATTTTTTTTTCGCGATATTTACGGCAGAGCAGACCCTCCAATTATTTGTTCTTAGGGTCAAAGTTAACAGAAAAAAACACAAATAAAAAGTATGGCAGACCATGTCAGGTTCAACCCATTTTTGAGACTTTGGCTCCCTGACTATGTGGCGCACGTTTGTGACTCTCCTGTTCGAACTTGTTCATGGATGACATGGGGGTGAGTAAATTATCATCAAAAGTTTTTTCAAAAGTGAACTACTCCTTTAAAACACACCTTTTCTTTAAATGAGTGGTTTACTGCTTTTTTTCTTTGCATTATTGTGTTTATGGGTTGCAATTTAACATGTATTCAAGGTTTTTCTTTTTTAAAAAGTCTTATTTTTCATAAATTTCACCTCTATTGTAAGCCGCTTTCTCCTCTGTCATTCGAACGACCGGTTGACTATGAAACCACTCCCTCAGAAACAGGCTCAGATTGGTTAGTTGGGCCGGTGTGTTGTAATTGGCTAACCTGTCTAGTGCACGTTGTCCGGAAACTTCACGCACATTACCTTTATGGTGAAAGTTGCATGTGCACGGCGATGAAGAGAGTCAAGCAGAACCTCCCCAAACACGGCACTTACAAAACGTTTCTGAATGGTTATTTTTTTATTATTAATATTATTCTATTCTATTTTACTATTATTATATAAGAATTTCGATACGTTGTTACTTGAAAATGCTACTGCTGCTTGTTTTACTGCTGCTTGCTTGCTTTGCTTTTGAGATACAGTTTTCTCCTGATTAAACCATTTAACATAACCGAATAAATGTTTTGTTTAAAGTTATTGTTTTCTCGATATTGAACAACCATTTATCTATTCACAAAACTTAGTTTACTCAGTGTATCGTTTTATTTAGGCGTAGCCTACATGTGGCAACTGTGTTAAAAACATACTGTACACTGATAACAGCAGCTGAAGTGTGCTGTGATTACATAGTCTATAATATTTTTTATCTTTTTTAACGGTTGTATATGGGGTGGTGTGGCGCAGTGGATAAGACACATACCTTTGGTGTGAGAGACCCGGGTTCGAATCCACTGTGAGACACCAATGTGTCCCTGAGCAAGACACTTAACCCCTAGTTGCTCCAGAGGCGTGCGACCTCTGACATATATAGCAATTGTAAGTCGCTTTGGATAAAAAAAGTCAGCTAAATGAATAAATGTAAACTTTATACATGTTTGTCTTACATGTAGGATTGCTGGATTGCTTCTGTCTGCCTTGCTGCCTGCTGTGCTGTGTGTGTGTTTGTTTGCTCGCCCCAAGACTACGTTCCGTTTAAATCTCATATTAGCTTCGTGTTTCTTTCTGTTTTTAACCATCATTTCTAGTTGTTTATACTTCTAAACACATTACAACACTAAACACAAACACGGTGAGTAATGTCTTGTCCTGTTATTATCACCTGTGTCACATGTCACATGTTTAGTATAGCCTTCTCCGATGGCAATATAGGATTTGTTTGTGATAAATGCAAAGAGACAGTCAGGCTGACGGAGAAGATTTCAGAATTAGAGACACGCATCCAAACTTTAATTGAGGATAGTAAGAATGCAAGACATCTTTAGATAGTGTTTTGGATGCGCCTAGCATAGTGAACTCCTCACATGTTTCGGTTCCGGCTGAAGTAGAGCCCGTGCAGCAGGGCAGATGGGTGACGGTTAGGGACCGCTCTAGTCGCGGATCAAAGAACCACTCTTCCGTACGCTTCCCATTGCAAATCGATGTGCCCCACTCAGTGAAACACCCACTGAGAATCCTGTTGATTGTGCCCTGGTAATTGGTGATTCGATCACACGGAACATGAAAATAGAGACACCAGCAACCATAGTCACATGTTTGCCGGGAGCCAGAGCGCCTGACATCAAAGCAAATTTAAAAGTGCTGGCTAATGCTAATCGTAAATTATCTAAAATCATTATTCATGTCGGCACAAATGATGTTCGACTTCGCCAGTCGGAGATCACCAAAATAGATTAAAGAGTCCACAAAATAATGTAGAATTTATAGACAATTGGAAAAGTTTTTGGGGCAAGCCTGACCTGTTGAAAAGAGATGGTATTCATCCCTCCTGGGATGGTGCTGCTCTTCTCTCTAGTAATTTGGCTCATAGTCTTAGTGCTAAAACATGACAATCTGGGGCTCAGGTCAGGAAGCAGACAGACTGGCTAAACCGACCGTCTGCTAGCGGCCTCGCATCACCAAGGTCAGATAAATCCCATCACATAGAGCCTCTTTCTCCTAGATATCTTATAGAGACTGTGTCTGTTCCCGAATTTGGATATCCAAAAAAACATCAGATTAAAAATTTGATTAATATTCAACAAATAAAAAAACAGATATACAGATGAGCAAATGATAAAGCTTGGGTTGCTGAATATCAGATCCCTTACTTCAAAATCGCACATAGTTAATAGAGATAATAATAGAAATAGTTAATGAGATTTCAAATTATAATCTAGATGTGCTGTGTTTGACAGAAAGCTGGCTAAAAACAAACGATTACATTACTTTAAATGAGTCCATCCCGCAAGATTACAGTTATAAACATGAACCTCGTCTGAAATGCAAAGGGGGAGGTGTTGCTGTAATTTATAGTAATATCCTCAAAACCACTAAGAAATCTAGTTTTAAATATACTTCTTTTGAAGTATTGGTGCTTAGTGTAAAAATATATAGTGTAAATGATAAATCAAGTTTGTGAATTCTGCTGGCTACTGTATACAGGCCACCAGGGCACCATAAAGATTTTATCAAAGAATTTGCAGACTTTCTATCAGAATTAGTCCTGGCTGCAGATAAAGTACTAATAGTTGGTGACTTTAATATACATGTAGATAATGAAAAAGATGCATTGGGATTGGTATTTAAAGACATTATAAACTCAATTGGAGTTAGACAACACGTGTTAGGACCTACTCGTTGTCGTAATCATAGTCTAGATCTACTATTATAACATGGGATAGATGTTGAAGCCGTTGAAATTCTGCAGAAGAGCGATGACATCTCAGATCACTATCCAGTCTCATGTAAACTTCACTTAGCCAAAGCAGCAAAGCCGACTCCATGTTATAAATATGTTAGACCTATAACTTCTGCCACTAAAGATTTCTTTATGAATAATCTTCCTAATCAATTTCATCATCTACCAAAAAAGTTTCTACCAAAAACCTTTAAGCTAGCTATGATAAAACTGCTTGTTAAAAAAACGCAACTTGATCCTACAGAATTAGTTAATTACAGGCCAATCTCGAATCTGCCTTTTCTGTCAAAGATACTGGGAAAAGCAGTATCCTGACAACTGTGTTCCTTTCTTGAAAGAAATGATATCTGCGAGGATTTTCAATCAGGATTTAGACCACATCATAGTACCGAGACAGCTCTCATTAGAGTCGCAAATGATCTGCTCTTATCGTCCGATCGTGGTTGTATCTCTCTATTAGTGTTACTCGATCTTAGTGCTGCATTTGACACAATTTACCACAACATTCTTTTAAATAGACTAGAAAACTATGTTGGCATTTGTGGAACTGCATTAGCATGGTTTAAATCATACTTATCTCACTGTTATCAGTTTGTTGCAGTAAATGAAGAGATGTCTTATCGATCACAAGTTCAGTATGGCGTACCACAAGGCTCAGTACTAGGACCGATGCTACCATTAGGAGATATCATTAGGAAACTAGCTTTCACTGTTATGATGATGATACCCAGCAGTATATTTCGTCAAAACCTAACGAAACTTACCAACTCACAAAAGTAACGGAATGCATAGCTGATATAATAAAATTGGATGACTAGTAATTTCCTACTACTAAATTCAGAAAAAACAGAGATTCTAATTATTGGAAAAAAAACTTCCACACGTAACAGCCTAGAATACTCCCTAACACTTGATGGCTGCTCTGTTAAGTCTTCGTCGTCGGTTAAGAACCTGGGTGTGCTCTTTGATACTAATCTCTCATTTGAAAGTCACGTGTCGAGTATCTGTAGAACCGCATTTTTCCATCTTAAAAATATATCTAAATTACGCCATATGCTCTCATTAACAAATACAGAACAATTAGTTAATGCGTTCATGACATCAAGGCTAGATTATTGTAATGCTCTACTGGGAGGTTGCCCTGCACGCTTAATAAACAAACTTCAGATTTGTTGACTGAGATTGCAATGCTAGAATGTGAGATCAAACAGTGGAAAGACACTTGACCGTGCGCGTCGAGATGAGCACGCACGCACGCACACACACACACACACACACACACACACTGTCCTCTGTTTCTGACGTGCTCTCTGCTCTGCACCGCTGCGGATTGAGGATGAAGAACGCGCCGAATCTGATTATAACAAGACATGAATTCCTAGCCTACATTAATCACAAATTTTTAGGGGGGCTAGGCAGAAGTTTAGGGGGCCAGCCGACTCCTGCCATAGGAAATTGCGTCCGTGATATGACAGCAGCACTGAGTGCGCCCGTCTCTGGCTCAGCGCCAGCCAACGCACCAGCCATTTGAATTAAGCAGTTGATCATGTGATGCACTGACCGTTCTAATCACACCGGTGTGATCGTACCTCCAGGGATCAGCCAAGAAAACTGATCACACTGGTACGTGCGAAAAAGTGACAGTTTTGTAAACACTTGCCTAGTTCAGGTCATCTTTTCGCGGACTACTAGGGGGCGATGGTGGACCACTAGTGGTCCGCGGACCACAATTTGAGAATTACTGGTTTAGATCAGTTGGAACCGGGAACACGTCCCATAAATCCTGATGTACTTGGTACATCAAAAGAAGGATGGAGTCTACGCTAACATCAGTTTCTCTGTTTATCCCGAGGGACCCTCTATGGTGGACCTGCGCCTAGACCCATCCCGACTCATCCTTAAGTGCCGCCCTCGTCGACACGACAGCCATCGGCATTGATCCTCAACATCTCGTCTCCAAACCAGTGTAAAGACTCTGTTCAGGTCTGATCAAGGGGGAATTTGCATATCATAATTAATAATTTATAATTAATAATTATTCATACAGATTTGGAAATTCCCCCCTGATCGGACCGCCTTGTGTCTTTACAGACTGGTGGATTGAATGCGGGCATTTCAAACTTGTTTATGAGCAATCAGTTTCAGTCTAATGTGTATATTGTTATTTAATATGGTTTATGTAATATTTAATATTACATGCGCGCATCGGAGTGAACGCTTTGCGAACTCACGATATGACTGATCTGGGCACGAAAGCCGCCTCAGTCAAGCACATTTAACAAGCTGCTAAATGTTCAAACATTTTAGTCACTGTTAATTGCTAAAAGTAAACTGCAGTTTCCATAGTATTAAATTTGTTCTGGCACAGATGGAAGAGAAACCTCTGCGCATAAACAACACTTTTAATAATTTTAACTCCACTGTCCGAACGAAATTCTTCTAATAGTGCGGAAGACAAGATACGGTAAAACGATGCTCTTTTACTGTTCTTAAAAGGCCTTATATTATAATCGTTAGAGTAACGATAAGCTCCTGGTTGAAAAAACATTGACTTAGCTACTCAAATGTATAAAACTGAAAAACATATTATCATAAGTGCTATTTGATATATGCCTGTTGGAGCAGGAAACAGACGAGTAATTCCTGTTTTCCTTTGCACAATGCAGCGAAGAAAACCTGCTAACGTGTTTTAAATAAATATAGCACCAAAAATCCAAAACTGAAAACATTCTAATCATTAATGCTAGTTGTGATAAATGTTATTTGGAGTTTTGAAACAGACGAGTAATTCCCGTTTTCTTTTGCACAACGCAGAAAAAAAATCCTGCCAAACGTGCTTATAAAAATAGCATCGGAAAGAAATCCATCGAGATTTAAAATTCCGTAATATTCGTGATTATACAGCAGGGAGGAGGTAACGCTCCACTCCCCCTGAGTAAATCACAGGGGCAGCAGGCTGGTTGTAATACTACTGCCAGACACTAGGGTGCGCCCTTGAGTGCTTTGCGGTATCAAATTGCCACCATTGTCCTGGCTTTACTCCGTGTGAGCGCAGTGGCGCCATCGTGTGGACACTAACAGCTAGGTCATCTTTTCCTCAAAATTCTCTGTTAGAAAATTCCTATTTTCTAGTTACTAGTTTCTCTAACTTTCAATGCATGTGCAATTTACAGCCTCGTTGTAATAACATGATTTTCCTTACCTTGACTGTGTGCACTTGTTTTCAAATTTGGTTCAAACCACATTTGAATTTAAAATTCAGAATTAAGTCTTAGCAGCTTCTGATGACCACTTAGAGGAAAGCGCCCCCTTGTGGCCGCCCCTTTGCTAAGTCATCAACTAACATCACTCTGTTTTGAATGGCTCTCACTCTGTTGGTTGTATTCTGGTAATCACTGATCCCTCACCGTAATCATGGTTATCATCAAATATGACACCAACCTTTAATTCCCTACATTTATTCAAATTTGGTTTGAAAGAAACAAAAGTTAATTTGAATTAATTCTCTCATTTCCCGTTGGGAATTGTTTATGGCTTCATTTCTATATTTCCTCTTCAAATTATTTTTAATAATTTTGATTTGGCCTTGGTTCAACTGTATCCCTACTAATCTAATGGTTACTTAACGCCTATGTATTTGCTCAATTTGAATTGTGTTTAAATCAGTTTGAATGCAATTTAAATCAAGCTCTCTGTCAGCCCGGTGGAACACTAGCAGGAAGTGGCCCAAAACCCTTAGTGGCCAAAACCCGCCACTACAGCTTGCTTCCTCCTCTGTTCTTCATTGCTGCACTCTATCCCTTTCCTGAATGGAGGCTAGGTTATTCTGATAAGTAACATTGTCATAATTTCCTTTTTGTTTATACCATAATTTTTAGTAAAGCCGTTGCCTTTGATTTTTCTACAAAAATAGACACTCAATTTGATTTAGATAAAGGAGCTTTAATTCACATTGAAGTACACTTGTTCTTCATCCTGTTTTGTGTTTGCAAGTAGAAAATCTCTCTCGTGCTGTGGTGATTTTGACAGTCATCTCTGCCTTGGGTCCAGCGAGCTGGTTCGTCTGATCTGCGTCACCATCACTGACTGAGCGCGGGTCTCGGACTTTCCTGTATCTTTCTGTTGGTGCGGCCCGCAACACGATACCACCAATCTGGCACCGCCGGTTGTGTTCAAGGTCAAGTTGCTTGAGAGGGCGCACCTCGGTACAGATGCACCGAAAGGCCCGGGACACTGCCGTCATGTGTGGGCGACAGAAGGACCAACCACGATGCTGACTCCAGCCAGAATGACGTCATTTCATCCCAGGCAAACTAGAAAAGGTATTAAAACCTATCCACTTACTATTTGCCACAGAATCTAGAGATTCCCCTGGTAATTTGAAGTGGTTGGCTTCCTCCTCTCCGAGCCACAAACCGGCTCCAAACAGGCTTAGGCCTCCTCTTCTTCCCCCTTTCTAACACTTCTGGTGTACCATTAATGCCATTTCATTACAGACCTTCCCATCTTTGATGGTTGCATGTTACTTCAAACCTTGCCAGCTTGCCATTGCTCTGTTCTGTTGTGCTCTGTTCCTTTCAGTTCACCTAGAGACAGAACCTCTCTGACACACCAAGGAAAGCTGAAGAATAGTTTGACAACCAAGTCGTTAGCATCAACAGGTGACCCCTAAGCTAGCGCCCTGTCAAATCTTCATTCAGACCCATGATGACCAACCCAAATTGTCCCACCAAACAGTTTAACTGTCTGCATCAGTTAACCAAAATTCTCATACACGGCTTAGCCTGTATTATAGCTTGTTAAACGTAGTCAAACTTGCATTGGTCTCTCTGTGTGTGTTGTGTTCCTCTCGCCCACAGTGAAGCCAGTATGTTCCAGTCCTACAGTCCCACAACCCGCTGGGACAACCTGGAGACATGGCTGAGATTCATGACATCTCCATCCCTGCCCAAAGTCACCAGCGACTCAGAGCCCCGAGCCAAGAGCAGCTGACAAAGACTGGGCCAGACACGTCACAACCTCGCTTACCAGCTCACCGCACATGCACGCCTCCACGAAAGGAGCCTCATCGTCCTGGAGCACAAGGTTGCAACGCCGAGGATGACAATGACCCCGAGCTACCGAAGGAAGTGGAAAGACTTCAAACTGCCCTGTCTAATTTTCTACACAGACTGAAGAAGAATAGTCAGAGAAAAGAACTAAGAAGAAGTCAACGAGAAACTCCGACAAAATGAAGTCTCTTGCAAAGAGCAGAGACTGAAATGAAAGAGACTCAAAAGCCACGGCCTGCGCAAGAGGCCCGTGCGACCACCCACAAGCTCGTTCAGCAGAGACAAGATCTTGAACACGAACTTGACCCACAGAGTTGCAACACTCTGATAGACTGCAGCATGACTGGAAAGGGGAGGACACACACCACAAGCTTCCCCTGACCAGTCTGCACATTTCAGCCAAAGCACAAGAGCTGAAAAAGGGGGGTGGAAAAGCCCGCCTTCCACAACATCTCTGACAATCTACAAGACATTGACTTTTCACCTGCTGTCTCCAACCGGTGAACACACGACACCGACACCCAGCAGGACAGACCCAGGAGGGCCTGTGCTATCACCACCGGCTCCGAACGAGTTTGCTGTGGAACTTACAACGAACATGTAACTGAGGAGGACGCCAGTTTCAAGAAACTTTTCCTCTAAAACCCGTCAGTCACCATAGTTCTCTTGGCCCCACACCATGCGCACTCAACGAGGCGTGAAGGCCCCCAGTAAAAATTCCTCAAACCCCAAATTATTCTGAACTGCAGAACCAGATGACACACTGCACGAACACCGTGCAAGACTCTGCTAAAAGGTCCTTGATCAACATCGGACGTAGAACCTTTAAAAGTAGATGAAAATGTGCGCTCAAAGAGGTGCAAGACTCTGCGTTTGTAGAATTAGAATTTTACTAATGTAACCCTCTTCGTCTGTGTGCTCCCCTAGATGTCTCTGCATTGTGTTTAAATGGTGTTGAATGAGGAGGACACAAATATCGTGGTCATCACGGTAGCAGCTTTATTTTGGGCTCTCTTATTCTGCATCAGCCAGTACGCAGCACACTGCACCATCTTTCCACAAGGAAATAGAACTTTCCACAAGTAAATAGAACTGTTAATAAACAATATAAAAAAATTAAAAATGCATACAAAACTATAAAATAAAACAGCACAGCCTTAGCTGCAGTTATATTAACAATCAAATCACGGGGATTCTCAAGGATTGGAAAAAAAATAACTTTCCCCATATGACAATTAAATGTCACATACATCCAAAATACAAAGAACAAAACCCAAAATACTCAGACAGATGATAATCACCATACAATACACAGAAAAATATACCCCACCACATGGAATTTACAACTCATTAAATAATATCAGAAATATAAAACCATCCATCACAAATAACTGCACATACATGTTAGTTAACATCTTTAACAGTTATATATTTTCTAAAATAACATGGATGGCCAATATAATTCAAGAAATTAAATAGATGTGGCAGTGAACACCAAAAAAACCCTCCTTACCTTTCCACAAGGAAATAGAACTGAATTAAAAACAGCTCCACCCATGTGAAGAAGGCCTAACTCACACAGTAAAACACTCATAGAACACAGCTCCCCCTTAAGGCTGGGAGAAACATTTTACATCATTCCTACACTAAGTTAAAGGAATCTTAGATAGACATGTAAGCCTCAACGGCCGACAGACTATGCACGACTCTTTTGAAACAGACAGTTTCTAGATGTTGTTTAAAGGGTTAGTTCACCCAAAAATGAAAATTCTGTCAGTATTTACTCACCCTCATGTTGTTCCAACCCCGTAAGACCTTCGTTCATCTTCGGAACACAAATTAAGATATTTAGGATATTAAAATCGCTCCTGCATACAGTCCATAGGCTTCTTGAGGGACTGGCTCTTGCTGTCCTCGAAAAGTAATTGAAGACATCGTTAAAATAGTCCAAGTGACTACAGGGGCTCAATCTTAAGTTTATCAAACGACGAGAACACTTTTGTGCGCAAAAAAACAACAAAAATAACGACTTTATTTCAACTATTCACTTCCTTCTCCATAAGCCTATAGTCCGTTAACGTAGTGTGAATGCGTAGAGCTACGTCACACGTAGGCTCACTATTGGTCGACGCTGGTCATGTGTGTGTGATGCGTGTGACGTACAATAACAGAAGCTTACGCTATTAAAGTAGTTAGCTGACTCGCGCAGAGGGAGAAATAAACGAATAGTTGAAATAAAGTCGTTATTTTTGTTGTTTTTTTGCGCACAAAAGTGTTCTCGTCGTTTGATAAACTTAAGATTGAGCCCCTGTAGTCACTTGGACTATTTTAACGATGTCTTTTATGACTTTTCGGGGACGGCAAGAGCCAGTCCCTCAAGAAGCCTATGGACTGTATGCAGGAGCGATTTTAATATCTTAAATATCTTAATTCGTTTTCCGAAGATGAACGAAGGTCTTACGGGGTTGGAACAACATGAGGGTGAGTAAATACTGACAGAATTTTCATTTTTGGGTGAACTAACCCTTTAAATCAGCACCATTAAACATTAGGTTTTGTGACAGTGAAGAGTCACAGGAAACACCAACTCCAAACAGGGCATACAGTACGTTACCCTGACGACAGAGTGTAGTAAAATCACCCGAGTTTTAAACTACTGTTAACCTACAGGCGTGCACTCGATCATCGCGAACCAACTAAAACGCAACGTGCAACACGCATTTTGATCGCTGGCTTGTCTAAATGCAGATAAAACAAATAGCTGAAATTGACATCTCTACTTTAAAAAAAACAGCCTTAGATTCCCAACTGATATCAAGAACTTCAGCATTAAAGCGTAAATCTGTGTAACAAAGGTATCACCTCAGCTTGTAATCTTTACCGATATCTATTCTGCTTTGGTTAAAAAGAAATCCAAATCGCGGTATGACTAAACCTGTTTATTGACGAATGAAGCTCAGGACAGAGTTGTAGGTAGACCTGGGTGACGATCCCCTTTCTACAAAGTAAAGGCCTTAATTTTATTGTTAGATTGATGTAATTCACCTAAATTTTAGCTGCATCTACAAGCAGAAAGCCACTAAACGATCAAAACAAGTAACTTGCAGAAAAGTCAGCATTCATGCATGAGAGAGACGTACCTACATATGCTTAGACGAGCTTTGACTTAGCAGCAAATCTATTTCCTTACTCTGTAAACACATAGAAGACGTGTAAAGTAAAGAACAGAGTTCCATGAGAAAATCAGCAAATGCCAAAACACATTTGCGTTTTACTGAATGCAACCAAAGTTCTTGAAAATCATAAAGTATAGGCGCCTCCTTTTAACCCGTTAAAACGTGCATGATTCATGTAAAATATACAGACATTCTTCAGGTACTGTTGAATTGCTCTGACATGCTCTGGTTCCCATGACAACAACTTGTCACAGGAAGTGTTACCTCGTAATGTCACTTTTGTAAACAAACCAGCCTGGGTGGCTAAGCTAACCAAGCCTAACATCAAGCTAACTTAGGCTAAGCTAAACTAACCCAGCACTAAGCTAACTTAGGCTAAGCTAACCTAGCTTAGCATCAAGCGAACTTAGGCTAAGCTAACCTAACCTAGCTCCCATCCAACATAGGCTAAGCTAAATAACCTCCACAGTTAACAGTTAACATCATTTACGTGAACCCTTACTCACTGCTCGTGTTCCACAGTGCAAAGTATTCTAGAATACTTTCTCAACACCAGCTAGGGTTTCAAATTACTCACTTTCCATGTTTACCATTCGTATTAGCTAAAGTTTACCTTCACTGGGTTATGAAAACTCCTTGCTAACCGTTAAGGACGAACTTCGCAGATGCCTTGTTAATTAAACTTAAGTTTAACTACATGTAAACTGCGTAACTAACTACAGAAGAATTCGTATAACCATAGGAATTTTCATCGGCATGTTGACTAAACCTTTGGAGGGACACACACAATGTGGTTTTGAACACCCAACCGCTACAACCCACTATAGTGTTGATCAAAGCAAATCCAAAGTTTAGTCACTAATGTCACTGAATATTCTCAACTTCAGATCATTCCTGTGTTTTGATCATTTTATTTCCTTTTGCTTTAATTTTAATTTTATTTTTCCTCAGTAATTATTTCATTTGACCTTGATAATAATAGCAAGCAGCTACTAGAGTCCTGAGGATCGATAATAAGCAGAATTTAAATAAGAAAGCGGTCCTTTTCCTATTATTGTTCAATTCGTCGAGTCGTAATGAACCACCAGCTAAGTCCAGAGAAATAATTTAGTCATAAGAACCACCTTACGTTATTTATTTCATCTCGGATGTCCTTTCCAGGAAATACTCTCGGAACCACACAAAACTTAGCCCTAACATTCACAGCTAAGATAAGGACACAAGAGACACTTAGCTTTATGCTAAATACTTAACTAACCTATTAGGCAGTAGTTCTGAACTTTTAGGGCCATGCATTAGTCACTCACAACAAGTGTGCCAGAATGCCACAGAGCCCCCTGCTTAATCTGACCTCAACCTTCCAAGGAACCACTGCCCCAAACCACGGCATGGCTCCAAAAAGGATGTAACAAAGCTAACCAGGAAGGTCCCGACATTCACTCAGAACCCTGCATCAACCCACGACATGCAGACAAGACTTTCACTTGCAAACTGTCTAACCAACCTGACTGCATGAAACAGATTCTGCTTGATATGGATTACGTCCAGTCGTGAGGTGCACAGCTTCCTAGATCGTCAAACAGAGACTGTCAAAATGGACTATCAGCTGTTGCAATAAGCTTTGATCGCTTAACCCCCTGATCCAGAATCAGACCAAGGGTTATCACCGCCGTGGACATCAAGTAAGACCGACTTGAAACTCCACCGACTTCGGCAAGCCTACTTCGAAACGCAAACCACCAGGTATGAAAAGGATACCAGTTTCAGAACTTTGTTCCTTTAAAACCTGCATCCCACAGTGAGTTAGTGGCCTGTCCTTGTAGCATGTCTACCTCCGCTACGAGACTGGGCCCAGAAAGCTCACATTAAGCAAAGACTTTGTCCGAAAAGACTCAGAGTTGCCTCTAGAAGGCACCCCACACACGCCTTCACTGAGAGTCAAACCTTTCCAGGCCTGCAGAGAGCAACACAACAGTCATGGTGCTCATCTAACGCCCCAGAGCAAAAGCTCTGAAACATTTCTGGAAGCCAGTCGGCGACCCAGAATGGGCCGCACCCCCATCACCAAGAGACTCAAGCCCAACCAGCCCAGAGCGGTACCCCTCTCAACACGCCACTGGTAAGCAAAAGTCTGAGCACACATCAGATAACAGTGCAGCCACGTCACAGACGGCAGAAATCCTGAAGGTGCTGAAAGCGTTTCTGCACGAGACCTCACAAGAAGGACAAGCCAGACATCCTATGTCTCAGCGCAAGACCCAAACCAGACACCCAGAACACTGCTCGTCAGCATCAGACCACAGAGCTCACCGTCACATCACAAAGTGACAGCACCAAGCAGCCACCACAACTGACAGCTGCACAACCTGAGCATGACAGTCCGGTGTCCCACACAAGACCGGCCCTAACCGCTCATCGATCACAACACCAGCCCAGATGCCAAAACTTCTGGGAGCCTTAAACAAAAGGGGGTGGCACAAAAGACTCTACATAGCCACCACCAGAGACAATCATTTGAGCCTTGAAGGCCTGCCAGACACTAGCTCAAACATCACGCTAATGTCAGCCCAACTCTTTGAAAGACTCACCACTAAAGCTAAGAGTCAAGAACGAACTCTCAAAGCCCAAACATGTGAGCTGAACATGCAATCCTACAGCCAACACAACATTTGGCTCAAAACAGATAGCTCCCATTCACCCAAAAATTGGTCCTATGAGCCTGATTCACCCAGTGTACCGATCACGAACGATCACGTACCCACTTCTGATTGGCCAAGATATGCGAGATCGCTTTGAGCCTTTAGTAGACTTTAAACAACTGAATGTCTGAGCTCAAGTTCAAGAACCCCTCCCCCTCCAGTCACACAGGTCAGGAGAACCTAACTGGCAGGTCACAGAGGTCACAAGAACTCCCGCAGCCAGCCATAAAGGCACAGCCTCAGTACCAAATGGAGATGTGAACTTGCTACCCTGCACCTTTAAGCTTACTAAAGACTTTGACTAACCAAATGAACTCTGAGACAACCACCTCTCTACCCCTCCAACCTCCCAAGCCTGCCGTCGAACACAACAACTGCAGCTCACCAAGCACATCCTGCTCAACGGCCCAACAGGTATGCACCTCGTGACATCACTTCGCCACGGCTTGTGATGCCACAGTGCAAAAAGGGCGATATGCCAGTGTCACGCACCATGTGGGCTGCACACCGCAGCACCAGGACATCTCGGCATCCTCAAAGGCATCAGACTGTCCCAGCCGACAGCCGCTGAATTATTTCCTCCCTTTCTCTCTCTCCCCTGTCTCTGTTACAGGATGCTGCTGTGGTCATCTTCCTGTGCCTCCAGCCAACCAGAGGACAGCTGCTGTCGACCGTCTCACCGCCGGGTCCGACATCAGACAGCATAGGGTCGACTGCCACGCAAGCAGAGCTAAATGGACTCCCACGCCGCTGCTGTGAGAACGCAGTCAAACACCGGCCTGTCCAGCTACAAAACGAACTGAAATCCCACAGCCAAAAGGTAACTCACAACACAGAGTGCCTCCTCACAGACCATCAAGAAATTGAAAGGAACTGTGATAAATCCGCAACGCTCACAGCATTCTACTGAACCAGACAAGTGAGCTCCAGCGAGACAACTGTTCACTGTCTGCCAGAATGACTTTGCTAAAATTCACCATCAAGCAGCCTTTGCTCCAAGACCCGAGCTACCCTGCTGCGACCGAGCCTGAGTCAAGTCTATGGGTGGCACGGTTCACGAAACCGACGGTTCGGTTTGTATCACAGTTTTAGGTCACGGTTTTCGGTTCTGTACGGTTCTTGTTATTTTTTTCTTTTAATCTTTAACACTCCAGAAATGTACTTCAGCATGTGATATATAGCTTAATTATCCACACTTTAGGATACAGTATAAAAAAAATGATAATCATGCACAAACTGACCTTGACTCTGACTTTAAGCACATTTTGGGACTATCTCAGAGGAAAGCTAGGTGAGATTTTGACACGGCAAGAGAGAAGACATTGACATGCTTTTCGTTTATTTGGCAAAAAAAGGAGAATGTGTATCACTATGTCTACAAGAACTTGTGCATTTTTATCACACAAATCTTATTTACACAAAGAAATTAACTTGCATGTAACAACTGCCAACTTTTGTAGCTCTTACAAAAATTCTATCTTTTAAAAGAAAAAAAGAGGAACTCTTAAAACACTGTCTTTTATGAATAAATCAATATACATGAAACCTCATTGCCTATAATTAGGCTATAGCAATAGCAAAGGCCAGAAACATAAAGTGAGTTCAAACATAAAACATAAGTTCAACCTCAACACAAAAGACAGTATCAACAATGCTTCTATTTCCAGAGAATGAGGGTACGTTTTTTTCACTTGAAATTAAAGTGCAGGATTTGTAAACATTTGATTGAAGCTTTTATCTAAACATAAAGTGCCACTGTAGCGTTATATTAAAATATCATAACATGAAATCCAAAATGTTCCCACACACCGGACTTATACCATAGACTTATACGACGCTGGCGCATTCTCCAACTCCCTCATCTCTCCCACTTGACATTTCTCCGCGTGCCGTGACCTGCAGCGCTCCATACTCCACTTTTACTGGCTTGTTTACTAACTTGAACCGGCGCTGCACAGAGTGATCGGTAATGACATCAAATACCGCGAAAGTGATTGAAAAGCATACGGAGCTGTCGCTCTCGCGCTAGTGTGATGTTATTCACCGGTCGCTCTGTGCAGCGCCGGTCCAAGTTGAACAAGCTTATGTCGCGCGAAAAGAAAACACACGTCACATACGGGCACTAGGCTACATTTCGCATGCGTCGAACCGTGAGACGCACACACGCTCCGAACCGAGACAAGCGAACCGAACGGTTCGGGTGTTTTTTCATGTACCGTGCCACCCCTAGTCAAGTCCCATCCTTTACGAAACCCACCATCTCACCCTGATTCCAGAACTGGAATTATGAATGGTGAAAAGGGGGGCCCAGTCGAACTGAACTTGTTCCCAGCGACATAGCCCTCCCAGCTGTGTCTCAACTGCACACCTGCTGCACTGCACAACTGCATCACCTGTTGTGAAAACCTGGACTGCAGCTGATTCTGCGCTGGGTACCCCTACGGTAATCAACCACGCCCTGACACTTGACATTTACGCCGCACAAGAGGCTCACGAGATGCAAACCTCAACAACCACCACGGGACCCTCAGGAAGAGGGTACCACACTGGAGATTGCGTCGAACCTCATCAAGTTGAGCCCAACCTCAGCCTAACTGCCACCTGCTACCTGACCTTCACGATTCACCTGCCATCCGTCCTTTGCGATGGGTGTCGTCCGATGAAGTCCACGCAAGGACTTCATCTAACGAAAAGGGGGAGATGTAAGGACTTTACCAGGCAACCCCCCACCCCCCCCCCACACACACACACATTCATCCACTTACTCCAGTGAGTATCAAGTTACAAGACTTTGGAATGTTGTAAAATGTCTCCGAACAAAGAGACGGACATTTCTGTTGGTTAAAGACATAAACATCAAATATATGTTGTTTATGTATATGTGTTTTCCTCCATGTCACAGTGAAATATCTTTGTTTGGTCGTGGCATAAATAGAAATTAGAAATACCTTCTTCATGCATCGTAAACAAGTGTATATCCCTTTGATGTAACATAATGTTCTTTGATGTCTCCAGAATGCTTATTGAATGAAACATCCGAATATGCATAGAGATGTAAAGTAAGGCGTATTTTTAATTTGTTTTACTGTCAATGAAGATCAAATTGTTTTACTATAAAACCCTCATTGAACACACCCCCTTCCACGAGGAGCGCGCGCTCTGGAACAAAGGACAATAAACCAAGAGTCCCGCGTGCAACGTCCATCTCCCCGATTAGCTCAAGCCAACAGGAAGGGGATGGATTTCGCCAAGGGGATAAAAGGAGCGTGCCGGCTCCGCCTCTGTCTTCTTCTTCTGACCTCCTCAGAGAAACATGTAATGCTCTCGAGATCTCACGGAGATCTGATTCGACCATGGATCTTTTCTTTTGTTCGTCTTTTCCTCAAATAGACTACCAAGTTCGTCTCCCAGGAAAGGAAGTGGACTTTGCCGAACTATTTCCTCGGGTAAGGTCACCTCAAAGACTTTAAGCCTTTCAAACACTCGCGCTGAATGCCAACGAACGCCCGTGACTCCCCTCGGAACAAAGGAGCCACGCGCAAGTGACCCACCATGCACGCGCCGGGACGGGCCGTGCAGAAACGCTGCTCCACGTGACGCGCGCACGCAGGACAGCATCTCCAGTCGACAAGCGGCCCGAACGGGCCGAGCGACGAGCCCGCGACTCACACAGACCAAATATGCTCTGCAAGTATACCTTCTTTTAGAGCTTCTAAGAAGCATAAAGAAAGTGTTTTCGTGGTGTTCAGAAAGGTTAACTGACTGTTTTTGTGAATGTAACTCACTCTCTCTCTCTCCCTCCAACTCACTTATGCGTATCCATTGTCTAAACGCTCTGCGTTGTCGTAGTTTGTGTTTTAATGCTTGTAAATACATGTATCATTGTAACGTATTAACTGCTTAAGTAGTTGCTTTATTAAATACAATTATGCTAATTTCTGACTGAATGCTTGTCTTGCTCATGATACAAGCCCCTGAAGTGTCGGTTAATAAGCTACATGCTTTACAGAACTAAAAATACCTAAGAGGGTATTTGTTTATAGAGCTGGGAAAGCTAAATTCTTGTGGCCACAGAATTTGTTTTCACAAGCTCTATAACTTAATTGAGCTATTTGATTTTGCCTGTCTTGTAAAACGTGGTCCTTGCAATTAATAACAATTAACTTGTGGTTAATTGCGGGGATGCCCATGTATGCATATGGGTAAAATTAATAAGCCTCTCTAAATGGGAGATTTATTACTTAATTAATTAATTATTAATTACGATATGCAAATTCCCCCCTGATCGGACCGCCTTGTGTCTTTACACCAGCGTGATTACTTCGACTTCCAAACAGATGGAAATGGACAATTTTCTTAACGTTTCGATCCAATTTGTTTTGTAATCACTGTTCTTTTCGTTGTTTTGTAATCATAGTTCTCCAGAGGAGAACTGGCCCCCGACTGAGCCTGGGTTCTCCCAAGGTTTTTTTTTCCATTCAATCATCTGATGGAGTTTTGGTTCCTTGCCACTGTTGCCTTGCTTTTGGCTTGCTTAGTTGGGGACATTTAATATTCAACAATATTATTGATCTGTGTTGTTTTATTTTCATGTTATCACTGTGAAGCTGCTTTGATACAATCTGTATTGTAAAAAGCACTATATAAATAAATGTGACTTGACTTGACTTACACAAAATAGCATCGAACTAACTGGCTACTATACACAAACAGCTTTTGCATTGGTTTACGTTCTCGATCAAATCGAAAAATTACGATTATGATACAAGCTCATAATAACATGTTAGACTTATAAAGTTTGTGATAGCACCATGAGTCCAGCTATGTTGTTATTTTTTAATCACGCTGATAGCGTAATCTTTATTTGTAAAGGACAGCACATCACAACAGAGCAGCCAAACAAGAGATATTGCTTGCCAGACAGACGCAAAAAATAGTCTGAAAACGGTCAGAGAGGACAAATTGAGTTTTGGTGAGAGGAGAGCCAGAGGAGAACAGGGCAGATGTCTTGGTGAGAGACCAGTGTTGGCTTATAGATACACGTTCGCTGAGGGTAACACTATGCTCAGATCAGAATATTGAACAGATTATTATCATGTATCAGGCAATAGCAAAGGTAGTGTTGGTCATCTAGGAGTATTGATACTTACTAATAACATTAACTAATATGCTTTGATCAGGCGTATGTCACACTTGTTAATATCCGTCCACAATAACGTTACGTGATATAGCTGCTTCTCATCACCGCAGGAGAGCAAGGGGGGAGAGAGAGAGGGAGGGAGGGAAAGAGGGGGAGAAAACATTTTCATGATACACAATTTTTGTTTCATAGGTGCTAAATGCGAGGCCATGGTGACAGCTGACACTGACAGGAAAGTCAGTGCTGCTGGGAGGTAGAAGCATACTGGGCCTTAGTGGAGAATGTCACCCCCAAACTTGATGTACAGTGCCTGACTCTGTTGAACTCCATCATATCGCCGGGACTAGATGACAGGAAACCTGTGGACTCAGAGCCGTCGCAATGGGGTAGGCAAGGTAGGCAGCTGCCTAGGGCCCCCAACTGAAGGGGGCCCCCGATGGCCGCAAGGTCGTTTGGGTTGTATCTGCCATCGTCAAACAGTATCAATCACTGTAAACAAACCACCACAACGAGACAGCGCTATCACTCTCCAGTACTGCTCTGTGAGTGAGAGGGGCCACCCAAACTAAAGGGATTCCCCCTATGCAACGACAAACACTATGAGAGCATTGCGCACCCCCCATCAGGTCCCCCACGAGCTGTCAGCGGAAGAGAAACTGTTGTTCCCACACTCAGCGCGCTGCACTACGCGGGCATTTAAATTTAAAAATGCCATCAAGATGAAGCGCTCATATCCTTCAGGATTTTCCAAAAGACAGGGAAAGAAAGAAAAAGAGGAAAAACGCCAAAGACACACCGATAAGTAAACCTGTGATAGAGTGCAAAGCTCTGAAGGGATAATACTGGTCTGACAGTTTCTTTTGACAGAGCTCCGGTCAAGGAGAAGGGCACGGAGAAATATTCCAGCAAACTTTTTAATTATTGAAGTTGAGTGTAGGCATCAGTGTACAAACAGTAATATATGCATTTGTGTGTGTGGTCTATAAAAGAAACAAAAAATAAAATAATATTAGTCACGATGTACAAAGTATGAATATGTACAAATGTATACAGTAATATCCAATATAATAATAAACATTGAATTAGAATTCTAAAACAAATCAGTTTAGTCAAATATAAATCGGAAAGAGCCATAAATACCTAATATACAAGCATACAAACGGATTAATGGGCCAAATATACACTCTAAATGGATTCGACGTTCTTTACTTCCCTCTAGTGGAAGCGAGCGCAACTGCACCCATGCTCTCAACACATGAGGGGCTCGGAGCGGGAAACTAGACTCTAAGCGCGTCTAAAGACGACACAGAGCCTAAACATGATTCAACTGTCGGACTAAAGGACATAATAACTGAAATATAGCACTCAAGAATACAGCTAAAGCTGAAATAGTGTAAAGGAAACAATCTCCAGTCCAATATGTCTTATAACAGTCTCTTAAAACCTCTTAACTAACAAATACACAAAAGTATGCATGTAAGAGACTTAACAGGAAAAACAGATAACAGTAAACAATATCTAAACAAGTCCGATGGCAATATTTGTATCTTATTACTAGGGCTGAACGATTTTGGAAAATAATCTAATTGCGATTTTTTTAACCAATATTGCGATTGCGATTTAATATGCGATTTAAAAAAAAAGTTATTTACCTTCTGTATTAGTCGACAAAGACAAACAATAAATCATTGTACAGTAGGGATGGGAATCTTTAGATAGCTCATGATCCGATCTACTTTTTTTCTTATTAATTAATCTTAATAACTCTTAAAATATGTATTTAATTACATGTGTAAAAACACATATTTTAAAAAATAAATATAAAAAACATTTAATTAAACCATTTACATGTTAAGAATTTTAAATAGGCTATATAAAATAATATAGCTTCAAAATATAAAAGCTAGTAAATAAAGAGAAACAACAACAAAAAAAAAACATTACAGGCAATAAACAAAGAGTGCTCTCAGTATTTAAAAGTAGGCTGTCTGAATGTTTTTCATTCAAGAGCTGGAGTGATTTCCCCTCAGTTTAGATACGATAAGCTGCATTCACACACTAATGCATATATCGCTTTTGAAATTGTAAATGTGGTTTGTCCTGTTGGTTTAAGATATAACTGACCGTGTTTACATTAATTTTGCGTCATAAAAGCATTTTGACATGCAAGTACATTTACCAATGAGTCGCTCACGGCCGCATGCACGAGTGCTCTTCACAAAGCACGCGTTAGTATTTTAAAATGAAAGCAGCCTTCAGTGATTTTCACGGTTTTAATATATAAGCCAACTGCACTCCAAAAGACATAAATAATGCCTCTGTGAAGCATTTGTAAAGAAAATTCCCGCGGGAGAGAACGCGCACTCCAAGTGGAACGTTATAACATCAAGCAAAACGGCAAAACATGTTCAATGAAGCCCGCGAATGTCCTTGTAATTCGGTTCAATCCCGAACTTTATGAAATAACGTTACTATGTTTTGGAAGGTTCGAGCGGTGTCGTGTGTGTGAGTGAGGAAGAGAGAGAGCGAGAGAGGATCGTTTCTAAAGCACGCGCAGCGTCATCACGCATCTGTGTTTAAAAACTATAAGCTCATACTCGATTCTGAAATTCTCTGAATCGATCCAGGATTGTTGAGGAGAGAATAAATAACACAATAACACATACATTAAAAATAAACTGTTCTTGTCTGAACGCCAGACCGCGTAGCGTGGCAAGTTGATGCTTTATCTCAGACTTGCAGACTGCTTTTCTTTCGCGTGTCACGTGACCAGTGTAATCGCAGCTCTTGCGATTACAAAATCGCGTTTCATCATAACGCGATTTTATCGCAAATGCAATTAATCGTTCAGCCCTACTTATTACTGAATGAAACTTACTTTCACTTATATTACGCACACGAGGGCTACCATCCCACAGAATGCAGAGTCGGTAATAAGGAAATGACGCACTCAGAACGGAAATGAAATCACTACAGTTTCAAAATAAAAGACTTTCTGACATAGCCGCCCCCAAATTTAGCAATAAATTTGAATCCCCAAAGAAAGTCTACTTAGTTGGAGTCGTCTTCATCCTCCCAGGCTGGCAACCGCACAAGGCGCACAACTGGCCGTAGGTAAGTCTGTCCCTTGATCTTGACTTCAGCCGCCCTGACTCGTCCATCCAGGCCGGAACGGGTATTCACCACTCTCCCGATGGGCCACTGGGCTCTGGGTAGCTGCGAATCTACCACCATTACCACCTGGCCAGCAGTTAGATTATCTGTGTCCTTGTGCCACTTCGACCGCTTCTGAAGATCCGGGAGATGGCGACGGATAAAGTTGGACCAGAAATGGTCTGCCAGGATCTGGCTGTGGCGCCATCTTCTTCTGCCGAGAAGGTCGCTAGATGCATAGACAGCCTGTGGGAGTGATGCATCCCGGCGTCCCATCAATAGCAGATTTGGTGTAACAGGATCCGGGTCTGCAGCATCGGATGAGATATACCCAAGCGGTTTAGCGTTGAGCATTCCCTCCACTTCAATCAGTACAGTTTGCAGCACAGGTTCGGCAACGGTGTGGTCCTGAAGGATGACTTGGAGAGCTGACTTAATCGACTTGATCTCTCGTTCCCACGTTCCTCCAAAGTGTGGAGACCCAGGGGGATTGAAACGGAACTCGATCTGCTGCTTGGCCAGCTGCTCTTGGAGAGGACCTTCTAAAGCGGTGAAGCTACCTTGCAGCTCTGCGGCTCCACCTCTGAAATTGGTTCCTCTGTCTGACAGGATCTCAAATGGCTTGCCTCGACGGGCGATGAACCGGCGGAGAGCCATCAAGAAAGCATCAGTGTCTATGTTCTCCAGTAGGTCAAGATGTACACAACTCGTCGTCATGCACTTGAAAATCAGACCCCACCGCTTCTCGGTCCGCCGGCCTATCTTGACGTTGTAGGGACCGAAACAATCGACCCCAGTCGACCAGAAAGGTGGCTTGTATAAGCGGAGCCTGGCAGGGGGTAGGTCTGCCATCTGAGGTACCACTGGAGTAGCGCGCCATTTCTGACATTCAACACAGCCGTGTTGATAACGCTTAATAGACTCTCTTCCTCTGAGGATCCAATATCTTCTCCTCATCTCGGCAAAGACCCGCTCGGGACCAGGATGTAGCAGTTCACAGTCATATTTCTCAATGAGCAGCTGTGTGACATGAGATTTGGGATCAAGGATGATAGGATGTATCGCATCTGGGTCAAGATCTTCTGCCCTGCGTAGTCTACCTCCCACTCTCACTAGGCCAACAGCTTCATCATACTCGGGAGCAAGCATGAGCAGGCGACTCAGTCTCGAGATGGGCTTACCAGCAGCCAGAGCTTTCACCTCTTCAGGGAAGGACTCACTCTGAGATTGTCTGATGACATGTAGTTCTACTGTTTGGACATCAGCTGCTGTCATGGTAGGACTATTCTGGTCATCAGCCACCCCGTGAAGGCTCTCATGGGTAGCCTTGAGAAGACTGTCCCAATTGTCTATATTAGACATAAGGGTCGTGTTCGGAGAGGAGGTGGTGACTCCACAGAACAATGTCTTCCGAAGTTCATCTTCGTCAGCTTCTTGGGCTTCTATTAACTGAAGCACTGGCCAGGAGTCTGGATGTTGTCGGAGAAATGGTGGACCTTGGCTCCACCGGTTCGGCTGGCTAAGCTCGAGCAAGGGTTTACCACGAGTAAGGTCGTCTGCTGGATTGTCAGTTGTGTTAATGTACCGCCAGGTCGAGCTTTCAGTGTGTTCTTGAATTTCCACGACCCTAGTGCCTACAAAGACCTTGTAGCGACACGAGTCGGAATTGAGCCACGTCAAAACTGTCATCGAGTCAGTCCAGAGAGTGACTTGTTGTGAAGGGATTGACAGTTCTGTCATAATGACTTTAGCCATCTGGGCTCCTGCTAAAGCAGCACACAGCTCAAGACGTGGTATAGACAGTTGTTTACGAGGGCTAACTCGTGACCGAGCCATCACAAAGGCAACATGCACTTCACCTTGATTGTCTTGGGTGCGGAGGTAAGCGACTGCCCCGTAGGCCCTTTCAGAGGCATCGCAGAAGATGTGTGCCTCACGTCTGAGTGAACCAGTTCTTGCTACTGATGGGACATAGCATCTGGGAATCTCCACTTGTGGAAGATGGACTAGTTCACTTTCCCATTGTCTCCAGATATCCAGCAGAGCCTCTGGTCTGATAGGTTCATCCCAACCAACTCCCACTTTCCACAGGTCTTGAATCAGGATCTTCGCTCAGGTAGTGAATGGAAACAAGTATCCTATGGGATCATATTGTGTTGCCAGCACCTTATAGACATTTCTCAGAGTTGACTGTGAATACTCTACTGGTCTGTGGCGGTACCCAAGACAATCGGTAAGGCAGTTCCATCGAAGGCCTAAAGCTGGCTCTTCAGGATCCTGTCGAGGTTGAGACAGCCACAACTCAGTGCTTGCCGCTCTCGCTTCCAAAGGGAAGATGCTCAACAACTGTGGGAATGTTACTGGCCCACTGCCTGATGTCAAAGCCTCCAGCTGAGAGCAGTTTACGCATCCGGTCAACAATGTTCTTGGCTTCATCAGCATTAGTGACACTGGTCAAACAGTTGTCGACGTAGAAGGCAGTCTCCACAAGGTGCAAGATGTCCTCATAACCGCTGCTGTTATCCTTCACATGCCGCTGAAGGGCGTATATGGCACAGCAGGGGCTGCATGTCGTCCCGAATGGCAAAACCTGCCACTCATATACTGTTGGTTCCTCCTCCCTCTTCATACCTCTCCAGAGAAAACGGAGAAGGGGCTTATCTTCTGGTAACAGTCGAACTTGATGAAACATCGATTTGATGTCACCACTGATCGCCACACTGTGTTCTCGGAACCGGAGAAGTACACCGAGGAGAGTAGGACCTAAGGTCGGACCGGGCAACAGTTGACTATTGAGACTCTGGCCGTTGTGCTGGTAGGAACAGTTGTAGACAATCCTCGCCTTACCATTATGGTGAACAACGTGGTGTGACAGATACCAGGACTCTGTGGAGCTGTCTACTGTGTCAGGAGGTAGAGGTTTGGCATAACCCAACTGTTCAAGCTTCTGGATTTCTTGACAGTAGGTATTAGCTAAAGCAGTGTCTTTGGCTAGACGACGTTCTATGCTCCGTAGCTGTGGGAGCAATGTATGCTTTGGAGCCCAGAGTTTAGGTCTAGCTTTGCGCCTGTGGAGTAGCATACCTTGGTACTCCATCCACATCTACTTTGACAGTGCCCTGTTCTAGCAGTTCTAGGGCCTGCTGATCTTCTTTGGAGCGAATCACAGTCTTGGCGTTGGCATACGGGTTTATGTCAACTTCCCACAGTCGTTCAACGTGCCGCTGCAGCTCTGAATTAGGAGACATGGTGAAGTAACAGTGTGAATCCTCACCAATGAAGTTGAAGTTAGCGGGGCCTTGCAATGTCCAACCAAGAGCAGTACGCACAGCCACAGGGCTCCCAGGAGGACCTGCTCGGATCGGTTGTTTGGGAAGCAGCAGATGTGGGAAGTCAGAGCCTATCAGCAGGAGAGGTTGGACCTTGTCAACGTTCGGCAGAGGAAGACCTTGCAGGTGGGAGTATCTGCGCATGAGCAACTTGACAGGATAGCTATGCTCAGACAGGCTCAGCTCACCGGCAGTGAAGGCATGAAAGATGTTGTACCTTTGTTTGGGAGAATGAGCCAGGGAGATGTCAAACGAGACAGCAGCTCCTTGTAGATGGATCACCTCATGGCGGACAGTACGCAAAGGCAAACTCTCAGGTTCTTTGTGTAAGTGGAGATGCTGGACTGCTGAGGGAAGGATGAGGGTTCTCCCTGATCCGTCGTCCAGGATAGCAAACCCTTCCAGAGAGTGCTCGGCATTGTACAGGCGCACCTGGAATAGCTTCAACATGACTTTATTCGGACGACTAGGACGTTCAACGTATATAGTGTTGGGAGCAGCACTGACCATTAACACTTTCTTAGCCTCTTGGGAACATACTTCGTGGAGCACGGTCAGGTGTTGCTGTTTGCACACTTGGCAAGGCTTTTTCAGAGTACATGCCTCAGGTTTGTGGTTTCTGCCACACCTCCAACAGCCTCTGTCCTTAATCCAGGTAGAAATCTCTGATGGAGTGAGCGTTTTGAATTTGGGGCATAAACTGAGGTAATGCTCACGGGCATCGCAGTACGGGCAGTAAGGCTTCATACTGGGTTTACTTTTAGGTGACTTTGGGCTATGAACAGGATCTGGAAGGGCTACCTTTGCTCGGCTCTCAGTGTTGTAAAACTCGTTGGATGAAGGACCCTGGGATTTCCTTTGGCCCTTAACTGGCTTAGGCTGGTGTTGGAACATCAGAGCTGCCCGAGATGAAATGCGCTTGGCTTGTGACTTTAACTGAAGCCAAACAGAGAAGTCTTCAAGTGTATAGGTCTGATCAGTGCCAGTCCTCAGGATGCCGCGGTTTATGCTGTACTCCACAAACCCATCTCGATAGTTACTAGGCAATTTGCTGAGCAGCCTGTCGACATGGGAGCCGCATCGGAGTTCGTAGCCATTTTCACCCTCAAGGGAGCGGAGCATGCCAACAAGACCTTGTACTGATAGAGCAAAGTTATCAAACGCCTCTGGATCTCCAGATCGTACGGGAGGTGAGTTTAAGATAGTACCAAGCTCACTCTGCACAAGCTGACGCGGTTGCCCATATTTATCTTGGAGAGCCTGGAGAGCTGAGGTGTATGGCTTTGGATCGTGCATGTAGGCTTGGGCTAGCTTATGGGCGCTTGGCAGTTTCAAATGGTCGAGGAGGACTTGATATTTGAACTGCTCTGTAAGGTGAGCATGTGTATTGAGCAGATTATCCAAAGCCATCTTGAGCAGGGCAAAGTCTGACTCTTTACCTGAGGTGAAGTGAGGTAGAGTAGGTCTAGGAAGGCCATAAGAGGTAGCAACTAGGAGCTCCATGAGGTCTGTGCCTGGTGCTGCCCTGTAATTTAAAGGCGCTGTGCCTGGTCGTGCCAAAGAAGGAACATTAGGGTAAGGATAGGACTGCGTGTTGGCAACTGATAGCACTGGTTGTAAAGGATTAACAGGTGGAGGCACATGTTGGATCTGGGCTTGGTTATAGACCATCTGTGGCTGGCGAAATAGGCCTATACTCGGTTCTACTGACAGTGGCGGAGCACGTGAAGTCACGGCCCTCACAGCTGGTCTAGGAGCCGACTGTGACACTGGGTTGATGATTTCAGGAGGAGGAGGGGGGAGCATCGTAATATATGTAGGCTGAGGCTGAGCGAGCATACTAGTAGTAGTATAAGCACTCACTTGTGGAGCAGGCTGGACTGATAGAGGACTGGTCGAGTCAGATAAACTAATGACTGCATTGGAGACTGGTGTGAGAACATGAATAGGAGTAGAATGGAGCAGTCCATGTACACTTGATGAGTCTAGTATAAGAGGCTGAGCTTCTGATGAGGACCTTGGGTTGTACTCACATTCACTAAGGGGCCTGGAGGAACGAGGACTTTGGAAAAGACGTGATCAGAGCTGCTTGCGCCAATTCCATCTCCTTCTCTTTCAGTTTCTGTCAAAGCATCTGATGCCTTGTGATAGCCTCTTTATTCTTGTATGCCATCTGCGCTTTCTCCTCCAGTCGACGTCTATGCCGGTCTTGTTCTCGTATAAGTTCTTCCTTCTCCTCGAGAGCATCTCTGGCTTCTTTGTCCAAAAGAGTACACTGCTCGTCCACTAGCGTCTGCTCCATAATCTGCCGCTGTGCTTCTGCTAATTCCATCCGCTTGACCTGTTCCTCCAACATGGCACTCTGTAGCGCGGATAGCCCTTCTGCAACAGACCTCTTAGCTGATAAGGCCTCACTGACTTGAGATCTCGGTCTGCTTCGATGAGAAGATATTGAGGATCGACATGACTCAGCTCTTACCAACGGCCGTGAAGGTGGATGAAGGATCGGGATGTTGTGAGCTGGGGTTGCTTCTCGGAATTCCTCAGCTTTGGAGGCAGGAGGTACTGTAACTCTCGGTCTGTACCCAACTTCAAAGTTTGCAAGGGATGCTGGTAACTGTATCTCCCGCTGGGGTCGAGAACGCACTGCTGGATCTGCAGATGGTTGTCCTGGCTCCATATTGTCTCCAGAAGGCTGTCAGATCCGGCTCGAAGGACCATGTGATAGAGTGCAAAGCTCTGAAGGGATAATACTGGTCTGACAGTTTCTTTTGACAGAGCTCCGGTCAAGGAGAAGGGCACGGAGAAATATTCCAGCAAACTTTTTAATTATTGAAGTTGAGTGTAGGCATCAGTGTACAAACAGTAATATATGCATTTGTGTGTGTGGTCTATAAAAGAAACAAAAAATAAAACAATATTAATCACGATGTACAAAGTATGAATATGTACAAATGTATACAGTAATATCCAATATAATAATAAACATTGAATTAGAATTCTAAAACAAATCAGTTTAGTCAAATATAAATCGGAAAGAGCCATAAATACCTAATATACAAGCATACAAACGGATTAATGGGCCAAATATACACTCTAAATGGATTCGGCGTTCTTTACTTCCCTCTAGTGGAAGCGAGCGCAACTGCACCCATGCTCTCAACACGTGAGGGGCTCGGAGCGGGAACTAGACTCTAAGCGCGTCTAAAGACGACACAGAGGCTAAACACGATTCAACTGTCGGACTAAAGGACATAATAACTGAAATATAGCACTCAAGAATACAGCTAAAGCTGAAATAGTGTAAAGGAAACAATCTCCAGTCCAATATGTCTTATAACAATCTCTTAAAACCTCTTAACTAACAAATACACATGTATGCATGTAAGAGATGTATGCATGTATGCATGTAACAAATACACAAGTATGCATGTAAGAGACTTAACAGGAAAAACAGATAACAGTAAACAATATCTAAACAAGTCCGATGGCAATATTTGTATCTTATTACTGAATGAAACTTACTTTCACTTATATTACGCAAACGAGGGCTACCATCCCACAGAATGCAGAGTCGGTAATAAGGAAATGACGCACTCAGAACGGAAATGAAATCACTACAGTTTCAAAATAAAAGACTTTCTGACAAAACCATTATTATCTCCAAATACAACTGTCTGACGTTTTTTCACATCTCTGTGAACATAAACCTTGACATCAGTGACCAAACACAACGGTAACGTTAGATGTGAGCGTTGTTAGAGGCAACTTTGTTCTGTTTGCAGAATTTAAGCATAAAATACACACTAGGCAACTTCTCGCCCCTTCTCTGTTGTAGTAACTTAGCTGGGTCATACTACGGAAATGTACATTTTTCTGTCCCTAGCCTTTACAGAAATATTACACTTAAAAAACACTTTAGAATTAGAATATCTTTACATTTTAAAATAAAACAATGTCATTTGAACAATTACACCTTCTTGAGCCATCAAGTGGAAATATTTTATTTTTCTTATTTCTTTTGTCTGTCACATTAAATACAATGCCATAGGCTATGTGACATGATAATAAATTTACATCCATGTAATTCTGCTACACTAAAAAGTTAAGATTTAAAGGATTGCATCATTACTTGGTTTTAACTGGTTTTCAAATATTTTCATTGTTATATAGCAAATACAAGGTTGTGCAAATGTACTAACCTCATTCAAGCACACTTTTAACAAACCTGATTAAAATAAATAAAACATAATCTCCTTATTTGTTGCATTATTATTATTTTTTGGTAACTCTGACTACATGTGCTGAAAAAAATTGAAATAATATTTCATAAAAACATTTAATATTGCCAAAGTAGTAAGGTAACACCAGTGACAAAAAAAAAAATGGTGCATGCGATCTTTAAATAAATGCACAAAAAATATAAAAAATCATGCTGTTATTTATGCATATTCAAAAAGTCAAAGGATAATCTAATAATGTGGTGTAAGTTTAAATGTTAGAAAAAGAAATACATTTTAAGACATCTTGCCATACCAAAAGTGGACGTTTCTGTAGAATGACCCTGCTACAGCGTTCGAAAACTTCCAGTTTGAGCTAAATCCTCTTGATGCACGAGCCCAGATTACATCGCATGAGATTTTTTCCCATGCTAATGATAATAGAATAATAATAATAATATAAATAATTTTTTTTTTATCTTGTTTTTGCCTTGTTGACAAAAAATAAACCAAAATGTGTCATTCCCATCAACAATGCCTCATTGAAGACACTGTGACCTTTATAGTGGCCACTTTTTGTAGCGTAGTAATTCATGACTCTTAAAATGCACCAGAATACAAGAAATCCCATCTGAATTTGAACAATTTTCCTGAGGGAGGACTTGTGACCTCACTTCACTCTTTTGCCTAGGGCCCCCAAATATCTTGAAACGGCCCTGGACTCGACAACCTGCAACCCCCATATAAACATAATAATTTACCGTGACGACGATATATTGAAATACAATAGGCTTGATCGACTTCATACAGTGCTGCGCAGACCAATTAAAAATTGCAAGCCAGATATAAATTGTGTCCGACTTGAGACAGCGCCTATGCCATGTTACTTGACCTATGCCATCAGCGAGAGCAATTCAAAAGCAGCCTGCTGATTCATTCTGCGCAGCTTCTCCAGAGTGGCTGCACAAGCTCTGATGACGACACAACAGTTCCATGATTGGCCGGCTCCACCACATGACAACTATCACATGTGTTCCGTGTTTATTCGAACACCTTCAGTTCCACTAATGTTCACAAATCTGTTTTTATAACAGTAAAATCTCTTTTCATGTAGTCGCGATGTAATATTATGTTATGTTTATCAAAATAAACTGATAAAAAAACATAGACCCCACTTCATTGGTATTTACAGTTTTTTTCAATCGCTAAAAAGTGCTTACCCATACTTCAGATACTTTTTCTAAACTCTTAACACAGACTCACACCTACAAAACACAATTGGCCAAATGGATAATTTTCTTCTCAAAAACAGATTTTGTTAAATATAAACTAACTCTTCATTTCAAAATAGAACACATCTTTCTCTGAACACACTAACTTTACCAAAACACTGGAAATATGGCTCGAAATCAAATTATTCTGTCAAAGAATAACACTTGTTTTCACTTCACAAGGTACATGCAGTCAATCAAAGTACACCAGGGGCTCGTTCTTCGCACGTTGCTTAAAACATCCGAGATCAAATGAGACATCTAAGATGATATCATCGTGCTAATCATGATCCGGCTAATTGGGTTCTTCGAACACACCTGTTGTTGATGATTAGTATCGCTGGATTGAGTTATCTGAGATAACTGCGCGTTCTCGCGTTGGTTTAAAAGGGGACATGTATCAATAGCAGAACCAGTGATCAGCAACGCTGCTATTGGCTGTTCAGCATGGCCAAAGAACACGCCCAGTTTTTCTCCCAAGCAGAGCAAGCGCTTTTAATGCAAGGTTATGCCGAATTTCAGTCTTTAATTAAAACGCCAGGGAACACCTCAAAGTGTGTAAAAGCCAGGAGAGAGTGCTGGCAAAACTAGAAGACAAATTAAATGCGTTTGTGGTGGCCATGTTAGATGTTTTAATAACTTATTATTATTTTATTTTTATTTTCATAATTTCATAATTAGCTTTGTTCATTGTAATGTCGAGTCACCACACTATAATAATGGACATGGTGAAAGTGTACAAAAATATTCTACTTAATGGTAATTTAGGCCTTATAGACCTACTAGTCTCTTTTAAAAAGGCACTGTTAAATAATTGAAAATGATTGTCTGTTTATAAAACCAAACAGGAAAAATGCTGAGAAAAAAAATTATGATGCCCCTGACCCTGGCAGAAGAGCTGACCCTTGGGTTGAATGTGAATTGCCCTGTTGTGAAGGGCATCCCTGGGTTCAGCTCTTCCAGACCCACATCAGGGACCAGTAGCAGCAACACCTTCATCACTGGGAAATGAGATTTTAATTATCTTTGTACACTGTGAAATAATTTGTTGCTGCATTAAATGAAGTAGACCTATAATCCAAATTGGCTGGTTTAGTCATTTCAACTGTTAAATCTTGAGTAATGATAAATTGCTTTGTCTTGTGAAAGTAAAAACTGATAAACTTATGTTAATGTAAAAAATATTTTGCCATGAGTTATCAATCACATTGCACTGGAGAGTGAAGAAAACTTCTCAGATGACTGTCCTTTGGAGGAAGTACTTTAATTTAATTGATGGCTTTAATTGATTTCTACTTGTGCCTATGCCTATTATTTCTGACAGGAGTCCACATGTACAGAAAGGCCTACAGAAGAGTCTGCACACAGCAGTGATACAGGGGTGGGCAGTGTAGACAACTTTTGCTTTTTATTTGTTGCATTTGTTCCCTATATGAGTCTTCAACAGAAAATAGAGTATTTTGAAAAAAACAAAAATCAGGGGGAGAAACAGAACTTGACTAAGAAAAAATTGCACTAGAAATAGAGTTGCTTCAAAATAAACTTCAGAGTAAAATCACACAGAGTACTATTGCTGACCTTGCATAATATCTTTTAAAAAGATGACTGAATAACTGGCTTTTCTTTACAAAGAACTATTCAAAATAAAACTCTGAGCAAATCGAGTTTTGCGAATTTGTCTAGTCTTTTATTTTAGGCTTATTTTTTTTTTCTTTTTCTGATGTTGGCAGTGTTGTGTAATATGGCACATGCAATGTCACAGGCCCTGTCAAGTGCAACCCTCAGGGTTTTTAGACCCTGAAATCTTCCCTTTAGTTGGCCAAAGCTCATGTCATTGTGTGCCCTTGTCCTAGAGCTGCATTGTAACTGGTCTGGGGTTTGGGTCAGGGAATGGGGTCATGAAACACCTGTCTCCATGCAGGATCCTGTTGTAATCACCTGTTTAATGGAAAAATGCAGTTCTCAGCATAAGTGTATGTAATACCGTGAGTTTGATATTTATAATTTTCCTTACCATGTTCAAATAATGTTCATAAATGTGAATCTCTTAAAATTCTTGAGTCATGCACAGATCCTGGCCATTTTGCTTTCACACTGATTTGTGATATAGAACATGGTCACACACACAATCTCTAAGATTGATTTTCTTCTTTACCACTTATTTATAAACAAGCACTTTCTATTTTTATATTATGTGAACTTATCCTCGATAGTATTCCTTATAAAAAACAATTGGATTGCTTTGATATCGCTACTTATATCCAACCTCCCTAATCCTGGCTACTAGCCTTTAGCCCGCTAGCATTCCACGCGTGCCCTCTCGCCTATTGATCGTCTCATTTTACACCCGTTTCACTGAATCCTGGTTATTTCCGACATTTCAATCCTAAATTAGTAGTGATAGTTGTAGTATCACTACTAATTTACTGATCATCCGTTATAATGGCGAACATATCAGATGCGTGTCTAACATTACCTTTGAGTGCAGGTGAAGACACATTCGAGCTCTTCACGGTGAAGCAGGAGCTGGAATACGTCGAGAAACAGATCCGCGGTCTGCTGGTGAAGCAAGCCGAGCTGTTGGATCGGCGCTCAACGCTTGAAGCATCACGCGCCGACGCTAACAAATCAAATCACTCTTTGACTCCGAGTTCGTCTACGCCGTACGTTACTCTGCCGAGGAAGATGCGACCATCTCAGGCTTTATTCACTCCGGCACCGAAACAACATGGACCATGGATCACACAGCGGAAGACTCGAGCCAGGACCAGAGCTGCCTCTCCGCCCCTCCCGGTCTTCGAGATCTCCACCCGGAACCGCTTCTCCCCTCTTCGCGAGCCGGAACGCGATGACGCCGTGATCATCGGCACATCCATAGTCCGCCATGTCCGCGCTAATTCGGATAAAGGTAAAGTGCGCACTCACTGCTTTCCTGGTGCTCGTGTTCTTGATGTTGCTGCACAGGTCCCCGAGATCCTGATCCTGTTGTGCTGCACGCGGGAGCGAACGACATCAGGCTGCGGCAGACGGAGGTTCTGAAGAAGGACTATAGGAGCCTGATCGAGACGGTACGCAGCACAGCGCCTAAAGCAGCGATCATCGTGTCTGGACCGCTTCCCACGTACAGACAAGGACAGGAAAGGTTCAGTAGACTTTTTGCATTAAATGAATGGTTAATGTCATTGTGTAATGAACAGAGGCTGCACTTTGTAAATAACTGGCATCTGTTTTGGGAAAGACCGAGGCTGTACAGCACAGATGGTCTCCATCCCAGCCGAATCGGAGCGGCTGTGCTATCGGACAACATTTCCAAGACATTACGCACCAGATGACTAATGAGTCAAAGTCCAAATTACAGCCTTTGCGGTCCAAACTTAACTAATAAGCATAGTGTGGAACATTATATAGAAACTGTGTCTATTCCTCGTTTAGTGAAGCCAAACAATAAATCTAGTGTAGGATCTAGCAAAAATCTTATTGTAATTAAACCAGAAAATCTAAATATCAGTCAACAAAAACAATTTCTAAAGCTAGGTCTCCTAAACATTAGATCGCTCACACCTAAGGCGGTTATTGTAAATGAAATGGTCACAGACAATAACTTCGATGTTCTGTGCCTTACTGAAACCTGGCTTAAACCAAATGAGTATTTCGGTCTAAACGAATCTACTCCGCCAGGATACTGTTATAAACATGAGCCTCGTCTGATCGGTCGTGGCGGCGGTGTTGCAACAATCTATAAAGATATTTTTAATATTACTCAGAAAACAGGTCACAGGTTTAATTCATTTGAAGTACTTGTGCTAAATGTTACGCTCTTAGATGTAAGAAGGAAATCTATATTATCTCTAGCCCTGGCTACTGTATATAGACCTCCAGGGCCATATGCTGAATTCCTAAAAGAGTTCGCAGACTTTCTCTCGGATCTATTGGTAAATGTCGATAAAGCAATAATTGCTGAAGATTTTAACATACACGTAGATAATACAAATGATGCGTTAGGGGCTGCGTTTACAGATTTATTAAACTCCTTTGGGGTCAAACAAAACGTCAGTGGTCCCACTCATCGTCTAAATCATACACTAGATTTAATTATATCATATGGAACCGATCCAACTGATATAGATATTATACCGCAAAGCGATGATGTCACTGATCATTACATGGTGACTTGCATAATACGTACTGCTGAAATATGTCATGTTGCGCCACGTTATAGACCAGGCAGAACAATCCTTCCAACCACTATAGATGGATTTTCAAATAGCTTACCTGATCTATCTAAGCTGCAAAGTGAACCCAAACAAACAGATGAATTAGAGGAAATGACTAGCAGTTTAAGCACCATTCTTACTAGTACATTAGATATTGTTGCGCCAATTAGATTAAAAAAGGTTCGAGAGAAAATTAAAGCACCATGGTACAACAGTGCTACGCATGCTATCAAGAGAGAAACTCGCAACTTAGAGCGTAAATGGAAACAAACTAATTTAGAGGTCTTTAGAATCGCGTGGAAAGACAGTATGTCACGTTATAAAAAGACACTAAAAACAGCCAGGGCTGAGCATCTCCGCAAACTAATCGAAAATAACCAAAATAATCCAAGGTTTTTATTTAACACCGTGGCTAGACTAACAAATAAACAGACATCACCAGAGCAAAATATACCTTTACAATTTAGTAGTAATGATTTTATGAATTACTTCAATGCGAAAATAGAAAGCATCCGAAACAAAATTATAAATGTACAATCCGCTATGGTGTCTTATGATTCAGCTTCAATTATGGACCCTCTAGAACAACTAAACCGCTTTACAACGATAGGACAGGAGGAGCTAAATAAACTTATCATTGCATCTAAACCAACAACTTGTTTATTAGATCCAATACCCACTAAACTACTGAAAGAACTATTACCTGTAGTGGAAGAGCCTCTCCTCAATATTATTAACTCGTCTTTATCTTTAGGTCATGTCCCAAAAATATACAAGCTGGCTGTAATAAAACCGCTCATTAAGAAACCGCAATTAGATCCAAATAACTTGGCAAATTACAGACCCATTTCAAATCTTCCATTTATGTCCAAAATACTTGAAAAAGTAGTGTCCGCTCAATTGTGCTCTTTTTTGCAAGAAAATGATATCTATGAAAAATTCCAGTCAGGATTCAGACCGCATCATAGTACAGAAACTGCGCTAGTTAAAATTACAAATGATTTACTTTTAGCTTCTGACCAAGGCTGTATCTCAATACTAGTCCTACTTGATCTTAGCGCTGCGTTCGACACTATAGATCATATAATACTCTTGGATCGACTACAAAACTTCACCGGTGTCCAGGGACAGGCATTAAGCTGGTTTAGATCGTACTTATCGGACCGTTCTCATTTTGTCTGTTTAAATGGGAAAAAATCAAAGATAACGTCAGTAGACTATGGAGTACCGCAAGGATCGGTTTTAGGCCCTCTGCTATTCTCAATATATATGCTGCCACTTGGTAATATTATAAGAAAACATGGAATTAATTTCCACTGTTACGCTGACGACACTCAATTATATATTTCATCACGACCAGATGAAAACACTAACTCATCTAAAATGACAGAGTGTCTCAAAGATATAAAATGCTGGATGACGTGTAATTTCCTGCTATTAAATTCAGATAAAACGGAGGTATTACTTATTGGTCCAAAAAACTACTCACAAAACCTCTCACAATACAACTTTAATATAGACGGATGTCCTGTTACTTTATCCACAACAGTAAAAGACCTGGGTGTTATACTAGACCGCAACTTGTCGTTCGAAAATCATATTTCATATGTTACAAGAACAGCCTTTTTCCACCTTAGAAACATTGCTAAGCTACGTAACATGCTATCTATTTCTGATGCAGAAAAATTAGTTCACGCATTCATGACCTCGAGACTAGATTACTGTAATGCTTTATTAGCCGGTTGTCCTGCATCCTCAATAAACAAGCTACAGTTAGTACAAAATGCAGCTGCTAGAGTTCTTACTAGGTCAAGAAAATATGATCATATAACACCGATTTTATCATCTCTACACTGGTTACCTATTAAGTTCCGCATCAACTACAAAATACTACTACTGACCTATAAAGCCCTAAATGGTTTAGCACCTATGTACTTAACGGACCTTCTTTCGCCCTACAATCCACCGCGTTCCTTAAGATCACTAAATTCAAGGCTTCTGGTCATTCCTAGGATATCGAAGTCCAGTAAAGGAGGGAGGGCGTTCTCGCATTTAGCTCCAAAACTCTGGAATGGCCTTCCCGATACGGTCCGAGCCTCTGACTCGCTGACACAGTTCAAAACTAGATTAAAGACGCATCTCTTTAGTCAAGCATTCACATAATGCTTACCTTCTAGTCCTCTGTTATGCCATACGGAACCGTTTGCCACTGAAACTGCTTAACGCACCAGTGGGGCTCGACAGCCTTTTAGACAAACGGGTCGGCGCGTATGGTTGGGTCAGGGGCGTAGCACCAAATTCTGGGCTCTGTACACTCTCAATGTCAATGGGCCCCCTATAGACGAATCCGGCGAAACTACCGGAAGTAAGCGGGCGCCATTACTGAGCTGTTGCTGGGTAGCGTTGCGCCATTGCCTTCTATTGTTTTAGTTGCAACTTGCGTCCACTGGAATAAACAGCTCGCGATTTACGACTGTCACTAACATTACAACGTTACCCCTTGTATAATGTCGAGTGGGTAAACAGTTTCCGTTATAAATTGTTTCAATGGTGGCAGTAAAATTTCAATTTTGAAGAGAAAACATTGTGAATACCCCGGGTCGACTGCCCCTGTCTGGAGCCGTACGGTTTACAAAGATTTCCTGGGCGAGTACAAGACGCGGACATTCGCGTATAATAACAATTATTTAATGACATAAGTAAAAAAATATAATAAATGTGTGATATAGTGATCAGCAAAATCT